>NW_026607497.1:10043295-10643295 GCF_021117445.2 Syzygium oleosum
CACCACCTGTAAGTAAGAAACAATTGCAGATGATCATAGGTAAAATAAATTTCTTGCGTCGATTTATTGCTAATCTGTCGGGTAAGATGGAGGTATTCTCCCTATTGCTTAAGCTTAAGAATCAAAATCAGTTCGTTTGGGGGAAAGAGCATCATCATGCTTTTGAGCAGATTAAAAAATATTTGACTAGTCCACCGGTTTTGATGCCGCCTAAGCTAGGTAGACCGTTGAAGCTTTATTTGTCTGCAACTAACAATACCATTGGAAGTATGTTGGCACAGGAAAATGACAATGGAAAAGAGCAAGCAATATATTATCTTAGCTGGATGTTGAATGATGCAGAAAAAAGATATATTTCGGTGGAGAAATTATGCTTGTCATTGTACTTTGCTTGTACAAAATTATGTCATTACATGTTGCCGACAACAGTTCAGGTAATTTGTAAGACGGATATTATTAAATATATGTTAACTCGCCCGATTATCAGAGGAAGAATTGCTAAGTGGGCTTTCGCTTTGTCCGAAATACATTTGATATACGTGCCGCTTAAAGCAGTTAAAGGTCAAGTGGTTGCCGACTTTATTGCAGAATATCCATGTGTACATCTGGAAGAGGAGAATGTCGAGGGATCGATACAGGTGGTACCATGGACATTGTATTTTGATGGATCAAGTACGACAACAACATCTGGTATTGGGGTCTTGATTGTATCCCCTCAGGGACATCGAACAAAACTTATTTGTCGACTTGATTTTGATTGCTCCAATAATCAAGCAGAATATGAAGCGGTAATTGTTGGCTTTAATATATTGGTTGACATGAACGTTAAGTTTGTAAGAATAAAAGGGGATTCCCAATTAGTGATCAATCAGTTATCAGGAAATTATCAATGCTTCAATGAGAATATTGTTCGATATTTCGATATGGCGAAAGTTTTATTGAACGAGTTCCTTGATTATGAACTGGAGCATATAAAAAGAAATAATAATGCGGAAGCCAATGAGTTAGCTCAAATGGCATCTGAGTATAAAATATCAAAAGAATTAGCAAAACTTATTGTTACACAAATAAAAAACTTTGCCATCGATAGACAATTGAATTATGATGATACAGTCCAATAGGGAGCATATCGATGTCGATGAAGAAGATTGGAGAAGACCTATCATTCAATATCTAGAGAACCCAGTCTCTACTGATAAATCCTTTAAAAAGCAAGTGTTGAAGTACCTGCTATTGGATGGAGAATTATATCGAAAAACAATTGATGATGTTTTGCTGAGATGTTTAAGTAAAAGAGAGTCATTTATAGCAATGGCAGAGGTGCATGAAGGAATATGTGGTGCGCATCAAGCGGGTATAAAAATAAAATGGTTATTAAGGCGCCATGGTTTCTTTTGGCCAACAATGACTCAGGATTGTATTGATTATGCTAAAGGGTGTGAAACATGCCAAAAACATGGACCACTGCAACATGTCTCTGCAGCAATTATGCAACCCATTATTAAACCGTGGCCATTTCAAGGATGGGCAATTGGACATAATTGGAAAAATATATCCTCCATCATCTAAAAAACATAGTTTCATATTGGTTGCTACGGATTATTTCACCAAGTGGGTCGAAGCTGCCTCATATAAGAACATAACTCAGAAAGTAGTAAAGGAATTTATAGAGGAAATAATTATTCATCGATATGGAATACCAGAAACAATAACGGCAGATCAGGGTACTGTATATATTGGTCAAGAAGTTTTGGGGTTTACCAGATCCAGGGGAATCAGGATGCTTCATTCAACTCCTTAGTACGCTCAGGCAAATGGGCAAGCGGTGGTATCTAATAAGGTTATTATTAATCTTATTAAAAGGCATTTGGAAGAAAACCCTAGAGAATGGGATTTACTCTTATCGACGGTATTTTGGGCCTATAGAACATCGAGGAGGTCAAGTACAGGAGTAAGCCCATACATGTTAACTTATGGCCAGGAAGCTATGCTGCCTATAGAAATTACAATTCAATCATTAAGGATAAAATTACAAGGGGGCATGACCAAGGAAGAATATGACGAATTGATGTACGGAAACATTGAGGAATTGGGAGAAAACAGAATCATGGCTTTGGAGAAATTAATTGCTCAGAAGAATAGAGTTGCTAAGCATACAACAAACATGTGAACGAAAAACGCTTCGACGCTGGTGATTTAGTTTGAAAAACTATTTTGCCAATGGGTTTGAATAATGAAAAGTTTGGAAAATGGTCATTAAATTGGGAAGGTCCATATTTAGTTACACAAGTTTTAAGTGGAAATGCTTATCATTTGATGGATATTGACGGGCTTGGAGAAATGCCTAGATCAATCAATGGAAAATACTTAAAGAAATATTACCCTACTATGTGGGAGATGAGGGAAAGTGAAGAAATTGATAGTCATTCAACATAAGAGTCCATAAAACAAGTTGGCAAACTGAATGGTCGAAGGGGTCGAGCTAGCCAAACCTAGGGGTCGGATTTACAGAAATAGTTTAGGCATCATTACATGATTAGTTTAAACCGATATGACACCTAAACTTGTTTACAAAGCTGCACAGACGACTCTCCAGATGACGATTCTTGTCTTCAGCATGGAAGCGGGCAGAAGAGCTGGTGTTCTTGGCCGAATAGGCCTGGTTACATTCTGCTTCTAGTGCTGTGAGGTTGGCAAAGCATGCGTTAGCCTGCTTGTCCAAGTAATCCACCAGTAACCTGCAAGAGTTGATGTCCTCGTCTATCTAGGCTAGCAGTTCAATCAGCCCCTTCTTTTCTGTCTCTTCCGCTACTCTTTCTTCGGATGTCAGCTTGCCTCGGAGACGACGGGTGGTGATGTCCAGAAGATCGGCTTTCGGTTCCCTTGTTCGAGTCAAACTACTTAGTCCTGCATGAGCGGGTTCCAGAACTTTAAGCCGGTCAAAGTATACTTTTTCAGCTTGAGTGACAAGGTTCACCTTGTTGAAATAATCACCCTCAGCGATTTCATGCTGTTCGATGGTCAGTTTGTTTTCAGAAAAGGCTTGAAGACCATGGAGAAAAATGTTGCGAAATTCATTAAAGTCAAATCTAAAAGGATGGTCAAATGGAAGGAATTTAGGTTCAGCTTCTTTGAGGAAAGTGAAGATTTCATCCATAACCCGGGATTCGACAGACAGATAGGCATAGGTGAAGGACAAGCGACATAATATGTCGTTCCACAAGGAGATAAACTCCTCGGTGAAAAGTGAAGCGTGTGAAGATGAGGAAGAGGAAGATTTGGCCATGGCAAAGCTAGTCTGGAATATGGGATGATTGGATGAAGATGGTAAGACGGTAGGACTATAAAGATGGTTTAAATAGAGAACCAAGGCGGATAGCTACGATAAGAAGTCTAAAGAACTTAAGCAACGTGGGTAATGAATGTAACTGATAGGTGCTTTGAACCAATTGGAGAGCAAGAACACGTCGCGAGGAGTTATTAATGCTGGTAGAAATGGAATGACAAGATAGGTTCATATAGGGGATCGTGTCCCCCGGCAGTTTTTTACGAGAAAAAGGTAGGTATAGTGAATCAAGACCCAGTGATATAAAAGGATCGTACGAGAATCAAGCGAAGTGGGAAATAGGCGTAGCTGATAGGTTCTTTGAACAGACGAAAATAAAGATATGTCAGGGCATTATTAATATCGAAAAGAATAAAACGATATAATGGAGGTACGGGAAATCGTGTGCAGCGAATCTGTCGCCAGCTTTTACGAGGAAGGGATAGGTGTAACTTATTAGAAGTAATGGATATTTAAGATCCATACCGGCCAGGTACAGCAATATGAAGGGTTGCAATTATATGTTTCATCCGCTAGGAAGATGAGTCATTATGACCAGATATAAATTGGAGCAAGTTTGATGTAAGGAGTTGAACGTTTGAAATTGGTACAATGCCACTTGGATAAAGAATATCAGAACAGAAAGAAAGTCCATCGATCAAGCATGTTAAGGAAAGTGCATATATTCAAGGATTAAGAGTACACTTGGACGTGAATAAAACGGAGATCCTAATATATACATTAAGTATTTACAAGGCAAACTAGACCTATGGTTACATGAAATGCTGTTCAATTCCTAGACAGAAGTTGTGTAAACGTATTTCTAGATCACAATTGGCCTCGAAGAATTGCTCTTTTTCAGGGGTGATCTCTTGAAGTTCGTCTTCCATAGTCCTGCATTTAATCTCCAATTGTTCAACTTGTTTAAGTTGATCAGCTAGGCGCTGCAGTAGAATATCATCAACTGCTTGATAACGTGTAAGGACAGCACGTGCTTGCTCCGTATCCTCTTGCCTGTTCAGATATGACTTTTCTATCTGGTCGAAGGTATCGATACGATCCTGTCGAAACTTATAAGATGCCAAAGCTGAGTTAAAAGATTGAGCCAACTCTTTGACAGCGTATTCCATAGCTAGACAATCCAAAGGACAAGGTAAATTGGATAACTCGGTCAGAAGAGATTTAATTTCTGTCTCCATGGAAACATTATTAGAAATATGAGATAAACCAGGTGACAGTAAATCGAGAAGTCGAATCTATTTGGGTCGAAACTCGTCATTTCCCCAAGAAAGGGATGGTTTACCAAAAGTTCGCCTCGATGAACATCGGTTGTCATCAGAAACTGGGATATAAGCTGGAGAATAGACTTCGACAGGTGTGCCAATATAAGTCTCAGATTCTTTTTTATAAGACGTAATACTCATGTCTGCAGGACAAGAAACAATAAAAGATGAAGTTTAAAGTAAATACGAAATGAACCTTATGTAGGTTGGAAGCTAAAGGTGATACCTTTGTCGGATGAATATTCTGATTCTGAGGAAAGATCATCGTAGTTAGATGATAGATCACAAGGCCTCTCAAATGGGTGGTTTAGTCCAAGAAGACAGTGAGTGACTTTGGACATCACTATATCGACGTGCGAAGAAAAGACATATGATCGATATTCGACCCACCATTCATCGAAGACATCGGTACTATGCGGATCTCCGGCAAAGTGTATGTAGTCAAATCTTTCTAGAATGGTATGAGTAATTTCATTGCAGCAAGAAATACTTCCTTCATTGATGAAGCAATGACTACTAGTACGAGAGAAAGGAAATATTCCATGGAGTAAACAATAGGAGCTGGAACACCTTGAATGTAATATCCTGAAAATTCGACACATTTTGGTGATATATGAAATGGTGATTTCATCGATTGCTCTATTAGTAATTCTTGCTCTGGCCTGATCACCCAGGGAATACTAACCAAAAGGGAAAGGCTACTGAGGATTTGGTCCTAAAAGCCGCCCGTTAGTTCGAGATTTATTATGGTTGCAATTGATCGATTTCAACCACGAATTACGATCCGATTTTAGTGTTGAATTCTTAAGGATTTACAAACCGAACCATAGGATGTTGCCTCGTAATTTTTACGAATTGGCCATCGAAAATTTCAATTTCGGAAAAGGATCGAAGAATTGAAAATTCGATCCGATTTGGTGTTTTTTGAAGTGAAAATTTGAGGACAAAAATTAGATAAATTCGCAAAATGAAAAGGGAAAAAAAAAAAGAATGTAGAAGATATTTTGGGGGATGATCACGTGGACCACCCCCTTCTTTCTCCTCTCTCCCCTCTCTCTTTTCCCCCTTCCCCGCCGACACCCCTCCACGCCTCTGACTCTCACCCACTCCCCTCCGACTCTCACCAATTCCCAACCAAAGCCCATCATTTCTTTTCCTTTTTATTTCTTTCTTCTTTTCCTTCTTGGCCGCTACTTCTTCTTCGTGCGTCCGCTTCGCTCACGCCCGGCTTCTTCATTTTTGTCTGCTCACCGACGCAGCAGCCTTCGCCGGACCGACCTCCATCGCTCGTCGGCGCCGCAGACCGTCCACCGCACAGATCGCCCCCCCGCCGTTCGCCACCACTTTTTCCTTCCTTCGTGCACGCGGTAGCGAGCTCACTGCCGCTACTCGTCGTGCCCGACGCTGTCCAATCGCTCCGTGGTCGCCTCGGCCGTCGCCGCCGTTGTCCCCACCGCCGAAACACCACCATCACCCGTTGCCCCTTGACGCCTGACAGCCATCGACCAGCCTACCACAAAGAACTATCTCCCTCGCTCGCGCCCATTCGCCGCTCGCCGGAGCGATCCGAGGATACCGCGGACCGCCCTCGCCGCCGCCGTCGTCCTCGCGGTAACCCCGGCGTTAGCCGAGTAAGTTAACCCCTAATCCCGTGTTTAGGGTGTTAAACTTGCTTAGGGTAGTTTAGATTAAATTTAATTAAGATTATGTTTAGTTAATTAGAATTAGGTGATAAGTTATCGTTATTTATTCGATAAGCTATGATTATTGCGTGATAAGCTATCGTCGTGTGGTGATAAGTTATCGATTATTTTATTAAAATATTATTTTCGGAATTAATTATTATTTTATTATTTTCGGATTTAATATTAATATATTATTATTAAATAATTAAATTCCGAATTTATTTATTATTATTTCGGAAAATTTATAATTTCAAATTATGATTTCTAGCTTGAATGTTGGCGTTTATACCGTGAATTGTCGTATTAAATTGAATTTATGACAAACTGTTTTGATCGGAAGTTTTTAAGAAAATTTACGAGTTTTTGGCATTAAATTATTTTTATTGTTATGCCAGAAATGGATAGTGGTGTTTTGCGGTTAATACTTGTGTCGTTATCGAAGCTTGCGAAATTGATTGACTGTTGCATGTGTGACCATGTGATGTTATTGTATGGCATTAATGTGAGCACTATTCACGGACGCATGGGCTAATTGAGAAGATAATAATTGGCCGGAATGCTTGTGTGCTCGTGTAGTCACACGTTGGAGCCGTCTTGCTGTGTATCGCTTGACGATGCCCGATTTATCGGATGCCTGGGGATTATCTGGAGTGCCGATACCCCGGATGCCTTGTCGCGGCCCGAGGCCGGACTCGATGCTCCTTACGGGATACCATCTTATTGTGTATCGTTTGATGTTGCCGTATTGGAATGCCGTCATCCTGTGTATCGTTTGATGTAGCCGTGCCCGACGGGGCGGGACGGAGCCCGGTTTTTTTACCGGAAGACTGCCATCTTGCTGCGTATCGCTTGATGTGTAGTGGCCCCGAGGGGGCGTAATAACTGGAATACGTGTGATACATAGCGCCTGATTATGTGGTAGAAACTGCTAGGCATGGTATGGGACGTGCCCAAGTGGATTCTATCTTATAATCGGGACACGCCCGCTTGTGATGCATTGATGCATGAGTAATTGATTTAGATGCTTCGAGTTTGCGACATATACATTTCATCAACGAGTGTACCAAGGCGAGGTAAGGATGCCTGTGGTTGTTTAAGAATGTTGCTATGGATGCCGTGTTGCCTGTTTAGAGACCCCCGTGCGAGTTGGCCTCCTAAGCGGGGCTTAGGCCGTTAACTTATTGAGATTTTATCTCATTTGTTGTTGTTAAACCTTTTTCAGGACCTTAGCTTGTCGTTGCTTCCTATGCGGTTCGGAGTACCGCAGTTTTTGGTTGGTCTTGGAGGGTTAGGCCTGGAAGCTGGTCTTTTGGATGGAGTAGATTAACCCTAACCTTTGTCTTTTGCTGGTCTTTGTGGAAACGCCCGGAGTGGCTTGTAAGTATGTTCCCAGGGGTTAATCAAGTGAATATTAAAAATGGCTGTTGTTATGTCTGGTTTTCCTCTGCTATCCCTGATTTAATTATTGTCTGGGGATTGTTGTGTTGGTTATCGTTTCCGCTTGCGTAATTCAATGATAAAAAGAAAAGGGTCGGCGACGAGTCCTGGGTCGTCGCATCATAACGACCATAGCGGGATGTTGCGTGTCCGTAGGGCTCGGGGCGTGACATTGAGTAAGACCGAATTGACGAGAACAGTAGTGTGGATTGTATACCTCGAACCCTGGAAAAAATTGGCCTTTGATTGAGAAGTCCACAATTAGATCGCAAGGGGTGAGAATGCTTTTCCAGAAAATACCAGCATCAGGTTGATCATAGGAAGGGCTAACCTCAAGAACATCGACACAGACTTTATGGAAGACAAAGTTCCTTGATGAAAGCAAATGTTGAAGGAAACCTTCAAAAAGCGAAGTTCCTATTAAGGGGTAATAAAGAGGACGACAAAGTCTCCAAAGGCCAAATTCCTTTTCGATAGGAGGAAGATAGTCTCAGACCAATGAACAGGAGGTATTCCTACATCGAAGAAGAGATCAGGAAAGTATATACGTAACCATCCGTGCACTATCCATAAAGGACCAAAGAAAGGATCAGGATGCGCATTGGAAAGAGAGGTTTGAGCATGTGTAAGAGATCGATAAAGAACAGCAAAAGCAATTCGACCGAGACCAACATCAAGACCATGAGAGAGCATGTGAGCAATGTCGAGGAATTAAGAAGAAACTGATAAGGTTGGTGTGAAAGCCAACATAGAAGAAATGCAACATGCTCATTAGAATGAATTTCTCCTTCAGATCTAGCAAATCGATCCATAAATTCATCATAGGAGAGATTAAGGGAGGTCGAGTTTTGAAAAGGTAAACATTCAATGACATCTTAACCCAGGAACTCGACAAAAGGGGAAAGGCCCGTTAAGGCCCAAATATCCAAAAGAGTAATGGTTACTGGACCACAAGGAAGGAAAAAAACAATGCGAAGAAGGTGACCAAAATGTACAGAGACTGCAAACGAGACCATACTCCATTGGATTGATAGACATGCAACAGAACATCAGAGCTGTGTCAATTCGAGCTAATTGCCATTTGGACTTCATCACACTGCGCAAGCATTTATACCATTGAAAAAACCGCCTGTCAAAACCAGGATAAGAATTAAATCTATAATTGGAGGTCAGCCAAGCATGAGCATGAATGCGGCTATTGTTAATGGGAAGAATCTCTTGATAATGGCAAGGAAAACATTTAGTGAACATAGGAGGGGCCGGAATGGATTTAAGATAAGGACCCAGTATAATGTGATCGTTATTGGTGTTATAGTCCATAAAGGACAAAGAAATATGGCCTTTTGTCTCATAAGATTGAAGATCATCAAGACGATTCAAGAACATAGAAGGTGAGGCATGAGAAAAGAAAGGAAAGTTGGAGGCCATGTTTGGGATGGATGAAGTAAAAATGGAGGTAGAAGGGTATAAATAAACCCAGCATGGTAACTAACTTCACCCACGATGAAGAACGTGGAAAAATTTGAATGAAATAGTTCCCGCTGAAAAATAATTTATTGAAAGGAAATATCAAAATAAAGACAATAAATTCAAAAGAAATGGAGGCGACTTTATTGATTAAAAGTTTTCTTGGGGAACAACAGTTTCTTTACATCACTTTGAAGGGACAACATATTACGGTCAAATTGACCATTCTCAGTTATACACTTATTTTTGGTACGTCGATTTTAGCTTCGACTGCCAGTCGACGTCGATGCTCAGTTTACTTGAGGTCTTTGAGAATGATAATATCTTTGTCAAAGTCCATTTCCAGTCAAAGCCTCTGTGTGTGTTTGAGTTGCCGAGTGTCTCGAAGAAAAGCCAACCTCTGTTCAATCTCTGCTTTCTGTTTTTCAAGGTGAAGTTCCTCCTCATCAAGTCCAGATATTTCTTTGACTAGATATTTCTTTGACCAGGGCGTGAAGGTTAGTCTGCCTCTCCTTTACAGTATGACTGAGCTCGTTTATGACATGATTATTCTCGGCAGAAGGTTGATCAGAAAGAGTTAAAGACATAATTAGGTCATAATTACGTCGATAAGACTCTATCCTACTGACAAAAGCTTTTGAGAAATCATCAAGTTTGGCCTTCAGTTCTAGGGGCAGTATTTCACTAGGTTCAGCACTACATAGCTGATCAAGTAGAAATTTCAGTCGATCAAAAGCTGTCTGGTTGCATAGAAGCATAGGAAAACCCCCACTAGAAAGGTCTAGAAGTCGCAATAGTTTATCTCTGACCTTTTCAATAGCCATTTGCCTTGGGGAAGCTACATCTGAAGTAAAACCCAGTATATGAGAAGCCTCGTCTAGCATGCGCTTAGTTTTCAAGAGAGACTTCGGAGAATTTATTTCTTCGGCAGAAGGAATTGAATAGCTCGAAGAAGGCTGTGTCAAAGGAGCAGCAACACTCTGTACTGGGACAAGAGCAGTGGCCAGGGCCAAAGTTGAACTAGAAGGGTTGATTTCAGTAGAATGGACAGGGAAACCAGAGGTGATGTGGCTATCGATGGGTGTAGTACTGGCAGCTGTCTGAGGTTCTGAAGTTGCTAAGATTGGTGGTACCGAATCATTTAAAGATCCTGAAAATAGAAAGAAATCAGTCGTTGAGACATATAATGAATTATAACATACCATTATAACACAAATACCTTGTTCCGGTGCTGTGAGGAGTAATATGGGCGGTTCAACAATAGCAACCTCAAGATTAGGGTCAACAGAAAGTCCTGCTAAATATTGCCAATAATGAATTGCTAAAATTTAATCACTTTGCTAACAAGTAAAGAAGAGTATAACGAAGGTATACCATTTGAATTATCTTCAGAATGGGTGAGATTGACCTGAGAATCCGAAGCCTCTACAGGATTGACAGTGGCCATAGAAGATGAAGTTGATGTAGTTGAAGGGTTGAGGCGTTTTCTTTTGATCAATGCAGCAATTGGTTCTTCATCTGCGTTCTCAATAGATTGACTAGATGATGAGATTCTGTAAGAACAAATACCAAGGTTAAGAGATAATGCGGGGATTATATGAAATAGAAAAGACTGCATTAAATGGATACCTTGCATCGGATCAGATTTCCTCTTGAGAAGAGGTGTGTTATCGTCGGCTGGGGGTTGATCCATTGCGGTAGCACAGTACAATCGGGTCCGAATAGGAACACTTCTTGAGGGGACCGCTTTCTTGGAAGAGATTGTCGACTTGACCTTAGCACTTTTGACTTGTGTCCCTTGAGTTATCCGCAATTGTCCTGATTCAGAACTTGGAATATCCAGTCCTATGGAAAGAGCTTTCTTACCCTTCTTGCCTCTACTCCTTGGCTTAAATACGTCTCCTGCTATTCGAGTCAGCATGATTTGAGTAGCCTTCTCATAAGGGCTTTCAAGACAGAAAGAAAGCTACCAAGAAGTCCATGCAGGAGTGCATCCAGGCTTAGGTTTGAAGTCATCAATATCAGGGGCAAATTTGGCAAACATAAGCCGAGTGATTTCAGTACAGCATGCGAATGGGGCATCGTTCTTGAAAGGATATTTTTGTTTCACCATGCTTGGGAATTCAAGAGAATAAGGAATTGGCATGGGAATGGCTTGAACTAAACCAAATTGCCTAGCTCAGTATTGAGGAGAATAAATCTCAAAGCCATGATAAAATTTGCCTTTCTGGGATAACCTTAGAGGAAGGTCCACATGAGTAAGGATGCGTAGCCAAAAGTCAGTTGAATTAAGGCGAGCTATTGAATCGAATAAATAATTGAATTCATTTGCATCATAAGCAAAAAATTCAATTTCATTTGGTTGAACTGTCAAGAGTTTATGAAGGTAAAAAACAAAAAGAGAAAGATTCTCCGAGACACTTAATGAGGAATAACTGAGTAAACGACATCCAAAGGGAAGGGGTGTTGGTGGGTGGAATTCTGGAAAGGAATGATAACGAAAGGTGCGAGGAACGTGAGTGGAAAGAAAAGGAAAGTAATGCACTATCAAGCATTGAAGTATCCAGAATGGTCCAAACAAAGTGCCTTCTTCTTTGGACGTCATTGATAAAGATGCATGAGTTATTCCTCGATAGAGAGTAGCTAGCACTGATGGTGCCAAAGCAGGTGTTTTACCAGCAGCAAGATTGGCTGCGAGTGGTAAGAAATCCTTGGAAATTTTCAGTGTGGGAGCAAGGAAAACATATTTAGACATCCAGAAGAGAAGAAAACAAGTACGTTCGTCAGAGGTTATTGGTTCAACACTAAGAGAATATGTTTCCAAAAATCTACCATAAGCAAGATGTTCATCAGGAATAGAGGGTACTGGTATCGAAGCCATGTCACTTATAGGGGTCTCAATCGAAGGAAAATTAGTAATGGCATACATGTCCAAAAGAATAACAGACATAGGGCCCTAGGGGAAAAAGAAACAATTGGTCGAAAGGGACCAGAAACTGATGGCAGCACCCAAAAGCCCTAGATCTAAATCATATGACAACATGCTGACTTCTAGAGCAGTATCAGTACCAGCTCTTATCCAGGCAAGGCGAGTAGTTATATCTCCCTTTAGTTTCACATACCAGCGGTGAAAACCCATCTCTAGAGAAGGAAACCCCCGAAATCGTGAGTTTTCTGGAAACCAGATGTCTGTAATCGACGACTTCTGAACAGGAAGTAGTTCTCCTATTCTCTTTGGAAAACAGGGACGAAGAGAAGCGGGAATCTGGTGATGATTGTGAAAGCAAGGACCCAGAATGAGTTGGTTGGAGGATTCATCGACCAAGTGCAATAGTCGAAAGTCACAATTCGAGGACTCTTGATCATGACGTAGTTGATCAAATTTCTCGATGTATGATTTGGGAGAATATTTGCGGGCCATGAGTGCAGATTGAGTGAAAAATCTGAAGGAAAATGAAGGAGTGGGAAACTGAGAGGAAAACCTAGAATCGAAGAAGAAAATGGAAGGTCAAAAGTTGCAATTTTTTCACCAGGATACGACGGTTCAGGTGATTTGCTATCATGAAGATCTGCTAGGTCATAAATGCTTGAGATGACGTGTCAGAGAAAAGCGAAGTGTTTCAGGAAGGATGAGCAAATACAAGTTACGAGGCATTAAGAGTAAGATTATTCAGGTCAAAATTTGTTTTAAAAGAATTAAACAAAAGAATTAATTCTTTTAAAAGGGGGCATATGTTGACACCTGAAATTAATTAGAGATGTCGATGCTTAAGATAGATGAATAAAACGACAAGAGATGACGCCATCTGTACTAAAATGATAGCTGGTAGGTACGGACAGTCATAAGCGGGAAATTTGAAATTCAAATGGATAGGGACAAAAAATGCTGAAGGTATTTTCATCGAAGATGTCGACAAGGAGAAGAACAAATGTCAAGCTAGGAAAAATTCGATGAAGGCCTTTGCTCCAGAAAAGACAGATGTCCAAGTGCCAAAGGTGCTTTTCATCGATGACATCGATGAAAAGGACGATGGATGTCAAGTCAGAAAGGCTCGACGAAGGTCCCTATTTCTGGTGGACAGATGTCAGACGGAGAAAAGTTCGATGTTGGTTACCGTCCCAAAGGATAGGTGTTAAACAGAGAAAAGGGTCGATGACGGTTGTCATCCCGAGATACAGGTGTCAAACGGAGAAAAAGCTCGATGACGGTTATCGTCCCAAGAGACAGGTGTCAAATAGAGAAAATGCTCGATGACGGTTATCGTCTTGAGAGACAACTGTCAGACAGAGAAGAGTTCGATGTTGGTTATCGTCCCAAAGGACAGGTGTCAAACAGAGAAAAGGCTCGATGACGGTTATCATCCTGAGAGACAGGTGTCAAACGGAGAAAATGCTTGATGACGGTTATCATCCCGAGAGATAGATGTCAGACGGAGAGAAAGCTCGATGACAGTTATCATCCCAAGAGACAGGTGTTAAACGGAGAAAAGTTCGATGACGGTTGCCGCCTTAGAGAACCGATGGGCTCGATGACGGTTATCGTTTCAGAGACTAAAAGGGCTCAAGAGCGGTTATCACTTCATACAAAAGATAAGATCGATAACAGTTGATAAACGGGTGTCATTAAATGAACGGTGAAGATGAAATCAATGATGGATATCGAATACAACACCAAGAACGGTTACCAAGTCTGTGCTATAAATAGTGTCTGATTATCAACAGAAGAACCCCCCGCACACATGAACAAAACAAATATTGTCTTTTATCTTTACTTACAAGTTTCGCACTTTCAGTTTCCATAGCTGTAGTCTTTACTCTCCAGTTTCGCACTTTCAGTTTCCCTAGCTGTAGTTGTTTAGGTCTTTGTGAACTTTGGACGCCATTAGCAATTGGATGGTTTCACCTGAATATTCTGTAAAAATCAAGTTCTTTATTCACGCTTGGATTGCTCCTGTCCGGAATTGGATCTAGAACTCAGTCTCCTTTCATTAAGAGTCGAAGAACGACTTTCGGTGAATTATATTTCGTCGTGAGGACATTTCCAACGAAACAATACCAAACTAACTAAAGTAATTAACTCGTGAGATTTGGTGGAACCACAATCAACTATTCTGAAAACTTAAACTTTTAGATAAATGCGTAATTTAACATTTAATTGCTCTAACACTCTCTTTTACGCTTAATATGGTCTTTTTGTCTATTACTAAGCGTTGACATATTTAATTAGGGAGGCAAATGGAGTCCAGAAAGATTTGAACTCAGGATCTCGTGACTTTGATATAATATGAAATTTTGTGGGACCACAGTCAACTGTTTTAAAATTTAAGCTTTTATATGAAAGCGTTGTTTAATATGTAATTACTCTAACATACTTAAAAGCAAATTTTTTTTAGCTGTCAACTATGTGCCTTATCTATCTACATATACATATACATATACAAAACCACATCCCCCCACCAAACACACGCACAGAAGATAAATATCCATAATGAATAGCCTTTTTATCCCAATAACCTTATTCTTTGAAGATTATCTATTAAGATCTTACAGAAAACTCACTCTCCAAGCATCCAATAGGTGCGTCGCTGAAAATTTTCATTATGTTCTCCATGTGCATAATAGCAATGCAACACGTCAACATTTCCCACCTGAAATGATTATACTTCATCTACTATTAAAGACAGCATAAGAAGACCTTCAGGGTATAGCTACAAAATCATATATCCTTACCTGGAGTCTCTCATGAGCTTCCATCACTGTCTTCCCATCTCTTCTCTTCCTCCACTCAAACCCATCCTTTCTGATGGATCTGAGTGTCTTCCGATCATAAAGAAATAGAGAACCACCTGCATACAAAAAGTATGACCACGTGAGGCATGCATTGAGAGAGTCTACCGTACAAAGCCCATCTCATCTGACATGGTCGTTCCCGAGGACATTACAAGGGACAGGTGTCAGAAGTTTTTCATTTCACACGAAAAAGAAAGGAGATTAGTACTTCATAATTTGGCATTGGTCAAAAGCGACATCAAGTACAAAAGGAGAGAGAAAGTAAGCAAAAGCAATCAATAAATCAGCATTTTAAAACACCAAACCAGAGAAAAAAAGAGGGAAATACAATTCCATCTACTATTCAGACGGAAGCAGCTACAGACACTAATTATAGACAAAGAAAAAAACAGGAAACACCGTGAAGGAGGACTGAGGATTAACTATCTAAAAAGACCAAGCAAGCAGTAATCATCTCTGAGTGGATCTTTAAGATGAGAAAATACTTCAAACAATAGCCGACAATGAAAAGTAGATACTGCCTGCATTCAACGTGATGTGAGTGATTGCTTCCACCTCCTTCAATGACATCTCAATCAAACCACAGAAGCATTAAGCCTTGAGGAGACAACGAGAACTCAAAAGGCATGACTCATAGCACCAACAGTATACAACAAAAGTAACTATTACTGTAAAGTCCAACATTGTGAACTTGTTAGCTGTATTATGATATTATAGAAAATGCAAAAACTTATTAACATGGTATCCAAAAGGTTCCACAGTTGTTGATTATTATCCGTTCATTTGGAGTATGCAGGTGACATGGTCCAAGGGAGCGAAGAGCTCCGAGCCCGTCCGTGAACGAGAAATGACTCTTTTTTGTGCATGGGACGTGGCCCTTACGTGCATGGGACATGGCCCATTTGAGCATGGGACGTGACCCATCCATGACTAGGCACGAACATCATCCGCGACCCTTCAGTTGTCTCTGACACATGACCCTGCAGCTTCCCTTAGCAGGCGTCCATTGAGCTTTCCCACGCCTTTAGGGCCTCTGCACTTCTTGAGTAGCTATGTAATGATTGTATCGGTTCAAACACCACCGTTGGATCAAGTGGGAATCAACGGATCAGATTAGATCCGCACTTGTATATATAGGGAACCCTCCTCCTTCATTTATACATGCTCATTCTTACAAGAAATATAACTACGCAGCTTTCTCTCCATTCTTGTGAGTTCGAGTGTGTGTGCATAAGACTGACTTGGGTGAAATCCTAAGGCTGCACGGGTGTGGGATCGTTGTTAATCGACCGACCCGTGACAAGTGGTATCAGAGCCTTCATTAGCACAATGGCTGATCCACGTTCCAGTGCCGCGAATGTCCAAGGTGAGGACTGCGAGGATCGTGGAAGGGCGACCGAGAGAGTCGGTGTCCAAACCAGGAGGAGTCGTGTTGCCTCTAGCTCGAGGGATCAAATGGGTGACTTGGAACGTCGCATGATGACACTAGAGGGAACCATCATGGATGTCCAAGGGATAGTCGATGACTAATAACAGACCGTCGAAGGAGTGGAAGCTGGAAGAGAGGAGCTCTTGGCCGAGATACAAGAGCTCAAAACCGGCATGGGAGAGCTCCGCGACGAAGTATTGGGGCCCGTTACCCATGAGCTACAGCAGCGGGACGAGACTTGGGAGGCCGCGATGGCGACCATGCGCACGGAGATGGCCGAGCTCAAGGGGAAGCTTGCGGAAGTAGAAGCAGCACGCGTGAATGGGGTGATCATCGCGCAACCACGTATGGATGCACCTAAGCCAAGAGAGTTCAAAGGCTCGCGAGTGGCGAAAGACGTGGATAACTTCCTATGGTACATGGAGTGGTACTTCCAGGCCACGGGAACGAACGACAATACGACCAAAGTAAACACGAAAGCAATGTATTTAGCTGATAATGCCTTGCTGTGGTGGCGTCGCAGGTCAGACGAAAGGAGTGGCGACCCTATCAAGACCTGGGCTAAGTTCGTCGAAGAATTTCGGTGGAATTATTATCCCGCTTATGCAGAGGAGGAAGCTCGCGTCGAGCTCAAACGCTTTGAGCAAAGGGGCATCGTTCGTGAGTATGTGAAGCGGTTCTCGGAGTTACTACTCTAGATCCCGTCAATGAACGACACGGAGGCGTATCATCAGTTCATGAGTGGCCTTAAGCCGTGGGCCAAACAAGAGCTCAAGCAGTGCAACATGAAAGATCTCAAGACAACCACTTCTGTGGCGAAGTCCCTAGAGGAGCCTAAAGCCTCGTTCATAGCCAAGCTCGACTTTCGTCCAAGGGATAGGGCCAATGGTGGGGGAGAATGGAACAAATACAAACGCCTGAATGGAGGCAAGCCAACACTGGCACCACCTAGGGCTCAACCGGAGTCGAGCGGTTGGGGGCAGCGAAAGGTACGCACCTTTAAGTGCTTCTTTTGCGATGGGCCACACATGGCTCGGGAATGTCCTAAGAGGGGCAAGCTGGCAGCCCTATGCAAAGAAGATAAGCCACGAGAGGAGGCGCGGTTGGGGTCGCTGCGAATCCTTAGTTCCATTAAGGCCAAGAAGGCCAAGGAGTCCAAAAGGATAATGTTTGTGGACATGAAAATCGGGGGTATCATGATGAGTGCGCTCGTGGATACCGGTATGTCCGACCTCTTCATATCCCGAGAGGCCGCGAAGGAGCTAAATCTTCGGGTCGAAAAGGGAGGAGCCGGGTGGCCAAAAATGATGAACTCCAAAGAAGTCCCGACTAGCGATGTGGCTAGGGACGTGGAGCTTCATCTTGGTCCATGGACCAGCAAGGAAAACATTGAGGTAATTCCCCTTGATAATTATGATCTTGTGTTGGGTTTGGGATTCCTTGATCGCATAAATGCGAGCGTAATGCCTTTTGCGGATTGTATATATATTCTGGACACGCGATGCCAATGCGTGGTCCTGATCCATCGCGAGTCAGGACGCGATCGGAAGATGCTCTCGTCTATGCAGCTTAAGAAGGGAGCAAACAAGGGCGATGTGACTTTCTTGGCAACCTTGAAGGTCGAGGATGACAAGGGCAAGGGCAAGGAGAGTGAAGTCCCAACCGAGGTGGCCTACGTCCTCGACTCATTCCAAGATGTGATGCCGCTCGAGCTATCCAAGAAGCTGCCACCTCGAAGAGAGGTGGATGATAAGATCGAGCTGATGCTCGATATTCGACCACCGGCCATGGCACCCTATCGCATGGCCCCACCCGAGTTGGAGGAACTACGGAAGCAACTCAAGGAGCTGCTCGATACGGGATACATTCGGTCGTCCAAAGCTCTGTTCGGCACCCCGGTACTGTTTCAAAAGAAGCACGATGGATCCCTCCGTATGTTCATTGATTACCGAGCATTGAACAAGCTCACCATAAAGAACAAGTACCCGATCCCCCTTATTGCAGACTTATTCGATCAGCTTGGGGAAGCTCGATGGTTCACCAAGCTTGATCTTCGATTAGTTTACTACCAACTACTGATCGCCGAAGGGGACGAGCCGAAGATCGCATGTGTAACACGATACAGATCGTATGAGTTCCTCGTCATGCCATTTGGCTTGACCAATGCGCCGGCCATATTCTGCACCTTAATAAACATGGTACTTCACTCGTTTTTTGATCGGTTTGTTGTGGTTTACCTTAACAACATTGTTGTCTATAGCCGAAGGCTAGAGGAGCATGTCGAGCACTTGAGGCGAGTCTTCCAGGTATTGCGTGAGAACGACATGTTTGTTAAATGCGAGAAGTGTGCCTTTGCCCAACGGGTGGTACCGTTCTTAGGGCATCTCGTTAGGGACGGACAAGTACGGATGGATATGGCCAAGATCTGTACCATTGTCGAATGAGAGCCTTCGACTAAGGTAACTGAGCTGAGGTCGTTTCTCGGCCTCACAAATTACTATCGACGCTTCATTCGGGGATATTCAAGTATCATCGTGCTACTCATGGACATGTTGAAGAAAGAAAGGCCGTAGGAGTGGATGGATTGATGCCGAGAAGCGTTCGATCGGTTGAAGCGGGCCCTGACCGAGGAGCCAGTGCTCATACTGCTCGATCATGCTAAGCCTTATGAGGTAGAGACTGACGCTTTCGATTTTGCGATAGGTGGTGTTCTCATGCAGGATGGACACCCGGTGGCGTTCGAGTCTCGGAAGCTGAATGAGACCGAGCGACGTTACACTGTCCAAGAAAAGGAGATGACCACGGTGATGCACTGCCTTCGTACTTGGAGGCACTATCTCCTAGGATTGAAATTCATCGTGTGGACGGATAACGTGGCCATGAGCTACTTTCAGACCCAAAGGAAGCTAAGTCCGAAACAAGCTCGGTGGCAGGACTTCCTGGCCGAGTTTGATTACGTGCTGGAGTATAAACCCGGAAAGGCCAATTCAGTGGCCGATGCCTTGAGCCGGAAGACGGAGTTGGCCAATATTATAAGCCGACCTAGCTGCCCATGGATCGACCGTATCAAGGAGGGGCTCAAGCATGATCCAACGGCCCGACAACTCCTTGAGTACACGCGGGAAGGAAAAACTAGGCAATTCTAGTGGAAGGACGATCTCCTTTACACCAAGGGATGGCGACTATATGTGCCGCTTTACGGGAGATTAAGGAAGGAAGTGCTGCAATAGTGCCACGATTCCAAATGGGCGGGACATCCGGGAATCCACCGCACCATGGCACTCATTGAGGACCAGTACTACTAGCCTCACTTACGGGACGACGTTAAGGCATATGTGAGAACATGCCTCGTGTGCCAACAAGATAAGATCGAGCAACGTTCACCGTCGGGGCTCCTCGAGCCCCTTCTTGTCCCGGAACGTCCATGGTAGAGTGTCTCCATGGATTTCATTGTGAATCTACCCAAATTCGAAGAATGTCGGACCCTCATGGTCGTAGTGGACCGATTCTCCAAGTACGCTGCGTTCGTACCTGTGACAAAGGATTGTCCGGCCGAGGAGGCGGCCAAGCTATTCGTCAAGCACATTGTCAAATACTGTGGAGTCCTACTGACAATCGTGACCCTCAGTTCACCGGGCGGTTCTGGACCGAGCTCTTCAAGTTGCTGGGGTCGAACCTCAACTTCTCTACGAGTTTGCATCCCCAAACTGATGGACAGATGGAAAGGGTGAATACACTTCTCGAGATATATCTCCGGCACTATGTGAGCACAACACAGGTAAATTGGGCGAGACTAATCGATGTAGCTCAGTTCTCGTACAACTTGCAGCGGAGCGAGTCCACAAATTAGAGCCTGTTCGAGATCGTGACGGAGCAACAGCCGCTCACTCCGAGCATGGTTGCCTCGGGCTATTGGGAGAATAGCCCATCTGCGTACAAGTTCGCCAAAGAGTGGCATGAGCAAGCGGACTTGGCGCGAGCATGCCTACACAAGGCCTCCAAGCGCATGAAGAAATGGGCCGACAAGAAGCGACGGCATGTAAAATTCCAAGTCGGGGACCTAGTGTTGGCCAAGCTACACGCGGTCCTCCAATACAGAGACATGAACAAAGGCTTGATTCGTCGCTACGAAGGACCCTTTCAAGTGCTCAAACGGGTTGGGAAGGTTGCATACAAGCTGGACTTGCCACCGAAGCTCAAGCTACACCCAGTGTTTCATGTAAGTATGCTTAAGCCTTTCCGTGTAGATGAGGAAGATCCGGACTGAGGAGAATCGCAGCGGGCACCGCTTGGGGCTAAAACCTCGTATGACTGAGACGTCGAAGGCATCATAGTTGATCGGATCATACGGAAAAAGTATCGGGCGCCAAGGCGAGAATACTTGGTCCGCTGGAAAGGCCTTCCGGAGAGTGAAGCAAGCTGGGAACCCTCCGAAGCCCTTTGGCAGTTCCGGAAGCACATTGACGCATTCCATGCCGAAGACGCGACGAGGGTGTCACCCGATTAGGTGGGGGAGAATGACAAGGCCCAAGGGAGCGAAGGGCTCCGAGCCCATCTGTGAACGAGAAATGGCCCTTTTTGTGCATGGGACATGGCTCTTACGTGCATGGGATATGACCCATTTGAGCATGGGATGTGACATCCCGAAATTTCGCCCAATTGGGATTTATGAAATGACTAAGTTTATTAATGTACTTGTAGTCAGTCTCGCCCGGAACTGATCATTCCTGGGATACTAACCTATAGGGAAAGGCTAATTAGGGATTTAAATTCGTACGACTAGAGAGATTCGATCGTGAGCCGACTTTCGATCAGAAAATCGTCAAGGTGACATTTTGAGCCAACAAGGACCAATCTTAGGATAGTGAAGGGCCGATTCGTCACTGTCATACTAGTGGATCACGGGTGATTCCGTTTGACCACGAAGTGAATTGACGAACGATCCAAAACCTATACCGAACGATCGTGCCTGTCGGAACTAGTGATCGATCTTCGCGATTTTATTGACAACCGAGGTCGACACGATCAGAACGAACTTGCACGTGACTTGATTTAGTATCAGACACGGGTCGATTTTGCGAATTTCCCCGAAAGCCGCCCGTTAGTCTGAGATATGCACAAGTTACATTATATAGAATTCAATTATTAAATTGAGACTAAATTGGGCATTGGAAAATTAGGAAGTCACGGCAGAACGTTAGGACGACGTTGCGATTGGAACGTGTAATTTTGGATGTGCCCGAATTCTTCAGAAAAATTCATTTTCGGCAAGAGAATGGGAAAGTGACCATTTTACCCTTGGGAATTTCTAAAGGGCTAGTTTTATGAAGCAATGACATTTTGGTAATTTTGCCCCAAAATTTGGAAAAGACATTTTTACCCTTTGACTTTTTGAGAAATTCCCAGATTGCCCTTAGATATTTTAGAAAAGATTCGATCCGGGCCGTTGATTTCAAGAAAAGATCGAATCTGGGCCGTCGGTTGAATTTGTGAGAGAAGGACAAGATTGTAATTTGCCATTTTAGTCCAAATTCCACTATTTGAGTTAGGACTCCCTCTCTCTCTCCTCATTCCTCTCTCTCCCTCACGGCAACATCCCCCCCACCGTGGACTCTCTCTCTCTCTCTTCTTGCCGATCGCCGCCGAGCCATCACCTCCGGTCACCGCCGCCCGAACCGCTGCTGTACCACGCCACCAAGTCGCCCCCGACCCTCATGCCGTCCTCTCTCCCTCCCGATTCTCTCTCTTGGCCGTGAGCTAGTCGGCCAAGGAAGGCCGCCGCCGCTCGCCACCATCGCCATCCGTCCAAGGCGCCAAGCCGCGCCGCCGTCCCCATCGATCACCGCCACTTTTTGCTCTAGCCGCGTTAGTCTAGAGTGTCAGTAAGTCGCGATCTAAACCTCGCCTAGTTTATCGGGTAAATTTGGACCTGTTTAGATGCGGTTTGATAGAAATTAGGGGCTGAACGGAGTAACGGGCCGTAGGATTGATTTCGGGAATTTTTGGAGAAATTTTAGAGACCGGGTGTGACATCCCGAATTTCGGCCCATTTTTGGGACTTATAAAACGCGTAATTTGTCAGTGTGCTTATAGTAAAATCTCGCCCGGGAACTGATCACTCCCGGTTATCATTTTAAAATAGAGATTTCGCTAGAATCGCACTCGATCGAATTTGGCCGTTATTTAGATCCTGAACTTGGTAGTCGATTTTCGGAAGTTTCGGGACGAAATAAATTGGACGGTGTCGATATGGTCGGGGCCAACGTTGAGATTGTCAGGAATAATGGAAAAAGGGGAGTTTTTAACCGGGTGCAAATTTGGACTAGTAGACCTCCCTCGCTATAGTTTGATTTAATTAATTTGGCCTTTGTCCCTTTTTATATTCGAGGCTTATTTTAGACCGGTAGATCGTTTTCGATTTTGAGATTGGGCCTTCGGATCGCGATTAATATTTGAATGAAAATTATTTGTTTCTTTTGTTCTCTCTCGCGCCGAAGACACCCCCCTTGGCCGCGCGTCCGTCCTACTCTCTCTCTCTTTTTCTTTTTTCTTTCTTTCTCTCTTCTCTCTCTCCTCTGCCCGCACGCACCCCTCTCTCCCCCATCATCACGTCTGTCCTTTCCTCCTTCTCTCTCTCTCTCTTCTCTCCTCTCTGACCGCACGCAACCCCCCATGCAGAAGTCCACTCACGCCCATTCTCCCCCCCTCCTCTGACACCCTCTCTCTCCTCTCTCTCTTCTTCTTCCTTCTTCTTCTCTTTCTTCTTCCTTTCTTTTTTCTGCTTCGGTCTTCTTCCTCCCCGACGAGCCGTGTCTGGACTCCGCTCCGCCCGACGCCGTCCCGCTCGACGCCAACTGCCGCTTGTCGCCACCGCACACCGCCCGACCATTGCCGCCACCCTCTCGCCGCCACCACAGAAGCCCCCACTCTCTCTCCTCCTCCCGGCCGATTGGGTCTGCTTCACCTTTGCCCAGCTCGCCGATCGCCTGGGCCCGCCGGACCGCCGGGTGCTGCACCGTCGCCGCCCTCAGCTCGACCGCGCGCGTCGCGGCATGGCCCGCTCGCCGGCCGCCCGACGTCGCCTTCTCCTCTCCGTTACTGCGCGCGCAGCTAGCCGAGCTCGCTGGGCTGTTGCCCTTCACGCCGGCCACCGCTGTCCGCCAGCTTGCCGGCCGGCCCCGCGTCGCCGTCGCCGCCTCCGGTGCCGCCAATCACCACCGTGTTGCACCCCAAGCAGCCGGCAAGCCCCCTCTCCTCTCTCTCTCTCTCTCTCTCTCTCGGTTTGGCCGTGAGAGGCCTTGAGCCGGAGGAGCTCCGCCGCCGCCGTCACTGTTCCGACGCGGATCCGTCGCCTCGCCTAGCTGACCAGCCGTTCCATTTCTCTCTCTCTCTCTGACCGTGCCTCTCTCTCCCTCTCTAGGTCGTGGATTAGCTTAGACCGTCGCCGCCGCTCGCGCCGTTCGCCGGAGCCGCCACCGCCGTTACTGTTCCGGCGAGGGACTGCCGCTGCCCAGCCCCTTTTTGTCGCGTGTTCGGCCCGTTTCAAGCTTAGGACATCCGGTGAGTTTGACCCTAAGCCCTAATTAGGACAATTTGCATTTCTAGACGGGTTTTAGGGGTTAATTAGGGTAATTAGGGGCTAAATGGTGGAGGGTGATATGGGCTGGTTCTGTGGTGTTTTTGGTGACCAAGGATCATTATTTAGTCGAGGTTTAGCGGCCGGTATAGTGCTGTGATATGGCGAAGCATGGGTGCCGAGATTTAGACAAAATGGCGAACTTAGTGGATGAAATTGATAGACCGGGTGGTGGCTGTCTTGGTGGCTGTTCTACGGGCTTAGTGCGATAAATAAATGGAGGTTTAGTAGCCTGAGAAGCTCCGAGTATTGGCTGGACAGATTTGGATCGGATTAGCCCAAGTTTGGGAAGTTTCGGGTTTAAAATGTGGATTCTAGTGCGCACCTTATTTGGCATTATGGTGGCTGATTAAAATGGTGTCTTGGGGAGTCTAGTGGAACATTTTGAGGTCATTAAATGGCCCAGCGCAATTGATTTAGTGGTTGTCCACTTTGGAAATTAGTCGGACAAGGCGCGATTGAATTGAGGTTTGGAGTGTAAGTGCCGGAAATGATGGATTGACCGAACTAGTGGTTGAATTGTCCCTAAATGCGAGTGATTTTGTAGTGCCATGACATGGGCCTAATGCTATCAGGAAGGGAGTAATGTGATGGGCCTCAATTTCTGTGGATTCATGCTGAACTGATTGTGTGATTTATACGCGTGAATTGTGTACCGTGCATGAGTGCTTGAATTGAATTTCATGGTCGTGCTAATATGTGGGTCGGGCATATTGAAATGTTGATTGGACATGATGCACTATGAACTAATTAATTGGCGTTGTGCTATTGAATGTCCATTGTGAAATCGTGAATGCCCGAGTGTGAAGTTTATGGCCATGAGTTTGCATCACGAGCATTGGCACGGCATGTGCATTTACAAGTGTGCTCGAGTGACATGTGCATTGTGATCACCTAAAATGCCCCGATGCGTTTAACGCGGGGTTCGATGAAAATTGGTGCTTGTGAATGTGTGATCACAATAAACCCCGATGCGTTTACGCGGGGTAGTGAACCCGTCCTGAGGCGTGTTACGCGGGACGATGCCCGGTTTACCGGAAGATGACCAACCTGAGGCGTTTTACGCGGGTAATGTGTCATGAGCCTGATGCGTCTTACGCGGGCCAGAGATCGATCTCGAAGTGATGGACCTGATGCGTTTTACGCGAGTCGGACCTGATGCGTTTAACGCGGGTTGGAGGAGAAATTGATAAATGGCAAGTGTGCTGAGTGCAAGCGTGCGAAAATGCATTGATGAGGCGTGAGCACGCGTATGAGCACGAGCATAAGCATGATATGCGTTGTGACCAAATGATGTGTATGTGTGCTGCGATTGGGTCCTATGTTTTATGCTTGAACTGTAAGTGCCTAACCTGCAGGGCAAGGTGAGTGTTGGATTTGGGCCCGAGGGCCTAAGTCAATTATGATTTGCTTGGTGTGTTGATTTAGTACTCGTCAGGAGATGCACTTTAGCCTAATTTAGGTTTAGGGAATTACTCGCTGAGATTTATTCTCACTGTTGTTGAAACCCAATTTTTCATACCCCCAGCATTTAGATGTCCGAGATTCCGGTTCGTTTTGGGATTCCGCTCCTAGTAGAGCGGACGAGGACGATACACCCCGTAGGGAACGGGGAATCGTATGTTAGGTATCATTCTATTGTTTGGGTGGAGGTGGGGGCGACGCATTACCAGACCCACGAGTACGTGGCATGGTGCTTCAGGGACGGCTTCGGAGAGTATGGTCCTCTCCGGACTTTTGATGTCCCGTTCACCGGGATGGGCACGAGATATCCCCGATGCCCCGATGGTGAGGTGACGGACCTTGGTTCCTCATCTGAGGAAGGTCTGAGTTCCGACGGAGTTCCAGTAGAGTACGAGATGGATGAGTTCGAGCCGGTGGATATGGACGTGGAAGACGAAGAGCCGGAGCCGATCGAAGAGGATCCTGTTCTGGAGGCCGAGCCGGAGGATATGGTCTCAGAGGAGGAGGCTGCTGAGGTCGAGTCGAGTCGGACTCATCGGGGTCCGAGGAGGAGATGCGCGAGCTCTTCATCCTCTGAGTCTTCGATTCCGACCCCAGGCCGGGCACCGTAGGGCTTAGTGTCCGTCTTAGATGGGGTAGGGCTAGTACCTTTTTGACCGGCGCCCCACCATTAGTAGTAGATTGACCCCTCCCCGAGCCACTTACCCCCTTTTGTCAGTAGTGGCCTTGACCCGCTTTTGATTTTTGATGATCGGGTTGTATATGAATATTGTATATGATTTCCAGTATTAGTGCAATCGTTGTTGTTGGTTTCTGTGGCTATCCTTGGTTGTGTATTTATCTTTGTACGGGTGGTTTTAATTACTTCCGCATGTGCTTTCAATCTTTGTGTTGGGTGTTTGGTGTTGGGTCGGCGACGCGTCCTGGGACGTCGCACACGAATCGACCTTCGCGAGGGATGTGGCGCGCCGAGGAGAGCGGGACGTGACACCGGGAGACGGCTGTGATGGTCTGTTTGAAGGGCTGTAGGGTGCTGTTGGGTACGTGGATGGTACCGTTAGATCCGGCTCGGAATTTTACGAAAGCGCCGTGAAGAGCCGGGAATGAAATATTGTGACTTTGAGTGTGAAAATGGTAGATTGATGTCTGTGTTGTGCTGTTCTATGTGCTGTGATGAGCTGTTTGGCGTATGGTTTGCACTGTTAGATTCGGCTCGGAATTTTATGAAGGTGTCGTGAAGAGCCGAGAGTGAGATATGGTAATTTTGAAGGCGAAAAAGACCGATTGATGGCTGTGATGTGATGTTTTATGTGTTGTGGGTTGTTGTGTGTTGCGTGGTTGGTACCGTTAGGTCCGGCTCGAGATTTCGTGAAAATGCCGTGAAGGTCCTGAATTGATTTGATAATGTTTGGGTGTAGAAAAATGCGAGTTTGTGTGTTGATCGAGTGTTTGTGATATGACTGTGTGTCGTGATGTATTGGGTGCAATTGTGTGCACGGAATTTAATGCGAATGTGTGTGAGCATGAGAATGGGATCGGGCCGAGGCATGATAAGCTCGGGTCGTGATCATGTAGGCCTGTCGCATTTGGCGCGGGCTGAGGAAAGAAAGTGAGAATGGGATCGGACCGAGGCATGATAAGCTCAGGTCGCGATCATGTAGGCCTGTCGCATTTGGCGCGGGCTGAGGAAAGAAAGTGAGAATGGGATCGGACCGAGGCGTGTGATGCTCGGGGCGCGATCGTGTGAGCCTGAGGCGTGTTTACGCGGGGCGAGGAATGTGATTGAGAACGGGGTGCGTGGTATGGTAAGAGAAAGTGGGATCGGACCGAGGCGTGTGATGCTCGGGGCGCGATCGTGTGGGCCTGAGGCGTGTTTACGCGGGCCGAGAAAGTGATTGAGCTAGTGGGGCAAGACGAGGAAAGTAAATGAAATTGATGCGATAGTGCGTGATAAATGTGTGTTTTTGGCATGGAAATGTGTGGGGTTTGTGGTGCGCAAAGTGTGAAATGTGTGCGAGTTTGAATGTTGTGATTATGAAGTAACGTGCAGGCTGAGTATGCTAAGAGTCCAGGTAAGTGTGATTGCGTGGATAGTGTTTGTTCTTGTTGTTCGTTTGAGGGTCTGAACTTGTCTGGAATACATGGTAGCCTAGGTAGGGTTTAGGTTGTGACTTATTGAGAAGTGTCTCATGGTTGTTTCAACCAAACTATTTCAGAACACCCGCCCGAGCCTTGAACCTTCCGCCACTATCACCGCAGCGTTTTGGGATCCCGACGCACACCGAGCATTCAGGAGTAGAATATTCCTTGGCTGCAAATCCCTTTTAAGGTCGAGGACGCGATCTATAGAAGCCAGTTGGTGTGCGTGTATTATAAGTTTGATATTAAATTAGTGAGTGTTTGATGTGAATAGTTGGTGTTGTAATCAAGAAATCCGTTCGGGTGTGTATTATCAGTTGATGTAAATCTGAGAAGTGTTGGAAGTATTTGGTTGGAAAGTATTGGATGTTGTATATTTATATATCGAGGTATAGTATTCTGTTTGGTGGTTTAGTAGTTTGCTTCTTCCTGGTTCTCCAATATTATTGTCCGGGATAATATGATTTGTTTTCGCCGCGAATTTACTCTGATGGAATCTTTGGGTCGGCGACGATTTCCTAGGACGTCGCACTGATTTGACCTGAGTAAGGGATGACGCGCGCTCGATGGGGTTCGGGGCGTGACATCACGGTTTAATTTGTATCAGAGCAGGACAGCTCGATTTAAGATGATCAGAGCTTGGAGTGATAAGGAGTGGAAACCCAGGATAGTGATAGCAGGTTGGAGAAACCTTAGTGAGCCATAGATATACCTAGTGCTACACGTATTCCAGACTGTTTGTTGTGATTGTGAATGATTAATTGTAATAATGGTTGGATTGCAGGTGCATCTGGACTCGAGGTAAGTGCACGAACCCAATTGATGTGGTTTGGTGCTGTATGATTGATTGCCTGTTAAGTGGATTATTGTGTTAATTCACTACCTAGGGATAGACTGGATCAGTTGGCTTAGGTCTCTAATTCCTTAGTGGAATTACAGCAGGTAGGAGAGTGGTAGAATTGAGACGATGAGCAGCGAAGGAAGAGGTGTAGAAAGAGTCTCAAGAAGGGGCGCAGGAAGAGGAGCAAGAGGTGGAGGTCGTGCTCGAGCTAGAGCTGTAGAGGACCTCGAAATGGGTGCTAGAGTGATAGAAAACCCTGGAGTTGATATTGGAGTTGCAGTGGACCCCAGAGTTGATGTTAGACCTGTGGAGGATCCTAGAATGGAAGCGGTCATGAGGACCCTAGAGCAGATTGGTAATATAATAGGACAGCAGACTCAGGAACGAGCTGCTACGATTGCCCAAGCTGCCGAGGCCGCTGCGGCCGCTGTTGCTAATAATAATGGAAATCAAGGGCAGGGGCAAGTGAATGTGAATAGACCAATGCACCATCTGGTCGAGCAGTTTATGAAGCTAAAACCGCCTAAGTTCTCTGGGAAAGGTGATCCTGAGGCTGCACCTCCATGGGTAGAAGAACTCGAGAAAGCTTTTGAGGTGTTAGAGTGTTCTGATAACGAGAAAGTAACCCTGGCAGTGTATCAATTACAGGATAACTCGAATGATTGGTGGAAGGCCATCAAAGATAGGATATTTCCAGAAGGTACAGCCCGGACTTGGGCTGCCTTTACTGAGAGTTTTTATGAAAAATATTTCTCGGCCAGCGCTAGGGAGAGAAAGCTAGCAGAATTTATGAGACTTTGCCAAGGCCAGATGACGGTAGACCAATATGAGGCGGAATTTGCTAGATTGTCTAAGTTTGCGCCGAGAATGGTAGAGCATCCCGAGGACAAGACGCGAAGATTTCGGGATGGATTGAAAGCTGACATTCGCAGCCAGTTGTTACTGGTGAATCTGAGGACTTATGAGGAAATATTTGATAGGGCTCAAGTTCTTGAGCGGGATCAGGTAGATAGAGCCGCCGCTTCTGGATCGAGGTATGTTTCGGCCAGGGACAATAGTAATCTTGGGAAGAGATCGATGTCGGGAAATCTGTCACGCCCCGAACCCCAATGGGCACGTGACGCCCCTTACCTGGTCGATGAGTGTGACGTCCCAGGAATGTCGCCAACCTCAAATAATCATCAGAGATTTACAACCACAGCGGATATTACAATTAATCCCGGACAATATAAAAATTGGGGAGGCATTAAGGGAGAATATACATATCTATATCTCATTTCCAAACTTATACCAAAATATTTACAATTACAAAGCCACCCCAACACGTACAAGCCACCATAAATACAAGTACCCGCCACACCACTACGGTCAGTAACAAAAAGGGCCTATGACCTAGTCAACTTTCCATCCAAAAATGGTACTCGCAAAAACCTATTCCATATTCGGATATTACTCCCTACGCCCCTTACTAGGCGTCCATTCTGAATCTGATTCTTCGTCCTCTGAGTCGGAATCCCCTTGTATCGTCCCATCTACTGAGGGTTCCGAAACGTTCTGGTGGCGGCGCCGGAATATTTATCGCTCAGGCGGGGGATCTGAAATGGTTTGGTTTATACAACCATGAGACACTTCTCAATAAGTTGTAACCTAAACCCTATCTAGGCTATCACGTTATTCCAGACATAGATAAACACATGACCAAACAAACCACCACAAAACACACGAATACACATACCTGGGCACTCGACACACGCAGCCTGCACAATAGTCCACTTATAAAAATTTATTTTGAAAACACAAGACACAACATACAAATTTTCCACAAATCACTCACCCAACGAACATAACACGATTTCGATCCACTCAACATACGCCCATTCCACCTCCACTTTCTCATTCTTTCCATTCTCAATTCTTCCTTCCCATAATACTCGCCAGTGACCCGCATAAACGTACACGCCTCAGGTACACTGCGACCACTCATTACCTCCCACATCACTCGCCAGTGACCTGCGTAAACGTACACGCCTCAGGTACACTGCGACCAACACTCAGCCCGCACCAAATGCGACAGGCCTACATGATCGGAACCCGAGCTTATAATGCCTCGGTCCAATCCCGGTCTCACCCGAGCTGATCGTGCCTCGGACCGCACTCAATCATGCTCTTTCGAGCCTCAGCCTGTGCCAAATGCAACAGACCTACGTGATCGCTGCCCGAGTTTATGATACTCGGCCCGATCCCACCTCACTTTCTCATGCCATTGCCTCAAATTCCGTGCACACTTGCACCCCACACTTCACCACATCACCATTTTCACACAAAAACACATTCTCACGTAAAACAGTATTTTTCTTTGTTCAAATGTTTTCAAATCATTTTCAGCCCTTCACGGGATTTTCATAAAATTCCAAGACGGACCTCACGGCACCAATTACACGTCAAACGACTCACCACAGCACAGTGCACAGTACACCCACAGCTCGTGAACAGTAATTTCTGCACTCAAACCATAAAATCACACTTCCAACTCTTCACGATACTTACATAAAACTCCGAGCCGGACTCAACGGGACCATTCTCATACCCAATAGCACACCACAGCACACTAAACCCCAATTCACAGCATTGATCGGCCCCAAATTTTCCACCAAAATCCTCGAAATTCAAACCTAGGGCCCGTAATTCAACTTAGCCCGCAAAATCACAACAACCCGCGTCTATCTAAACCCGAAACAACCCGATCTACTAGGCGAGGGTTTAGATCACAACTTACCTCGTTCTAGACTCTCTCGGCTAGAACAAAAGCGGCGGTAAAACTTGAAATCCGACGAAGGCTTGCGGCGGCGGCGACACTCAGCGACGATCAGCGAGCGGCGGCTTGCGGCGGTGTCCACGGAAGCTAAGAGGGCCCACGGCCAGAGATGGAAAGAGAGAGAGTGTGTGTCACGGTTGGGTGGGGATGAAGCGGTGAGGACGGCGGCTTGGGTGCGGCGGCGGTCCGGCGGACGTACGGATGGCGGCTTGGGGCGCGGCGGTGAACGGCGGAGGGAGAGGGAGAGTGATCGGTGGAGGGGGAGAGGTCTCACGGTGGAAAAAAAAGAAAAGGAACCGAATGGGAGGGGAGGTTTCTACGGGGGAGAAAGAGAGGTCAATATGACTTAAATAGTGTCTTTGACCCAAGAAATATCTAAGGAAAAAATGACCAATATGCCCCTTGTCCTTAAAACTAATCCTTTATAAATCCTTAAGGGCAAAATCGTCACTTTCTCCATTTCTCATCCAAATCGAATTTTTTCGAAGAATTTAAGCGCACCAAAAATTGACACGTGTCACGTGCAACGTCGTCCTAACGTTCCGTCGTGACTTCCTAATTTTCCGGTGTCCAATTTGGGCAAAATTTCAGTAATTAAATTCTATTAAACGCAACTCGAGCGTTTCTCGAGCTAACGGGCGGCTTGCTGGGGAAATTCGTGAAATCGACTCATGACTGATACTAAATCGAGTCACGTGCAAGTCCGTTCGGTACGTGACGACCTCGGTTGTCATTAAAATCGCAAAGATCAATCACTTGATCCGAGGGGCACGTTCGTTCGGTATAATTTCGGAATCATTCGTCAAGTCGCTTCGTGGTCCAACGGAATCACCCGCGATCCACTATTAGGACGATGACGAACTGACCCCTAACTATCCTTGGATCGGTCAACAGTGGCTCAAAATATCACTTCCGCGATTTAATGGTCGAAATCCATTCACGATCGAATTTTCTCTCGTCGCGCGAATTTAATTCCCCTATTAGCCTTTCCCTAATGGTTAGCATTCCCAGGAATGATCAGTTCCGGGCGAGAATTTACTGCGAGCACATCTCATAAAACTCAATTATTCAATAAATTCCAATTGGTGGAATTTTGGAATGTCACAAAATCAGCATTTTGTCCCTTCGGTTAGGAGGAATATTGGGAAGCCAAATCGTTACCAGAGCGCAGTATGCCAGTCATGTGGGGGAAGACATGGGGCTAGACCCTGTCCGAGTAGGAGCATTATATGTTATAGATGTGGCGGAGTGGGCCACCGAGTGAAGAACTGCCCCAATAATAGATAGGATAGGCCGCCTGTACTGCCACCATTGCTTAGAGCTAGAAATCAAGTTGGACCGCCCTTACCCCCGAACCCGAACAGGCCACCGGCACAAGGACGAGTGTATGCGATGGCTAGAAGGGAAGCGGAGAATGCACCAGGCGTAATCACAGGTATGGTCTCTCTCCATGATCATGCTGCTTATGCTTTATTCGATCCGGGGGCGTCGCATTCGTTCGTGTCTGATCAGTTTGTTAAATTGACTGGTATGGAGCCGCGACTACTTGATGTTATGATATGTGTTACCCCCCCCCCCCCCCATTGAATGATAAGATTTTAGTTTCGTTGGGATGCCCGGACTGTAAGATTGTGATTGGTGATAGGGAGGAAAGAATTGATTTAGTGTTTTGGCGATGTACGACTTCGATGTGATAGTAGGTATAGACTGGCTAGTTAAGCAGAGGGCAGTAATAGATTGTAGTAGCAAGGTGATCCAATTTAATCCCGTTGGACACCCTAGATTTGAATTTGTAGGAAGTCGGAGAGGAACCTTGATTCCTTGGATTTCGTCGCTAGAAATGATAAAGTTGTTGGAAGAAGGATGTGAAGGATTTCTAGTGGCTGTAGTTGATTCGACGGTTGAAGAGCCGAGGTTAGAAGATATAGCCGTGGTGTGCGAATATCCCGATGTGTTTCCTCAGGAATTGCCGGGATTGCCACCAGAAAGGTAAGTAGAATTTGTAATCGAGTTGGCACCTGGATCTGAGCCAATCTCGAAAGCACCTTATAGAATGTCGCTATCGGAGCTAAATGAATTAAAGGTGCAAATGCAAAAGTTGTTAGACAAGGGATTTATTCATCCGAGTGCATCTCCGTGGGGAGCGCCTATTTTATTTGTGAGAAAGAAAGATAGATCGTTGAGGTTATGCATCGACTATAGGCAGCTGAATCAGGTGACTATAAAAAATAAGTATCCCTTGCCGAGGATTGATGATTTGTTTGATCAGTTACAAGGGGCTTTGGTATTCTCTAAAATTGATTTGAGGGCGGGGTATCATCAGTTGAGGATTAGGAAGGACGATACACCGAAGAGGGCATTTAGGCCGAGATATGGACATTATGAATTTACAATAATGCCGTTCGGATTGACAAACGCCCCTGCTGCCTTTATGGATATGATGAATCGGGTGTTTAAGAAATTCTTAGATCAGTTTGTGATTGTTTTCATAGATGACATATTGGTGTACTCGAAGAGCCTAGGAGAGCATGAGTTTCATTTGAGGAGAGTATTGCAGACCTTAAGAGAGAGCGCACTGTATGCTAAATTTAGCAAGTGCGAATTCTGGCTCAACCGAGTCGCGTTTCTTGGACATGTGATTTCGGGAGATGGAATTTCGGTATATCCGGCGAAGATTGAGGCCGTAATGGAATGGCCGAGGCTAATGGCAGTAACTGAAGTTCGAAGCTTTTTGGGTTTAGCCGGATATTATAGACGCTTAGTGGAAGGGTTTTCAGCGATAGCAACACCATTGACACATCTGTTAAAGAAAGAAACGAAGTTTGAGTGGATTGACAAGTGTGAAAGGAGTTTCCAAGAATTAAAGTATAGATTAACGATGGCACCGGTATTAACTATTCCATCAGGATATGGAGGTTTTGAAATCTATAGTGATGCGTCGCTGAAAGGATTATGATGTGTGTTGATGCATCATGGGCGAGTAGTAGCTTGTGCATCAAGGCAGTTGAGACTACATGAATTGAATTATCTAACGCGCAATTTGGAATTGGCAGCAATAGTGTTTGCCCTGAAGATTTGGCGACACTATCTATGTGGAGCTTAAGGAAGAAATTTTATCAGAGGCGCATCGTAGTAGTTATAGTATCCGTCCGGGGAGTACAAAAATGTATCAGAATTTAAGACAGTATTATTGGTGGAATGGTATGAAGGTAGACCTAGGCAGACATGTGGCTAGATGTCTGTCGTGCCAGCAAGTGAAAGCGTAATACCGTAAGCCAGGAGGATTGTTGCGACCTTTGGAAATCCCAGAATGGAAGTGGAAACATATCACAATGGATTTTTGCGATGGGATTGCCAAGAAGCCAAAGAGGCCATGATTATATATGGGTGATTATTGATAGATTGACTAAATCGGCATATTTCTTGGCTATGCGAAAGGATTTCGCACTAGATCGATATGCAGAATTGTACGTGCAACAGATTGTTAGATTGCACAGGGTGCTAGTGACTATTACGTCGGACGTGATCCCAGATTTACCGTCAATTTTTGGAAAAGTCTGCAGACGGCGTTAGGATCGAAATTGCAGTTTAGTACTACTTATCATCCGCAGACGGATGGTCAGTTTGAGAGGACGATTCAGACTCTAGAAAACATGCTTCGGGCGTGTGTGTTGGAATTTTCAGGGCAAGTGGCCAAAGTTAGTAGAACAGTCGGTTGAGGCTGTTAAGAGTATACGCGAGCGGCTGGAGACAGCGCAAAGTCGTCAAAAGAGTTACGCAGACAAACGACGAAGACCTTTGAAATTTCAAGTGAGGGATCACGTATTCCTTAAGGTGTCGCCCATGCGAGGATTATCCCGGTTTGGTAAGAAGGGCAAGTTGAGTTCGAGGTTCGTGGGACCATTTGAGGTATTGGAAAGGATTGGGGATTTAGCATATCGCCTTGCATTACCGCCAAACCTATCGCAAGTACATAATGTGTTCCACGTATCGATGCTGAGGAAGTATGAACCGGACTCAACACATGTGTTGAACTATGAAGAGATAGAAGTTGACGACAGAGTGTTGTACGCTGAAAGATTGATAAGGATCGAGGATCAGAAAGAACGAGTCTTGAAGAACAAGACGATCCCAATGGTCAAGGTGGTATGGAAGCATCATGGGACTGAAGGCGCAACTTGGGAAAGCGAGGAATTGATGCAACGTCATTACTCCCAATTGTTGTTAGTTAGTCAGATTGTAAATTTCGAGGACGAAAATTTCGTAAGGGGGAAGAATTGTGACATCCCGAAATTTCGCCCAATTGGGATTTATGAAATGACTGAGTTTATTAATGTACTTGTAGTCAGTCTAGCCCAGAACTGATCATTCCTGGGATACTAACCTATAGGGAAAGGCTAATTATGGATTTAAATTCGTACGACTAGAGAGATTCGATCGTGAGCCGACTTTCGATCAGAAAATCGTCGAGGTGACATTTTGAGCCAACAAGGGCCAATCTTAGGATAGTGAAGGGCCGATTCGTCACTGTCACACTAGTGGATCACGGGTGATTCCGTTTGACCACGAAGTGAATTGACGAACGATCCAAAACCTATACCGAACGATCGTGCCTATCGGAACTAGTGATCGATCTTCTCGATTTTATTGACAACCGAGGTCGACACGATCAGAACGAACTTGCACGTGACTTGATTTAGTATCAGTCACGGGTCGATTTTGCGAATTTCCCCGAAAGCCACCCGTTAGTCTGAGATATGCACAAGTTACATTATATAGAATTCAATTATTAAATTGAGACTAAATTGGGCATCGGAAAATTAGGAAGTCAATGCAGAACGTTAGGACGACGTTGCGATTGGAACGTGTAATTTTGGATGTGCCCGAATTCTTCAGAAAAATTCATTTTTGGCAAGAGAATGGGAAAGTGACCATTTTACCCTTGGAAATTTCTAAAGGGCTAGTTTTATGAAGCAACGGCATTTTGGTAATTTTGCCCCAAAATTTGGAAAAGACATTTTTACCCTTGGACTTTTTGAGAAATTCCCAGACTGCCCTTAGATATTTTAGAAAAGATTCTATCCAGGCCGTTGATTTCAAGATAAGATCGAATATGGGCCGTCGGTTGAATTTGTGAGGGAAGGGCAAGTTGTAATTTGCCATTTTAGTCCAAATTCCACTATTTGAGTCAAGACTCCCTCTCTCTCTCCTCATTCCTCTCTCTCCCTCACGGCAACATCCCCCCCCCCCCCCCACCGTGGACTCTCTCTCTCTCTCTCTTCTTGCCGATTGCCGCCGAGCCATCAACGCCGGTCACCGCCGCCCGGACCGCCGCCGTACCACGCCACCGAGTCGCCCCTGACCCTCACACCGTCCTCTCTCCCTCCCGATTCTCTCTCTTGGCCGTGAGCTGGTCGGCCAAGGAAGGCCGCCGCCCCTAGCCACCATCGCCGTCCGTCCAAGCCGCCAAGCCACGCCACCGTTCGCCGCCGTCCCCGTCGATCGCCGCCGCTTTTCGCTCTAGCCGCGTTAGTCTAGAGTGTCGGTAAGTCGCGATCTAAACCTCGCCTAGTTTATCGGGTAAATTTGGACCCGTTTAGACGCGGTTTTATAGAAATTAGGGGCTGAACGGAATAACGGGCAGTAGGATTGATTTCGGGAATTTTTGGAGAAATTTTAGAGGCCGGGAGACGGCTGTGATGGTCTGTTTGAAGGGCTGTAGGGTGCTGTTGGGTACGTGGATGGTACCGTTAGATCCGGCTCGGAATTTTACCAAAGCGCCGTGAAGAGCCGGGAGTGAAATATTGTGACTTTGAGTGTAAAAATGGTAGATTGATGACTGTGTTGTGCTGTTCTATGTGCTGTGATGAGCTGTTTGGCGTATGGTTTGCACCGTGAGATCCGGCTCGGAATTTTATGAAGGTGTCGTGAAGAGCCGGGAGTGAGATATGGTAATTTTGAAGGCGAAAAAGACTGATTGATGGCTGTGATGTGATGTTTTATGTGTTGTGGGTTGCTGTGTATTGCGTGGTTGGTACCGTTAGGTCCGGTTCGAGATTTCGTGAAAATGTTATGAAGGGCCTGAATTGATTTGATAACGTTTGGGTGTAGAAAAATGCGAGTTTATGTGTTGATCGCGTGTTTGTGATATGACTGTGTGTCGTGATGTATTGGGTGCAATTGTGTGCACGGAATTTAATGCGAATGTGTGTGAGCATGAGAATGGGATCGGGCCGAGGCATGATAAGCTCGGGTCGCGATCATGTAGGCTTGTCGCATTTGGCGTGGGCTGAGGAAAGAAAGTGAGAATGGGATCGGGCCGAGGCATGATAAGCTCGGGTTGCGATCATGTAGGCCTGTCGCATTTGGCGCGGGCTGAGAAAAGAAAGTGAGAATGGGATCGGACCGAGGCGTGTGATGCTCGGCGCGCGATCGTGTGAGCCTGAGGCGTGTTTACACGGGGCGAGGAATGTGATTGAGAACAGGGTGCGTGGTATGGTAAGAGAAAGTGGGATTGAACCGAGGCGTGTGATGCTCGGGGCGCAATCGTGTGGGCCTGAGGCGTGTTTACGCGGGCCGAGAAAGTGATTGAGCTAGTGGGGCAAGACGAGGAAAGTAAATGAAATTGATGCGATAGTGCGTGATAAATGCGTGTTTTTGGCATGGAAATGTGTGGGGTTTGTGGTGCGCGAAGTGTGAAATGCGTGCGAGTTTGAATGTTGTGATTATGAACTAACGTGCAGGCTGAGTATGCCAAGAGTCTAGGTAAGTATGATTGCGTGGATAGTTTTTGTTCGTGTTGTTCGTTTGAGGGTTTGAACTTGTCTGGAATACGTGGTAGCCTAGGTAGGGTTTAGGTTATGACTTATTGAGAAGTGTCTCATGGTTGTTTCAACCAAACTATTTCAGAGCACCCGCCCGAGCCTTGAACCTTCTGCCGCTACCGCCGCAGCGTTTTGGGATCCCGATGCACACCGAGGATTCAGGAGTAGAATATTCCTTGGCTGCAAATCCCTTTTGAGGTCGAGGACGCGATCCGTAGAAGCCAGTTGGTATGCGTGTATTATAAGTTTGATATTAAATTAGTGAGTGTTTGATGTGAATAGTTGGTGGTATAATTAGGAAATCCGTTCGGGTGTGTACTATCAGTTGATGTAAATTTGAGGAGTGTTGGAAGTATTTGGTTGTAAAGAATTGGATGTTGTATATTTATATATCGAGGTATAGTATTCTGTTTGGTGGTTTAGTAGTTTGCTTCTTCCTGGTTCTCCAATATTATTGTCCGGGATAATATGATTTGTTTTCGCCGCGAATTTACTCTGATGGAATCTTTGGGTTGGCGACGATTTCCTGGGATGTCGCACTGATTCGACCTGAGTAAGGGATGACGCGCGCTCGATGGGGTTCAGGGCGTGACATGGGACGTGGCCCATCCATGACTAGGCACGAACATCATCCGCGACCCTTCAGTTGCCTCTAACACATGACCTTGTAGCTTCCCTTGGCAGGCGTCCCTGCAGCTTTCCTTGGCAGGCGTCCCTGCAGCTTCCCCACGCCCTTAGGGCCTCTGCAACTTCTTGAGTAGCTATGTAATGATTGTATCGGTTCAAACACCACCGTTGGATCATAAGGGGATCAGCGGATCAGATTAGACCCGCACTATATATATATATATATATATATATATATATATATATATACCCTCCCCCTTCATTTGTACTTGCTCATTCTTGCAAGAAATACAACTACGCAGCTTTCTCTCCATTCTTGTGAGTTCGAGTGTGTGTGTAAGGCTGACTTGGGTGAAATCCTAAGGCCGCACGGGTGTGGGATCGTTGTTAATCGATTGACCCGTGACATAGGCATGTAACTTACAAAGTAGGAAAAATGAAAAAGGAATCCAATATGAATCAGCACGATGTAGAGATCTTGCTCCTCACCAAGAATCAGCTTCTACATAGAATTATTTATGCTATCTACAATTATTACTTCATATAGAAAGCACACTCACTTAGAAATACAAGATTTATAAGAAAAGATCAAGGTTACACCGTGAATCTGAAAGTGATAAACCTAACCATAAAATTACCCAATTCATAGGGAAAACCAACATACTTGGAGGTATATGTGGAGGCTCTGGTGGAATTTCAAACTGTTTGTGATTTTTAAGAATTTCATAAATTTCAGCTGGGCGTAACCACCGATCTTATGCGTCCAGAAGTATTTGCTGAATATCTGCATCAAATCATATCCCAATCTGTAAAATTATTTCAAATTGCTGAAAAATTTCATTTATCTTTGGAAATTAAATATAAAAAATTGACCTATTTCTATTTACTGGTAAAATTAAAGTTGAGATACCAGAGTGTAAATTTTCCACAGCATTATAATAACCGACAAGGGATGGTAATTTTTTTTTTTCCTTTTTAGCTGCAGTCAGACGATTCAACTAATGTTGACGGTAAGCAGCCAAATAACAATAAAAAAAATGAACCTCCTCCTAAACCTCTTCAGTGTGAGGCCATGCTAGCGCATTATTATTAGCCAAATGAAAATGCAAAAAACCCCCCTAAAATGTTGGTGGTTCGAAGAACAAATCTCTTAAAGAAGACAAGTAGATGCAGACTGGTTGGCAAGCACCCTGTAGAAATGCCAGATGCAGGTGGGGCCGGTACTTTTTTTGTGTCCACCTCTTTCCAATGGGGGCATCGCAAATCCCTATAAAGTACAGTTTGATTCCAAGCTCTATCTTGGCCAGTATAATGCTCCAGGAAGTGTAGTCGGGAAACAAAAGCAAATGATCATTGTTGTGTTGCCCCAGAAAAGGAGGTGTATGACAAGGGAATTCTTGTTGTGAGAGAAACCATGGATGACTCTTGATTTACACCTTACGTGGAGTATATTGACTGCTCAAAATTGTCGTATGAGTGCAAGTGCATTTCGGTGACCATGTTAAGCACCCAGAAAGGAATGTGAGGAACTTTGTTTCGAAGTGAATGATATTTGGGAAAAGATCTAGTAAGAGTATATGGGCTTCGTTTAAAAGAACATGCAGTCAAAGCTGTAGCACTAAATATTAAAATTTCAGATGGTGCATGAGGGCCTGCCCTAGAAATCATCGATCAATTTAGTTGTAAGACTGCCTCATCTTTCATTGAGGATACCCTCGTCTTTTGCAACACTGACTAAATCACAACACCTCCCGAATTCAACCAAAAGTTGCATGTGTCTAATTAACCTCCATTGCCTCTTGGCATTGCCTAGCAAACAACTAAAGTGACCTGCCACAGAGAATGGAAGCTGACAGCGAGGGGTTTGTGAATGATTCTTGAGACACTTTTTCATTATATCATTTCCAAGAATCAAGCATAAAAAAGGATACCTTGCCTCCAACGAATTAAAGTAAAGCTCAGAACACCCAAGACGAGGATTTGTCAAGACTCGCTAATTCCTTGCAAATTAGAAAAGTACAGGAGACACAAAAAAGAAGAAGAAGAGGAAAACAGAGCAAAAGAACAACAACCACAACGACACCCTCCACATAAACTCCAATTCAAGCTACTGTTACTTCAGCTAAAGAAAGACGCACGCGCATCGCGCACAGAAAAAATTCTCGACATCTTCATGGAGAAAGTCATGACGAAAAATTGGAAACGAATAATCACACGCAGCAATTTCCATCGACATCGAACTTGTGATTTACCGAGCACGTTTTTCCCCATGTCAGCCATGAACTATCTCAATCGATCGGCAAAAGAATGGAGCTCTCGGTCTTTGCCACCTCGGATCTGAACAAGCTCGAAGCACGAAAAAGAATTGCGATCGAAGAGACAAATTTAATGGAGAGAGAGTGAAGTTTGTTGTGGGTGAAGAAGAAGATGACGATATTTTTAAGGAGGGATGAGTGAACTAGAAGTCCTAAAATTTGTCATGAAAGTGCAATTGAGTACTAAAACTTTTAAAAAATGCAATTAAGTCCTAAAACTTATCATGAAAATGCAATCAAGTCCTAAAACTTTCAAAGAGTGTAATCAAGTTCTAAAACTTGTTACCAAAGTGCAATTGAGTTTTAAAACTTGTCAAATTGATCCAATTAAGTCCTTTCTAAAAGTTTTAGAATTCGATTGCATTTTGGTGATAAATTTTTAGGACTTGATCGTACTTTTTGAAAATTTTAGAACTAAATTGCACTTTCGTGATAAGTTTTAAAACTTTAAGTGCATGTATCCCTTTTAAGAACTACATTTACAGGCATTACCGTCTTAAACAATGATCGATCCAAAATCGTCTATTTTTTGTCGTTTTAATTTTGTCATGAATTTGAGTATTTAATTTTCAAGTAACATGACCGAGGAGAGAGCAAAAAAATTGTGGAGTAATTCTAAATCCCAGTTATTTTTGTCCATTGGCCAATTTATGAGGAAGGGTGAGATTAAACTAATCGAAAACTGTGTTTTTTCTTACTCATGGCTATCCTATCAATTTGGCTATGCGATGTAAATTCTAAAATCGAAGAGTGAGAAAATCTGTAAGTTCGTTTGAAATTTTTTGATAAAGTCACTATGGATTTCGTTCTCCCTTCTAAATCTACTATTCTCGGACCATTCTTCATCTAGCTTATTTCCCGGTTGCAATTCGCTTATAAGTCTTGCTCTTTATTTTTGTTACATGAACAACAAATTGTGTTGGTGTCGACACTTAAAAATAACCAGGTCTAGTTAATCGACATAATGCAGATACAGAGTTCAATGTTAATCAATTACAATTGTCGATAAGTGGTCATTTATAGAGAAGCTCATCGACGAATACAACAATCGACATGATGCCAATAAAAAAATTCGTGTCAAACAAGTAGATTGTCAATAATATATTGTCAATAGAGGGCTTATCGGCTTGTCGATAATTGTGAATATCAATGACGAAGTATTGTTATCGACATATGATGATGATTGATTGACAATTGACACTTATTTAGTAGTTGAAGGCAGAGCTGAAGACAACAAAGATATTGATTGAAGTCCCATGAGCAATTCGTGGAGAAGATCAACGTGTAATTATGGAGATCAATTGTGGAGCCAGAAATTGCAGACGTGCGATCGAGCTTAGCAACAATTGGGGATTTACCACAGCATATGGATAACATTAACATGCGGTTATGGGGCGTGGTCATGGAGCCGAAGATTATGGATGTTTAGTTGTAACCTGCAATTGAAGTTTATGCAAGATGCTTCAGAGTTCGGACGATGACTTGCATTCTGTTGGAGTTTCAGTTCGTTTGTTTCCTTTCTTTTTTCTATTATATTCTAACTTTACAGCAACTGTATAATCATGTAACAATATTTCGTGGTGATTAGACTTTTTATCTATTTGATGTAAAACACACTTAAAGCTGAAACTAACTTCATCAACAGTTACGATCTTTAGGAGAATTTCTTGTTAAATATTGCTCGAAAACCATCCATCCCGTGATCCAAAAGACCCCATTTGCTCAATAGCTGCTTATAAAATCAGCCATAGGTTATATTAAAAGCAAACCACCAAGGATTGATGAGGATCAACAATAATTGACAATTTCATAATATTTATGAGTCGTGGAATGTGGGAATTAATTTTAAAAAACGACCATTACCGAAGGAAACATATTTAAAATGACCAAAAAAAGTCTCTGTCATGGGTCTATTGTTTTATTAATTAATTAGGGTTAATGCCACGAAAATCCCAAACTGGTTCACCTATGACAAATTTATCCCAAACTAATTTTTTGGCTACAAAAAACCCCAAACTAGTATAATGACAAATTTACCATCCGTTAGTTTCCTTAAATTTTATTGTCAAATTGCTGAGTTGGATGACACGTGGCAATTGACAAGTATACTAGTTTGGGGTTTTACCTTCCGTTTGTCACAAGTTTACCAATTTGTGATTTTTCGTGGTATTAATTTAATTTAACGAAGGGTAAATTTGTCACAAGTGTACCGGTTTGGGGTTTTTATTAGTCGAATGATTAGTTCGGAATAGATTTGTCATAAATTTATTAGTTTGAGATTTTTCATGTTATTAATTTTATTAATTAATAAAAAGTTACCATTGGTCATCAGAAAAGAGAAATAATTAAGAGAAAACGACCACTACCGAAGGAAAATGTTTTGAAATGACCAAACCAAGTCTGCGGGGTGAATTATTCTTTTCAATTATTGCACTTTTTTTTCATTCAAAATTATTGCACTTTCGAAAGCCACCATTTGGCAGCATTATCTAACGCAAACTACTTTCCAAGATTCCAGAGTAGTTGAAGACGAAACATGTTCGGTCTAGTGGTCTCCACTGTCCAAGTCCTCTCGGACGTGCTGAGCGAGGCGCGGAAGACGCTGACACTTGGATGCTGCTTTCATTTATTGTCCTTATAACTGTTCATCATCATGTGATGTTTTTCTTTTCGTACAGAGTCTGAGTGGGACTCAGTCCCACTCCAATTTTTCCAAACCTAATGAATATGTGTGGTCCATTCCTCCGTTATTTGTGCACCTCCTCCACTTTTATGTGAGGCTGTCGATAATGATGGAGCAGATTTGATCGAAAGATGACGACCCTATCAAAGGATCGATTCGACATGTCTTCCTTATCAATGCATAGACATATACAAAATCATATCTCTCCGTCGGTATAGCATCACATCATTCATCGAGGAGAGAGCCAATGTCAAAACGCGTGAAGGACGAAGGCCCGTTTGGTTCAGCTTTGGGAAGGGGCTTTCGATCTCGAAAGCCCCTTCCCAAAATGCTAAACCGTTTGGTTCAGCTTTCCAGACTCGGAAAGCCGAATGCTGGCATTTGAAATGTCGAAAGCCCAAAGCTGGTCCGGACCAGCTTTGGGCTTTTGGCATTCCACAAATGCTGACTGTTTCCAAAAAAAAAAAAAAATTCTTAAGCAAAGCGTGGCCGGCGAGGGGCCGGCAAGGTCGTGCGACCCAGGCGACGGCCACCTGGGGTCGCGCGACCGCCCAGGCTCCGTGGCCTGGTTCGCGCGACCCCGTCGGCGACGGCCTGGCGCCTGGATCGCTCGACCCAGGCCGTTGTTGCTCGGGTCACCCGACCCAAGCGCGGCGCTTGGGCGGCCGCGCGACCCCAAGCGGCCGTCGCCCGAGGTCGCGCGACCTAGGCGGTGACGGCCCGAGGTCGTGCGACCTCAGGCCTCCTCGGGTGATGGCCGCCGGCGCCAGATCTGGCTCGTCGGCGGCCGTAGCCCTTCGCCGGAGCCGGCGAAGGGTACTTTAAAAAAAAAAAAAACCTCCCAAAGCCCATTTGTAAAAAGGAATTTACCAAACACAATTGCATTTCCCTAAGTGGCTTTCAAATGATTTTTTACCAAACACCACTTGTATTTCGTCAAGTGACTTTCACCTAAAGGTATTTGGATTCCTCCAAGTAGCATTTGAAAAGCCGAACCAATGGCCCGAAGTGGACCCCCGGAAGTAAATGAACTAGAGGGGGCTCGCAAGTCATGCGTGTCACTTGCGTTTCGTTGCGTTGCTTGACCTTGACCTTGATTTATTCATTGCCAAATTCATGCTCATTAACCAATTTTCTCAATCTTGTTCTGGACGATAAAAAATTCACCATTGTCCAATAAAAAATATTTAAAATGACCAAAAGAAGTCTATGTCACAGAGTGGGTGAATTGTTTTATGAATTGATAAAATATTGGTCATCCAAAAATAAAAATAATTAAAAAGTTACTACTACCTAAAAAAATTATTTTAAAATGACCAAATGTAGAGTGCATCAGAGAGAATGGGTAAACTATTTTTTTTTTTTTCAATTCTTGCGCTATTGAAAGCCAGAGCTTTGCAGCATTATCTTATGCAAGGCATCTTACAACCGAGTACTTAGAGACGAAACAAGCCGAGAACATACTTGTCCAATGGCATCTCCCCTGTTCAAGTCTTCTCGAAGGTTTTGAATCGTGTTACTTAGTTTGGGTTGGATTGGATAGGGCTAAGCCGGGCAAGTGACTCATCTAAGTCAGAAATCCTTAAACTTATTCCAACTATTTATGTGTTTGCGCGCACCGCTTTGGCCCTAAAGTAGATTATATTTCAAAGTGATACGTTTTAGCTATATTTATGTAAAATTCTTCTAATTAGAGATCAATTTAGTTTAAGCAACATATTGTGCTTAAAGGACAATTCACTGTGCAAATATTTTTGGCTTACTAAAATTTTGAAAAACATATGCATTGCATGGACATGGAGATCTTGATTCGAAGTCCATTATAATGGGAGTTTTCCTCATGTTTCCAGAAGAAGATTGAGAAAATTGGTTAATGAGCACGAATTTGGCAATGAATACATATACCTAATTTTGTCCATGAAATGCTCACTATAGATAATAGCATGCCCTTGTATTGTCTTTCAACTTATGGTTCTTGCAGAGTGCCATAACCCTAGCTTTCATTTGATTCAGAACCTAGAGGGTTGTATCTGGGTTCGGAGTTTAGAACCGCTGTCAAACAAGTTTCAGAGTAGAGCAAATACCCATTCTTTTTTGAAATGATAGCACCATTCATGAACCTTGATAGACACGATGTCCAAGTTTAACCAGTCGATGGATGCATAATGCCAATGCCAAGCCAACAGGCTTTGACGGTCATCATTCACTCACTCACTCCACACTGTTTGGGAGGCGTGGAAGACGCTGACACTGGCACGCACCTGCACAGGAGGAAGAAGACGAAGTGAGGGCCACGAGCTCTCCTCCCCACCACCTTCCCTCTTTCCCAAAATAGTTGCTCTCTTTTGTCCCCTCCTTTTTTTCCCATATCCTGACAGGTTCTCGCAAATTTTGGCAGAAGGATAACATATTTATACGAGGCTTGCGACACGTGAATTAATAAAAATATCACCATTACCGAATATAAATTATTTAAAATGACGAAAAGAAGTCTTGGTTGGAAAACGGGTGAATTGTTTATAAATTGATTAAAAAAATGAGCACTACAAGAGAAAAAATGTTTTAAATTGACCAAATGAAGTCTGCCTCGAAGATTGGGTTAATTATTCTCTTCATTATTGCACTTTTGAAATCCATTATTTGCGGCATTATATTAGGCAAGACACCTTAATAGATTGCCCTATAGTACTTGAAGATGAAACGGGCCAGGAACATGTTGGTCTAGTGGTATCTTCCCGGTTCAAGTCCTCTAGGAGGTTTTAAATCATTTTACTTGGGTTGGGTTGGGATGGGCTGGGCTGGGCTAGGCAATGGACTCATCTCATGTAGCAAATCAAAACGGTAATACAAGCAAGAAGCCCAATATACCGCGCAATCTGCTCTAAAGTAGATTATATTTTAAAATGAAAAATTTTAATTAAATTATGCAATATTCTTCAAGTTAGAAGTAGATTTATTTTATTTCGTATTTTCAAAAAACAAGTGCATTGCATGGACATGGAGATCTTGATTTAAAGTCCATTATAACGTGACTTTTCCTTATTTTACAAGAATATTAAGAAAATAGTTTTTTTGTCAAAATTTTAAGAAAAATAGTTAATTGGCATGAATTTGGCAATAATTTTGTCAATGAAAACGCTTCCTATAAATAATAGTATGTCCTTCCTTGTATTGTTTTTCAACTTGTAGTTCTTGAACCCTAGCTTTCATTTGATTCAGAACCTAAAGGACTTCATCCAGGTTCAAATTTAAGATCCGGGGTCAAATAAATTTCAGAGGAGAGCAAATACCCATTCTTTTTAAAAAATTGCACAAGTAATCCCTATACTCTCGATACGAAATCCTCCCTTGCTTTACTCAATTCGATATCCATTTCTCACTTAATTGATAAGATTTTGAATTTTTCTGCTCAAGGTAACTTTCATTGTTTGGTTTCGCATTTTCAGCTTAGTGATGCTTATATCTTTTATCTTTTATGATTTTTATGGACTTATGTCTTGCAAATGATAGGAATTAGATATGCAATAAGTTATAAAAGAGGCATAGCACGGCATGATATTTATTAAGAAAAAGTGTTTTGGAGTGTATTTGTTACATAAAGTTGGAATGAGCTTTTACTATCATTTTGGTTATTTGAATTGATGTGGTAAAGCATTTCTTAGAAAGTTTACGCGTTGATTATTTGCGAAAAGGTTTGAGAAATGTTATATAATATGCATTCCGCTCTATGAATTGAATTGTGAAAGGTTATATATTTTGGTTTGTGAACTCGATTTATGAAATGTTTATAGATTGTTTCTATGCATATTGACCTACACCTGGGAGGGAATATTGGTAGGCCTTAACACAGGACATTAAGCATAGCCATAGTTTGATATTGAGTAATAGATTTATCAATGGACTAGATCATTGTTTATTTTGATAATATTGATGTCACGTCCCGACCCGGACTCACGCTCGATGCTTGATGACCGAACATGACCGGAACGGAACCGTGACTCGTGGACATAAATTAGTGCGTCCCGTTCATTTTAATCAATACGCAAGCGGAAGCAAATATAAACGGAACAACACAATGTCAACTTAAGCAAACTTCGCACGGTATATTTACATGATACATGCTTATTTTCACAAGCCTTACTCTCAGGTCATGCAAACCGCACACATATATTTTACATGCCCATTTCAAGAGCGATTCCGAAAAACAAGTCAACTATTCACAAACAAAACTTTGGCTTGGGGTCCCTAACTCCACTACGGCTTCTCGCTTCTTGTTTCTCGCTCCTCCCGCTCCCCGTCCGTCCAGCCATCTCACGCTCCACCCGTGGCTTGCCCCAAAGCTGGCCCGTCCATGCCGTTGAATGGACCGTTGAACCCGCGTAGGGGTCCAACCCAATCTCTGTTAGCCAAACGGTACCATGCCATGTACGTATGAGGGACCAATTCTTCTCGACCCTCATCCACCATCACGTACGTGGTGATCCTACGATAGGCTCGGCCTTTGCGGGCATCAATAACCATGAGCAGTTCCGCTCTCATCTCGATGAGGTTTCCGAACCGGGTCGGGGGAGACGCCATACTACGGACTTGAAAAGAGGAAAAATAACGGAGAGTGAGTTGGGGAGACTCAATAAATGAAAACACTAATAGCAAGCGAGGATGATACAATCGCCGTTCACATAAGTTGGCTCTTACTGTACCGACATCGATTGCAAATTAATAGCAAAGTTTGTGCTACGAAACAACAAAGAACATCAAACATGATTGTCACATGTGAACATCATTTCTTAAAGAAAGAACAAGCTATATTCGACCAAACGATCAAGAAACAGGCCAAGCAAACCATGTTACAATGTATCGCAACTTCCTTTTCTGATATTAGGGAATTCACTTACTCAACGAAACACTAGAATACGAGAGTCTAAAGAAAACAAGTGGCTGGCAGCTTGGGCTTGAGCACGGGAAAAAGCTTGAGTTCGGAAAAAACGGGGCCTTGGGCGATTTTCTAATGTGGCTTCCTAGTTGGCCGAACAAAAGGAAAGGTTGGTGGGGCTTCTTTTGGGCGTGAATCAAGAAAGCAAGAAGGAAAAAAAGGAGAAGATGATGGCTAGTTGGGGGAGCTCCTTCACGTGAGCTTCTTGCTCATTTATAGGCAAGCCAAGCTTGGAGAAGAAGCCAAGCCATTAAAGTGTCAAATTCCCTATTCTTTCTAAAATAGGGAATTTAAAGTGTCACCCATGCTCAGTCCCAGATACGTAGGACCTTTTGAAATTTTAGAAAAAATAAGAAATTTGGCTTATCGGTTGGCATTGCCACCGAAACTTGCTCAGGTGCATGACGTATTTCATGTATCCATGTTGAGAAACTATGAGCTCGATCCGGCACACGTGCTGAATTTCAACGAGGTCGAATTGGACAACAGAGTGTCCTATGTTGAGGAGCCTGTGCGGATCGTGAACTGTAAAGAGCAAGTGTTGAGAAATAAATCTGTTCCCGTAGAAAAGGTCCTATGGCGACACCGGGCATAGAAGAAGCCACCTGAGAAGGTGAGGAAATCATAAAGCGTCAGTATTCGCATTTATTCAAGGAATCAAGTACATGTTTAAATTTCGAGGACGAAATTTTATTAGAGGGGGAGAATTGTGACATCCCTGAATTTGGGCCTAGGAGCCAAGGGCAAGTGATTAATGAATGAGCAGGTAATTTGAGCCGAGAGTCGGTAACGGAACGGACAATATGATGGGAAGGAGTGTATTGAGAGTTGATCATGGTTCGATCGAAAGATTGTCCATGAATTGGCCTATGGATCGGCCTATGGATCAACAGTGGAATGATTACCTGATTACGCAAAATGATTAGAGTAATATGATCGTGAAGTGACCCTTCGATCATAAGGGCCGTTAGTGGAATAGATCGGGATGGCTGTGGATCAGTCTGGTGTCGGCATGTGTCGGTCGCGGGTGATACCGCACGGCCATGCATCGATCATGGATGACCATGAGTTAATTCCGGGGTACTGGATTCCATAAGGCCACATAACAACAGAGGGTCGACCATGGGTCGTTGACACTCAAACGTGGACCGGTCGCGAATCGGCCACGAATCATTGTGCCAAGTCAGGTAGGTCATGGATGAGCCATGTGCCAGGTCACGAACCCAATGGCTTGGCCGCGGACTAGGCTATGTGCCAGCCACGCCGGCTAGGCCTTATGCCCGGACATGATCGGCCATCATGCCCGGACATGGTTGGCCATCATGCCCGTCAGCTGGGCTACGGACCGTCTACGTGCCCAGTCATGTGCCAATCATTGTGCCTGACCCTTGTGCCAGGCAACGTGCCCGTCAGATCCGGCTCCGACCAAGTCCCGTGCCCAAGAAATATGGCCATGAGCCGTGCATTGTGCCATCCATGAGCCAATGTGCGTGTTTGGCCGTGAACCGATCCCTCGCTCGTGCATCCGGCATGGTGCTCGGCACTTTGCTCGTGTGGCCGGCATGGTGCTCGGCACGTTGCTCGTGCAGCCGGTGTTGTGCTCAGTACGTCGCCCGTGTAGCCCGGCGCAGCGCCCGTGCGGCCCGACCATGTACCCGGCCCTGTGCCTGTGTGGCCTAGTTGCGTGCCCGTATGGCCCGGCAGTGTGCCAGGCCCCATGCCCAGTCAGACCCGACTATGCGCTCAGCCAGCCGGTTAGCTTGGGCTTATTCCATTTAACTTGGACCTTGGTTTGGTTGTGTTAGGTGATATTTGAGGACATTCTCGCACTGAACCTTGGGTTGAGCGGGTATACCAAACGTGGAAAAACCCTCAGAAAATAAGTTGAACAAGTATGATGCGAGGTTGCAAATGTAGTATTGACTAGTCGGTTTTGTGCAAACCGAATGGCCCAAGTAGTTGTGAAGGAAACCAGCATGCCTAGGAGACTCTTACGGTTCAGCTATGGAGAGGATAAGAAGACAAAACTTTTTGATCAAGTCAAATGCTCATTAAAAGCTATTTAAGGCCACTATTATCGAACCCCCTCAGGTGTCATCTTCCTTTATTGCTTGGCAGCTGAGATGTTCAGCGTTATTAAGGCTGCAAGATGACTCATGGTTATCAATTATTGACACAAAACAAGGGGGGATTCAGCCAAGTGAAGAGGGAGCCGAGAGAGGGAATCGACCAAAGGAAAAAAGAAGAAGCCGAGAGAGAGAGACCAAGGGATAAGGCCACATTTAAGTTTCTTAATGGCCTTTCATCATTCTTTTTTGCCTTAGTTCATTAATGCATTTTAAGGCTTCCTTAACTTTAGAGGCATGCATTAATGGCTTGGATTCTTCTCCAAGCTTGGCTTATTTATAAATGGGAATAGATTAAGATATATGGGACATCGTTGAACATTGAATCATTCCAACCGAAACAAATCCCCAGAAACTTCAAAAGGGCAAAATGAGACACCTTCTAGTGAAGAAATTAGAGAGCAAATCAGACCTCAAGTTCTACCACTCTTGGCCAAAGAAATTTCCAAATGAATCCATCTTGATGCAAAGATTAGAATGGCCATATACAATGGTCTTGCAAGTGTTGAATACAAATGAATTGCAAATCTCAAAATTGCAAAAGAAATTTGAGATTGTCTAAAGCTTGTTCATGAAGGAATAGAGAGAGTCAAAGAGACAAATCTCAACATTCTTCTCGGGCAGTACGAGTCCTTCACTCAGAAACCAAATGAAATAATTTCTGAGATGCAGAGCAGATTCACTGAGATCGTAAATGGCCTTGAATTCCAAAACAATCCCATCTCAGAACCTATGAAGGTGAACAAGTTGCCGAGAGCTCTTTCAAAAGAGTAGAACAACATCAAAGTTTCTATTCGAGAAACTCAGGGGATCAGACCACTCATAGTGGATGAACTCATCGGAACTCTTCAATCCTATAAAACTGAAAAGTTCTTAGAAATTAAAGAACCCAAAGGTAAAAAGTCCATTGCTTTAAAAACTAACATTGATTCTGATGACATAGATACAGATTCAGATGAAGATGAAGATGAAGATGAAGAATTGGCTCTAATGGTCAAGAAACTGAGAAAGATGGCAAAGAAGGTGAAGATGAATAAGTCAAAGAAGCAATTTAAGAATTCTGAGTCATCAAAGGCCAAGAAGCTAAACTTTCAGAAGAAATCAAGTGCTGAAGATGAAGAAAATAAAGACGTGATATATTTCCACTGCAAAAAGAACGGACACATAAAGCCAAAATGTCCCCTTCTCAAAAAGAACAAAAGGAAGTATGAACGATATAAAAAGGCTTTCAAAGCTGAAACATGGAGTGACTCAGAGGATGATGAAAGTGAACAAGAATTTGCTAATATTTGTTTGATGGCAAAATCAGACTCAGAATCAAGTTCTAATGAAGAAGATGAGGTAAGTAATTCAAATATTCCAGAAGCAGTTGCAAATTATATTGATGAGTTAATCTTTTTTAATAAAACTGACTTCAAAAAGATTTCTGTATTGAAGAAGGAGATTGTGTCTCTAAGAAGTACGACTCAAAACAAGAAAATTGATGAGTCAATTGAATGTTTAAAAAAGGAAAACAATCTTTTAAAACAGCAAGATATTTCGCAAAAGGATAAGATTGATTTCTTGCAAAAAGAGTTTAATCTTATCAAGAAAAATAAAGATTTTCTTGAAAAAGAAAATGAATCACTGAAAAAGGAAATTTCTGATCTGAAAAATATTTCTAAGGAAAGTATTGATCGCATCTCTAATGAAAAAGAACTTTTGAAAAATGACATTTCTAATATAACCAAGAAATTCTCAATGGGTTTGAAAAATCTTCAACATATTTTGTCAATTCAAGTTCCTTACTATAATAAATCAGGTCTCGATTTTGAGAAAAATACTGAATTGCAAAATGCTTTTCCCAATATTAAAGAAAGATTAAAGAAAAGACCCCCCAAATTTGAGTATCAAAATCACTTTCAAAAGTAATTTGTGAAATTCAATGGTCAAACTTCCCATAAATGCTTAAATTGCGGTGATTTAAATCACCTTAAGAGTGATTGTCGTAAAGTTTGGAGACCTGTTCAGATAGACAATCTGAGAATGATTTATCCTAACCAAAATGGACCCAAGAAAATATAGGTACCAAAGAAAAAGTGAGTTACTTATCTTTTGCATGTACCAAAGAAAAGAAAGAACAAGTGGTACCTTGACAGTGGTTGCTCGAGACACATGACCGGAGATTCTTTGAAATTCATCCATTTAGAAAGAATTAAAGGAGGAAGTGTATCCTTTGGAGGCAACAACAAGGGAAAAATAGTTGGCAAGGGAACTATCATAATCGAAAATCTCATCATCAATGAAGTCTCACTAGTTGAAGGTTTGAACTTCAATTTAATTAGCATTAGTCAATTATGTGATATTGGTTATAGAATCACTTTCCAAGAAGACAAATGCTCTGGAATAAGTAAAGACAACAAACAATCATTCACGGGTCGAAGACATGGAAACATCTATCTACTAGACACGAAGTCTAACAACTTGCAATTTCTCGTTTCCATAAAAGAAGAATCTGATCAGTGGCACAGAAAGCTTGGACACGTTAGTGTCAAGTTAATATCCAAAATAGCTTCAAAGAAACTTGTCAAAGGATTGCCCGAATGAAGATTCAAGAGCACAGAGTTATGTTCAGCTTGTTCTAAAGGTAAACAGGTAAGAAGTTCATTTAAATCAATAAATTATGTCATCACTAACCGAGCTTTGCAGTTGCTTCATATGGACATTTTCGGTCATACTCAAACTCTAAGTCTTGGAGATAAGAAATACTGCTTAGTTTAGTCATGGCCACGGTTCGGAGCCGGCGGTTCTGGTTCGTAGCCATGTGTGAACCGGAACCGGCTGGTTCCGGTTCCGATTTTGAACCGGCCGGTTCCGGTTCGTAATTTAAAAATTTTAAAAATAAATTATGAAATAAAAAAATAATGAATTGTTCAATATAAATTGTAATCAAAATGTAAATTGTAGGGGTGATTGGTTCCCAGTTTGGTCCGGTTATGCTCGAAACCGGGAACCGAACCGGTAAGACAGGTCCCTTAATTTTAGAACTAGGAACCGGACCGGCAAATCATAGAACCGGGAACCGGACCATTGGCCCGGTCCGGTTCTAGGTGGTCCAATGGAACCCTTTGCTCTTAACTAGCAAAGGATCGTAGCCACAAAAGACATACAACTTCACATGCTCATGGCTTGGCTTGGGTTTTATACACAACCCCTTTGATAGTCTCTTCATTCCCATTCGATGTGGGACTCTTGACATTTTCATGAAGACAAGCCAAGAGTCTCACATTGAAGGTGTTCAAGGCAAGCCGAGAATCCTACATCGAATGGGAACGAAGAGGCATTAGAATCATTGTGTATAAAACCCAAGCCAAGCCTTGTAATTAGAGTTCAATACACCCAAGCCAAGCATTATAATTAGAGATCAATGCACTTACAATGCATGGCAATTGAGTTCAAATTGTTTTGTAAAAAAAATTTAAATAATGAGTTTTTTTTTAAATTTCATTATTAATTTTTTTTTAAATAATTTGGAACCGGCGGCTCCGGGTCAGTTCCAAAATTGTTGGAACCGGAACCGGGCCCGTAGGCCACGGGCCGGTTCCGGTTCCGGTTCCGAATTGCTGGCCCGGTCAACGGGCCAGTTCCAGGCCAAAACCGCCCCATGGCCATGACTAGCTTAGTTATTGTAGATGATTATTCAAGATTTACTTGGGTATTCTTTTTGGCTCATAAAAGTGAAATATTTGAATATTTCGCAAAATTTACCAAAAAAGTACAAAATGAAAAGGGCCATACTATTTCGAGCATTAAATATGATCATGGAACAGAATTTGAAAATCAAAATTTTTCTTATTTCTATGATGAAAATGGTATTCAACATACTTTTTCCTCACCCTATACTCCTGAACAAAATGGAGTAGTTGAAAGAAATGCAAGAAATGGCTAGAACTCTTCTATTTGAAAACAAAACTCCAGCACATTTTTGGGCTGAAGCTGTATCAACAGCTTGTTATATTTCAAATAGAATTTTTCCAAGATAAATTCTTGAAAAGACCCCTTATGAACTGTTCAAAGGTAAAATTTCCAATGTCTCATATTTTCGGATATTTGGATGTAAATGTTTTATTCTCAAAAAACCTAATGATCGTGTTAGCAAGTTTGATGAAAAGTCATATGAAGGAATCTTTCTTGGATATTCAACAACCAGCAAGACTTACAGAGTATACAATAAAAATACTCAAACAGTCGAAGAATCATTAAATGTTAAGTTTGAAGACTCAATTTAGACTCAACAAGATGATTCTGATACTGAAAATTCAACATATGAAGAATCTGACATAGCATCTGATGAATTGACGGTAAGTAAAAATGATCAAAATCAAAGATCTGATGAAGCTCAAGAATCATCAAACCAACAAGACAATGAAGAATCATTAAATCTCAATGATGAAAACGATGAAAGATTCAACAAAAACTAGAAGCAAAAATCTAGTCATCCCAAAGACCTCATCATTGTAAATTTAAATGAAGAGATCAAAACTAGAGCAAAGGCGAAAGAAGTCATAAATATGATGTCTTTCATTTCTGAAGTTGAACCAAAGAATGTCGAAGATGCCTTGAAAGATGAAAGCTGGATTGAAGCCATGCAAGATAAACTTTTACAATTCCAGATCAATCAAGTATAGGAGCTTGTTCCTAGACCCAAAAATCATTCAGTTATTGGAACAAAATGGGTATTTCGAAATAAACTGGATGATTAAGAAAAAGTCGTCAGAAACAAAGCAAGACTTATGGCCAAAGGATACTCACAAGAGGAAAGAATAGATTACGATGAAACGTATGCTCTGATGGCCAGGTTAGAAGCAATAAGAATTTTACTGGCTTATGCTTGTTTTTGTGATTTTAAACTATTTCAGATGGACATCAAAAGCGCATTCTTGAATGGTTACATCAAAGAGGAAGTATATGTAGAACAACCTCCAGGTTTTGAAGATCCTCACAAGCCTGATCAGGTATATACTCTCAAGAAAATATTATACGGTCTCAAGCAAACACCACGTGCTTGGTACGAAAGACTGAGCAGTTTTCTGGAACAAAATGATTTCACAAAAGGTAATGTAGACACTACCTTATTCATCAAAAGAAAGGTAAAGACATTTTAATAGTTCAAATTTATGTAGATGATATTATTTTTGGTTCTACGGATGAAAAATTATGTAAGAATTTTTCTAAAATGATGCAAAGTGAATTCGAAATGAGCATGATGGGTGAGTTAACTTTCTTCCTTGGATTACAGGTTAAACAAACCAAAAATGGCACCTTTCTTTGTCAAGAAAAGTATGCCAGGGAAATTACGAAAAAGTTTGGTTTGGTAAATTGCAAAAAAACAGAAACTCCAATGTCATATTCTATTAAACTAGACAAGGATGAAAAAGGAAAACCAGTAGATAAAAAATTATATAGAAGCATGATTGGCTCACTTTTATATTTAACTGCTTCAAGACCAGATATTCTGTTCAGTGTTTGTTTGTGTGCCAGATTTCAATCAGAACCAAAAGAATCTCATCTTACTGCAGTCAAAAGGATTATCAAATATGTTGGCACCAATCCTACACTTGGATTGTGGTATCTTAAGGGATCAAATTTTACTCTTATTGAATATTCTGATGCTGATTATGCTGGTTGCAAAATAGACAGGAAGAGCACTTCTGGAACGTGTCAATTGTTAGGACACATGCTTGTTTCATGGTATTCAAAGAAGCAACAAACTGTAGCTCTTTCAAGGGCAGAAGCAGAATATGTCTCACTTGGTAGTTGCTGTGCTCAAATCCTTTGAATGAAACAATAATTGATAGACTTCAACGTCAAAGACTCAACTGTGGAGATCAAGTGTGACAATACCAGTGCCATCAATCTGACCAAAAATCCCATTATGCATTCAAGAGCTAAGCATATTGATATTAAGCATCATTTATTCGTGATCATGTTTTAAAAGGAGATATTAATGTTCAATTTATAGACACAAAACAGCAATTAGCCGACATTTTTACAAAACCTCTAGAAAAGAAATGTTTTGAGCTTATTAGAGACAAACTAAATAGTATTAACCCACTTTATTGAGATGTAAGTATAAACTCACATTGCATCTGATGACTTATTTGATCAAGCACATATTTGAAGTGTCTGATTTTGGCGTGCAACTCATCTTATAAAAGGTATGTATATCTCATATATTTTGTATGATATGATTGTCTTGACTGATACCGTTTGGGAATTAAAATCCCAAATTTTTCGGAATATAATTTCCGAAATTTTCCTTAACTGTCAAATTGACGGTTTCCAAAAAGAGTTTTGTAAAAATTGATATATTGAAATTCTCGGTTAAAACTCTTTTTCTCTCTCTCACTATCACTCTCTCCGAACACACAATCTACTCTCTGAAACCCTAAAGTTCTCCAAACACACGATTTACTCTAAAGATCTCATCTTTCTCTTCCGAAACCCAAAAACTTCTTCATTGGCGCCTAAATCGACCACTGAATCAAAGAAAGGAATCAAGGGGTATTGCGGGAAGGTTTACCAGGGCCGAAAACGATAGAGAACCAGAGAAAATTGATATCTCTGACACGGGCTCTGACAGGGAGTCATCTGAAGGTAATAAATCTCCAAGAATCCCTGTTCATGAACGTGATCATTTTGTTATGGCAAGACGACTGATAAAAACCATTAAAGTACTTCGAGAGAATAGGAGTGACCAGAATACTGTGAATGCGGTGTGTAAATCATTAGGTTTTCTGTTTGAATGAGAAGTTGTGGAGGAATATGAAAGGGGTATGAGGACTGGAAGAACACCCGTTGCTGAAAAGGGGATAGTTCTTAAAGAATCAATTAATGTTCAGGAAACCCCTATAACAGAGAAGAAAAGGATTTCTCGAAAAGGAAAAGAGAAAGTAGGAGAATAATCGAATGTTGGTGGAGATGAATATATTGGTGAGGAGGAACCTCATATTGTAGAGAAAAGCAGGAATATTGACTCTAGGAAAGAGGATAATGATGAGAAACTATACAATGAGTTTGTGCCCATCTCTGGAATTCCACCCGATGACAAGAAAAACGACAGTCTGTTTAGAAACAAAACTCATTAGGTTGCTTACAACTCTCTCCTAGCCAGAGGAATCATGAATAATAGAGTTGTAGATTTTAATTTCTTTGAAAATTTCAATATCAAGATTCAAAGTCTGATTGAAAATCTTGATTTTCAGAGAATGTGCTCTCTCTCTCTCGTAAAGTTTATCCTGAACTCACAGCTTACTTTTATTCCAATATGTCTTTCAATTCTTCTACTGAGATTGAATTCTCTGTTTTTCAACAAGATAAAAAATGGCACCTTTCTTTGTCAAGAAAAGTATGTCAGGGAAATTACGAAAAAGTTTGGTTTGGTAAATTGCAAAAAGACAGAAACTCCAATGTCATATTCTATTAAACTAGACAAGGATGAAAAAGGAAAACCAGTAGATAAAAAATTATATAGAAGCATGATTGGCTCACTTTTATATTTAACTGCTTCAAGACTAGATATTCTGTTCAGTGTTTGTTTGTGTGCCAGATTTCAATCAGAACCAAAAGAATCTCATCTTACTGCAATCAAAAGGATTATCAAATATGTTGGCACCAATCCTACACTTGGATTGTGGTATCCTAAGAGATCAAATTTTACTCTTATTGGATATTCTAATGCTGATTATGCTGGTTGCAAAATAGACAGGAAGAGCACTTCTGGAACGTGTCAATTGTTAGGACACATGCTTGTTTCATGGTATTCAAAGAAGCAACAAACTGTAGCTCTTTCAACGGCAGAAGCAGAATATGTCTCACTTGGTAGTTGCTGTGCTCAAATCCTTTGGATGAAACAACAATTAAGAGATTTCAACGTCAAAGACTTAACTGTGGAGATCAAATGTGACAATACCAGCGCCATCAATCTGACCAAAAATCCTATTCTACATTCCAATGCTAAGCATATTGATATTAAGCATTATTTTATCTGTGATCATGTTTTAAAAGGAGATATTAATGTTCAATTTATAGACACTAAACAGCAATTAACTGACATTTTTACAAAACCTTTAGAGAAGAAAAGTTTTGAGCTTATTAGAGATAAACTAAACATCATTAACCCACTTTATTGAGATGTGCAGAATAAACTCTCATTACATCTGATGACTTATTTGATCAAGCATATATTTGAAGTGTCTGATTTTGGCGCGCAATTCATCTTATAAAAAGTATATATATCTCATATTTTTTTTAATATTATGATTGTTTGAAATTAGTTGTCTTAATTGATACAGTTTGAGAATTATAATCCCAAAATTTTCGGAATATAATTTTCGAAATTTCCCATAACTGTCAATTGACGGTTTCCAAAAAGGGTTTTGTAAAAACCGATATATTGTACTCCTCGGTGTGAAACCTTTTTCATCTTCTCTCTCATTCTCACACTCTCTCCGAACACACATTCTACTCTTTGAAACCCTAAAGATCTCCAAACACACGTTTTACCCTAAAAGATCTCATCTTTCTCTTCGGAAACTCAAAAATCTCTTAAATGGCACCGAAATCGACCATTGAATCAAAGAAACGAATCAAGGGTTCCAGTTGATCGAATCGAATCGCGGGAATGTTCACTAGAGCAAACAAAGATGGAGAAGCAAAGAAAATTGATATCTCTGACTCGGGCTCTGAGAAAGAGTCGTTTGAAGGTAATAAATCTCCACGAATCCCTGTTCAAGAACGTGATTGTTTTGTTGTGGCAAGACGACTGATAAAAATCGTTAGTACTTCGAGAAAATCGGAGTGACCAGACTGCTGTAAATGCGTGTGTAAAACATTAGGTTTTCTGTCTGAACATGAAGTTATGGAGGAATATGAGAAGGGTATAAGGCTTGGAAGATCACCTGTTGCTGAAAAGGGGATAGTTCTTAAAGAAACCTCTAATGTTCAGGAAACCCCTGTGACTATGAAGAAAGGACTTTCTTGAAAAGGAAAAGAGAAAGTAGGAGAACAATCGAATGTTGGAGGAGATGAATCTGTTGGTGAAGAGGAACCTCAGATTGTAGAGAAAAGCAGGACCATTGACTCTAGGAAAGAGGATAATGATGAGAAACTTTACACTGAGTTTGTGCCCATCTCTGGAATTCCACCTGATGACAAGAAAAACGACAATTTGTTTAGAAACAAAACTCATCAAGTTGCTTACAACTCTCTTCTAGCAAGAGGAATAATGAATAACAGAGTTGTAGACTTTAACTTTTTTGAGAATTTCAAAATCAAGATTTAGAGTCTGATTGAAAATCTTGATTTTCAAAGAATGCGCTCTCTCTCTCACAAAGTTTATCCTAAACTCACGGCTTGCTTTTATTCTAATATGTCTTTCACTTTTCCTGCTGAAATTGAGTTTTCTGTTTTTTAACAAAATTATAAGTTAACAGCATTTGATCTCTCTGCCATTCTAGGAGTGAAATATACTGAATTTTCCTTTATTTCTACCACTTCTGATTTGGCATATCGATATCTGTCTGGTAACTCTTCTTTTATCAGAGGTTCCACATCTCATGTGTCTCATTCTCTTTTTCTTCTCAATTCCATTGTTCTGCACAAAATCATTATCAATTGTCTCATACCCAAAGGATCTTCCAAAACTGATGTCTCTCGATATGAGGCAAAATTGATGTGGGCAATTCAAACCACTTTTCCCATTTCTCTGTCCCATATGATTCTTTTTCAAATGTATAGAATTGTCAAGAAGAGTAAAGGTCAACTCCCTTATGGAGCTTTGATCACCGCTATCTTTGAGTATTTGAAAATCTCAATTCCTGCAAAACTCAAAGGTAAACCTCTTCAAAATATGACTATTGGAGAACTCATGATGACTAAGATGGGATACAGATTGATGGTGAAAATTGGAAGGATAAAAAGGGTAAGATTATTCTTGCCGAAATGATGAATGCACAGAACAAGGACTCTGTTAACATTTTTCATGAGTCTGATGATGAGGAATCAATTGAACCTTTAGTAAGAAAGAGGAAAGTGCAGCGGACAGCCTCCAGAATTGACAGACCAGCCAAAAGAACTCAAGCTGTGGCCAGTGATTCTAATGAGATAGAAATATCCAATGAACAATCTGCTGAACAATCTCAAGCTGATGATAGGAGCCTTGAGAAGTCAAGGTTTATGCAATGGCTAATTATTCAAGATGCCAAGCATCAAGTCCGTGCAGACAGACATGCTACCACTCAGCTTGAAATTCAGAGACTGCGAGATGAGGAGGAACAATTGATGAAATCACTAAGTGACATCATTAACAAAATAGTCATGGAAAATCAGCAAGAAAACATGGCTACTGCAGAAAAAGAACCTGAGGAAGGACCTTCTAGGAGACAGGGGGAGCTTGAGAATAAACACGTCATAGAAGATGATATGCAGGAGAAATATGAGCAAGATAATGCTCAAGATGTTGAGGACTTTAATCTGCCTGACATACAGGAGGATCACAATCAGAATGCACAAGAGGCAACTCCTTCAGCAGCAACTTCTGCAGATTTTCCTCTCGAAGGAGATGATTGTGAAAACAGTCCATCTGAAGCTCAACAGAGAGGCAAAGGGAAGGAAGCAGCATCTGTTGATATTCAGACCACTCACACTCCTTTTGGATACAATATCTCCTCATCCATGTCAGACCATGCAGCCATTACCGATCTAAGATGGACACAAGCTGCAGTTCAGAATGAAGTCCGGGAACTCCGCAATGAACTTAAAGAAGGAATTCAAGAGATCAAGGACTTAATGGAAGCAAGAATCAACAATTTAAAGATTCAAGTTAGAACTGATGTACAAATTGCAGCAATTAACACTGCAGGCCAGCTTCATTAGCTCTCATCACATATTGAGCAACGATTGAACCAACTTTCTAGCTTCAGTCTTGTCCAAGTGCCTTTCCTATCTGCACCTTTTGGAACCTCTTCATCTGAACCCTCAGGACCCTCAGCCCCTTGAGCAAATCAGCCAAATTGATCACTTATCTTCGTACCTTTTCATTCATAAGCTATTTGTTTTAACATTCAATATTGATTTCAGTTATGTGTTTGAACTTTGGATTTTCACTTATGATTCGACACTGGTTGTTCGATGCTGAACTCTTACTATTATTATTATTACTTATGCTTCGACACTTGGTGTGAACTTTATTGCTATTTATCCTTTCTGCTGATGTCAAAAAGGAGGATAAGGTTTATACAAATTATGAATGCAAATGTTGACGTAAGCGGGCAGACTGAGAATTGACATACTTAAAAATATTATGCTGATTGCAGAACTTAACAATATTTTATGCCTTAAATGTTATATCCTCTGAATATTTTTCTAACGTTTATGGATAGTTTTGTCATCATCAAAAAGGGGGAGAATGTTGAACAAAATCCCTAATTAGTTTTAACGAATGACAAATTTTTTTTTTATTAATCAGAATTACACTTAAGTTATTTGATGCAGGTAAATGCTGAGTCATCAGACTTAGTCGATGAAAGGACTTTGTCATCAGACTCAAAATTACTCGTCAAATTCAATAAGTGTTATTTTTGATAAGTTTATGCAGGATAATCAAACTGATATCTCAAGATAATCTGATTGGCAATCACAAGATTGTTCGTTAAACACAAAGAACTACACTTATGGAAATCTTGATTTGATTGTATGGGCGATCAAATCACCTGGAAATAATGGTTCTTCTTCTAACGGCTATGCATATTCTTTTGGGAAGTTTTCTCCAACGATGTGATTTGGAGATCAATCCTCTGAAGATTATCCAACGGATAGATTGGAAATGGAGAAGTATAAAAGGAGTGCAAACGTCGTATAAGAAGAATAACCGGAATCAAGAATTCCAAAATTTGAATAGAGCTTCGATCTTACACACTTGTGATTACTGTATTCCACGTTATGATTTTAGAAAGAAAATTACTTAAGTGAAGAGTGTACGTGATAGTGCAGTCTATCATCTAAGAAGTACTGCTCTTGTAATCTTCTGGTGATTCAATAGTGAAAAACAGCTAACAGGCTACCAGTGTGGAGAGTGAACGTAGGCTTGATAAAGCCGAACCACTATAAAGATCTGTGTGTATTATTGTCTATCTCTAAACTTTCTTTTATTATTGCTAACATTATACTGCATACACATCTGTCAAACAAGTTTTTCATAACATCATCTTAGTTATCAGACGCAATCATCTGACGACAACTTATATGCAAATTTGTAATTCGCATCCATTTGATATTGTACATACGAGTTGTTGACCTCGACTATATTCATTCCGGACGTTTAAATCATACAATTTTATAAAATCACCTATTCACCCCTCTCTAAGTGATAACGCTAGCCGTAATAGTTATAGCTACATTATGGACCCATTAAGGGATTGGTATGCATACTCTCTTAAGATGTCCTGGTTGGATCGAACTACCGGTTGATATAGGTGGAGCCCTTCATTGAGGAAGGAATTTCGGCAGTTATTGTCATAAGACGTTAATCGTGGTCATAATTTGATTTTGAGCACTAAATCAACTAGTGGATTGCACCATTGATGTTTGTTTTAATATTGTCCTTTTGTTGAAGTGATATGACTGATTTCTAATCTTGTACTTATGCTATATGCTAAATTTGAATAAATGTGTTTCTAGTACCGTTTATAAATATGCATAGTCGATGCTCTATCTACTTAGAAAAGATTTATACCACTCGCTGAGCAATGATTTTCTTATACCACTTGTCTCAATTCTTTTTTAGGTTCTACAGTTATCAACAACTTCGACGAGAGTATACCTATTGGGGATTTTTAAGAGTTGGATTTTGGTATCGGTTGAGATTAGGGGTGTCAGAACCGAACCGAAAAATCGAACCGAGATACGAATCGAACCGAAAATTCATGCATTTTCGATTCAGTTCGGTTTCGGTTCGGATAATAAATAAATGAATTTGGTTAACATAATGGTTCGGTTCGGTTCGGTTCAAATCGTTTCGGATTTCGATTTTTTAATGTGGTTTTCTTCCCTTCGCGCGCTCTCTCTCCTCAATCTCACTGTTCACTACTGCTCACCTCTCACTGACTTTTCTCTCTCTCTCACTTTTTTACTTTATTCTCTCTCTTCCTCTGTCTTCGCACTCTCACCGCTCTCTCTCTCTCTCTCTCTCTTTCCTGCTTTATTCTCTCTCTTCCTCTTCCCTCACATCATTATCATCTCCCAAAAAGTGACGAAAGACATTTTTCTCTCTGGCTTCTTGAAGTTGGGCCAGGTGCCGTGCTTGAGGTACTCAAAGGCGGTTCGCGACGGGTTGGAGGCGGAGAAGATGGCCTCGTAGAGGGAGTGCCGGAGCTTCACGGCCTTGGCGAGGCCAGTGTCAGCGTTGTGGACGAGCATGGGCTCGAGGTACGCCTAGTACCACGCGCCCTTCCCCTTGACGGCCTTTGGCCGTAGCATGACAAGCCCCTTGTAGCGCTTGCTCACGGCCTCGGCCGTCAGCTCGTCAGCCGATGCCGACATCGAGACCGAGTCCACCTGGGCCGGTGACGGCGGCGGCTCCGAGGTGTTTGTGATGGCCGCCATTAACCAAACGGGTCGTCCGAGTCCCGGTCTTCGCTTTTTTGTTGTTAGAGTGGGTTTAGTCGCCGGAAGTTCGGTCTCCGGCGAGTGTCCATGGCCGACTCCAGTGATCTGGTAGGGCCTTTCGGTGGCGGGTCATCAATTGACCTGCTTCTTGACGGGAAGAAGAAAGAAGAAGCAGTCTCGCAGAGAAGGGAAGAGAGAGAGCGGAAGAAGAAAACGAGGAGGGGGAAGGGAAGAAGTGCGAAAAAAGATAAAAGAAGAAGAAATCGAAAACCAAACCGAACCAAACCGAACCAAATCGGCTTATCGGTTCGGTTCCTATTTGGCTCGGTTCAAGGAGGCACCCTTAACGGTTCTGTTCGGTTTGATTTTTCAATAAAACCGAACCGAACCGAACCGTTTACACCCCTAGTTGAGATAGTTTTATTATTGGGTTTAGTTTGTGTAACAGCCCGAATTTCGATGTAATTCCGGGATCAATAAAATTGTCAATATTTCGCATTTTATTTTAATAAGTCTCACCCAGAGCTGATCACTCTCGGGATACTAACCAATAGGGTATGGCTAATTAGAAAGTGGTACGTGGACCAAGGATCCGATCGCGAAGCGGACACCGATCACGAGAAATAATGAGAGAATATTATGAACCAATGTGGATCGATCTTAAGAAAGGTAACGGATTTGATTTGGCCAAGGCCAACGATGTACAATTGGATTCGCAGGTGATTCTGCATGACCGAGAGTGCACGTGGCCAACCAGTCCTGAACTTAAACCGGACGATCGTGACCTCTGAGACTAGTGATAATTTCTCATTCTCTCAATGATCAGGACCGTCATGATTCGGATAACCCTAGGTCGATACGCGTAATCTCTAAACAGCCGCCCGTTAGTGAGAGACCCTGAAATTGGAAATTGAGCGAGTTTTGATCACGAAATTGGGCCCGGATTTCGATGTTGATTTTCGATGGCTTAAGAGACTATTTTTGGGAATCTGACGTCATATTATGCCGGCCACGCATAATTTGAGTTGTATGGTTAAAAAGTGGAATTTCGGTCCGAGGTGAAAAATTATGGTTTTGCCCCTGTGGGCACCGAGGCTGGATTCGGAGGCCGTTTGAGGTTATTTTTCGCGGCCAAGGTCATTTTGGGGTGGCCACGCACATTTAGAGTGGTTTTGGCCAAAAATGGGAATTTCGACAAAAATTGGAAAAATAATATTATTTTATTCCTGAAACTTCGCAGTCGATTTTCGAGGGCTTAGAAAGTGAATTTCGCGAATCCGACACCATATTATGTTGGCCACGCACATATGGAACGCGTATAAGCGAAAATTGGAATTTCGCCCCGAGACCGGAAAAATGACTGTTTTGCCCCTGGGCCATTTTCAGTTCTGAATTATTTTGGGAAAATTTCAGGATATTTATGGAGGGTTATCAGCTCAATTATTGTCCCTATTGACCCTTTTGCCCCTCATTTTGGGATAAGATTAAATTAGAACCGTTAGATTAGGGGTATTTTGGTCAAAACCGTCGGATTTGCGACACGTGTCGCACCTAGGCTGCCATGTTTGACCAGATAAGACTCTCTCTCTCTCCTCTCACCCTCACTCACTGCCAGAACACCCCCAGCAGCCCTTCTCCAGCTTTCTCCCTCTCATTTCCTCTCTCGGTTTGCCTCGCCGGAGCTCGCCGCCGGCCGCCGTGCCTCCCCGTCGACCACCACAGCCCCCAGTCGCAGTCTAGCCCCTGTCCGACCCATTTCTCTCTCTCTTTCCCTATCTTTTTCTCTCCCGGGTTAGCACCGCCGCCGCGTCGGAGCCTTGCCGGAGCTCCGATCGCTGTTCCGTCGCCACCCAGTCGTCAAGCCACGCTCTACGACGCCTACCGTACCCGTCCGTACGGACGGTACTGTAGCGCCGTATGGTCGCCGTCCGTACGGCCGTCGTGCCGGCCACCAGCATCTCGCCGGCCACCGTTCCCAGCCTGTCCGTACAGTGTCCCCGTATAGGGGTTACTGTTCACTACATCCCCGTACGGGTCACAGTTCACGCCGTCCGTATGCCGTCGCCGGTAATTCCGCCGCCGGTTTCACTGTTCACCAGTGATCGGCCGTCGTTCCCCGTCGTCGTGACCTTGGATTAGGTGAGTAAAATTCCTAAACCCGGATTAGGACTGATAGTGCATTTTTCTGGACTGGTTTAGGTATTATCGGTGCATTTTTGGACTGGCTTAGGTAATATCAGTGCGTATTTCAGACTGGGATGAGGACTGATTGGTAGAAATTATTATTGGGAAAATTTAGTGGATTAATGAGAATTATTTGGGGAGATTAATTGGATTAAATGACCAATTTAGGAGCCCATTGGAAAATTACCGGGTATGTCCGGGTTGACTGATTGTACGTAATTTGTGCTTAATTGTGATTGACTTCGTACTGCCATGTCACATGTCGTGTGGTTGAATTATGTGGAGTGTGATTGGCCAATGATTGGTTTGAAATTAATTACTGATTTGTGAATCGCACGTTAGGCCACGCGGTATTAATTGGGCCAATTAAGCACGTGTTGTGACATTGGGTGTCTGAATTATGTTGGTGCTCATGGTGCATTGCATTGCATAACATGGACACGCATTGCGTATGCCAAGAGTGAGGCATGTGATGAAATTGTGCGAGAATGTGTGTCTGCCATGAGCATGTGATCACCTAAAATACCCTGAATCGTTATACGGTGGGTTCAGATAATAATGAGTTGTGTGATCACCTAAGGACCTTCGGGTCGATACCGTCCTCATGCACTTTGAAGCAGGACGATGCCCGGTACGTTCGGAAGGCGACCATCCTCATGCACTTTGAAGCAGGCTCTGGTTCGCAAGGAGAACAGTGTTGCGCCTCATGCACTTTGAAGCAGGCTAGAGACACTGGGCCAGATCGGTTGCTGCGCCTCATGTACTTTGAAGCAGGCTAGACGTACCGGGCCGTGAATATTGTTGACTCGAGTCGTAATAAATAATAAATTGGGCGATTGCCAGTGTGCCAGTGTGGGCCAGTGGGCCGGGAAATGAGCGTGACATGTCGACGACTTTTGCATGCATGAACATGCGTGGACTGGCATGCGAGTGTGTGAGACTCGGTGCATGAGCATGTGATTGGCGTACTTGTGACTAGGTGTGCCACGTATGTGTCGTGATTATTATATATTGAACTATCTAACCTGCAGGGTCAGAGAGCTATTCGATTGTTGTTGTGTTATTGTTTTAAGTATTTGTTTCCGGTCAGGAGATTGCATGCTAGCCTAGCCTAGGTTTAGGGGTTGAACTTACTGAGATTCGTCTCACGGTTGTGTAAACCGAAACTTTTCAGACTCCCAGCAGTAGGATGCCGAGGTCACCACCTCTTTTTGGAATACCGCATTTTATCCAGCGGTCGTCGAGCATACACCCCGGTGGGGACGGAGTAGAACGGAGAAGTGGCTATTTGGTTATTCCCAGCTGTTGTTGTTTCCTTTTTGGTTGTAGTGAACACTGTAAAAAGAGTTTTAAAATAGTAATATAAGTATGTACATATTTTCTGCGTTGATCGTTGTTTATTGCTTGGCTATCTTTGGCTCGTATTTTATATTAGTCAGGGTTTGTTATGTATTGCTTCCGCATGTGTTTGATCTTTGCCTGTTCTGAACGTGGGTTGGCGACGCTTCCTGGGACGTCGCATCATAATCGACCGGAGGTAGGATGCTCGCGCTTCGTGGGGTACGGGGCGTGACATCCCCGTTTGATTTGGTATGAGAGCAAGGTCAGCTCGGTCCAATCTGGTCGAAGCCTGGAGTGATAAGGAGCGATGAGACCATGGGTAGCCAGTAGGGTGACCTTGTGTGCTACATGCATCTCCTGACAGTTGTGTTTGATTGAGTGCTTACTGGTATGACCCGTAAAGTGCAGGTACGGCAGGACCAGAGGTGAATACGCGAACTCCTTAGGTGATGTGTTGATTGGTTCTTATTAAGCCGCATGCTGATTGCTTAATTGTTGTTTGATACCTGCCTAGGACTTAGACTGGGATAGATTGGTTTAAGTCTTTAATTCCTTGATGGAATTATAGCAGGTAGTGTATAGCCGGGTAGCAATATGAGTAGAAGAAAGGGTAAGGAGCCCCAAGGTCAGCCTAGTTCAAAAGGCCAAGAGGGCCGAGACCGCCGACTAGAGGACATTATTCAAGCTCCAAGTAGGAGAAGGGGGAAGGAGCCCTAAGCCCAGGCTAGCGAGGGAGTTCGTGAGGCTAGAGATCCCAGGTTTGATGAAGTAATGAATACCCAACGGGAAATAGGGCGTGTTATGGGATTGCAGGCTCAGGAAAGGGCCGCAGCCTATGCTCAGGCAGCTGAGGCCGCCCCGATAGCTAGTAATAAAAGGAATCAGGCCAATCCAGGGCAGGCCCAACCAGCAGGGATTAGATTGATGCCCCATCTAGTGGAGCAATTTATGAAATTGAAGCCGCCTAAGTTTACGGGAAAAGGTGACCCCGAGGCTGCGCCGTAGTGGGTAGAGGAACTGGAAAAGGCGTTTGAAGTGTTGGGGTGCACCGAGCAGAAGAAAGTGACCCTAGCCGTTTATCAGTTGCAGGACAATGCGAGTGATTGGTGGAAGACCACCAAGGGAAGAGTATTTCCGGAAAGTGTCGCTCAGACTTGGGCCGTGTTTACTGAAAATTTTTATGGGAAATACTTCTCGGATAGTGCCAGGGAAAGGAAGATAGCAGAATTTGTGCGACTCCGCCAGGGTCAGATGACTGTCGATCAGTATGAGGCGGAATTCGCTAGATTGTCTAAGTTTACACCGAGGATGGTGGAACATCCCGAGGATAAGGCGCGAAAATTTCGAGAAGGATTGAGACCTGACATTCGTACCCTGTTAATACCGTCCAATCTGAGAACCTATGAGGACATCTATGATAGAGCTCGGGTTCTTGAGCGGGACCAGGTGGACAGGACAGCCGCATCTGGATCGTGGTTTACCCAGATCAGAGACAACTGCCGCTTGGGAAAGAAACCTATAATTGGGAACAAGAGGTTTGCCCCACCCGCCAGGCGAAATATCGGGAAGCCAAGTAACCAGTCGGGCAGGTTCGGAGCGTGTTTTAAGTGCGGGAGTATGGAGCATCAGATTCGCACTTGCCCGCAGATGCAACCCTCAGGACCGCCCAGATTGCTGCCATCGCGCGTTGGAAATCAAGTCGGACCTCCCCCACCGGCTAACCAAGGACGACCACCCGCTCAAGGAAGAGTCTATGCTATGGCGCGTAGAGAAGCTGAGAATGCGCCGGGCGTGGTCATAGGTACGATTTCCTTGTGTGATCATGTCGCGTATGCCTTGTTTGATCCGGGGGCAACCCATTCATTTGTTTCAGAGCAGTTTATTGAGTTGGTTGGTATGAAACCAATGCTACTTGAGCATGTGCTTTGCGTGTCGATACCTGTGAATGATAGGTTGCTAGTTTCTTTTGGATGTCCTAACTGTAAGATAATTATTGGAGGTAAGGAAGAGAGTATCGACTTGGCAATATTAGCCATGTTCGATTTTGATGTGATTATTGGTATGGACTGGTTAGTCCGACAGAAAGCTGTAGTGGATTGCAGTGATAGGACGATCCAATTTAATCCGGATGGACGTCCTAGCTTTGTATTTCAGGGAAACCGAGGAGGAACCTCGATCCCTTGGATTTTCTCGCTTGAGGTGAACAAGTTATTGGATGATGGGTGTGAAGGATATCTGATAAATGTAGTGGATCCGACAGTGGTGGAATCTAAGTTGGAGGATATACCCGTAGTATGCGATTTCCCCGAAGTCTTTCCTGAGGAATTACCTGGTTTACCGCTCGAGCGAGAAGTGGAATTTGTGATAGAGTTGACACCAGGAACTGAACCGATCTCTAAGGCACCATATCGGATGTCGTTATCTGAATTGAAGGAACTGAAGGTGCAGATACAGGAATTGCTGGACAAAGGTTTCATTCGCCCTAGTGCGTCTCCATGGGGAGCGCCAGTCCTATTTGTGCGAAAGAAAGATGGAACTCTGAGGCTGTGCGTAGATTACCGGCAGTTGAATCAAGTGACAGTAAAGAATAAGTATCCACTGCCGAGGATTGACGATCTGTTTGACCAGTTACAAGGAGCTTCAGTATTTTCTAAGATAGATTTGAGGACTGGGTACCATCAGCTAAGGATCAGAAATGAGGACATTCCTAAGACTGCTTTTAGGACCAGATACGGGCATTACGAGTTTTTGGTTATGCCCTTTGGATTGACGAACGCCCCAGCTGCTTTCATGGATTTGATGAATCGGGTGTTCAAAGAATTCCTAGATCAGTTCGTGATAGTTTTTATCGATGATATTCTGGTATACTCTAAGAGCCTTGAGGAGCATGAGGTGTACTTGGCTGTAGTGCTACGGACCTTAAGGGAACACGCGTTGTATGCCAAGTTCAGTAAATGTGAGTTTTGGCTCAGCCGAGTAGGGTTTCTTGGACACATAGTTTTCTGGAGATGGAATTTCTGTAGACCCAGCTAAGATCGAGGCGGTAATGAAGTGGCCTAGACTGACCTCGGTGACTGAGATCCGGAGTTTCTTAGGATTAGCTGGCTATTATCGACGTTTTGTAGAAGGATTCTCGTCGATAGCCATGCCGTTGACGCGATTGCTGAAGAAGGAATCCAAGTTTATTTGGGACGATAAGTGTGAGAAGAGTTTTCAGGAGTAGAAGCATAGGCTTACAACTGCCCCGGTTTTAACCATTCCGTCTGAACCGGGTGGATTTGAGGTTTATAGCGACGCGTCACTAAGAGGACTCGGTTGTGTTATGATGCAGCATGGAAAAGTAGTTGCGTATGCGTCGCGTCAGTTGAGACCTCATGAGATGAATTACTCGACGCATGATTTGGAATTAGCTGCAATCGTCTTCGCCCTCAAAATTTGGAGACACTATTTGTGCGGAGAGAAGTTCCAGATTTATACTGATCATCAAAGCCTCAAGTATCTATTTTCACAAAAAGAGTTGAACATGAGGCAGCGCCGATGGATGGAGTTTCTAAAGGATTATGATTGCGACATTCTGTATCATCCTAGGAAAGCCAATCGAGTGGCAGATGCTCTGAGTCGAAAGTCTAGTTTGGCGCATCTAATGGTCAAGGAATGGACCTTATTGGAAAGACTCAGGGATTCAGAGTTTAAATTGGAGATGAGTCATGTATCGAATTTACTAGCCGCCTTGAGGATAGAGCCAGAGATTCAGATCAAGATTAAGGAACTACAGTCTACGGACCCATAAATCCAAAAGATTATTGAGATGGATGCAGCTAAGAGGAAACCAGACTTTCAAGTGTGCGAAGATGGAGTTCTGAAGTTTCGAGGGCGATTGTGTGTGCCGGATGATATGAAACTTAAAGAAGAAATATTATCAGAAGCTCATAGGAGCAATTACAGTATCCATCCAGGCAGCACGAAAATGTATCAGAATTTGCGGCAACATTATTGGTGGAATGGAATGAAGGCGGATGTGGCCAAGCATGTGGCCAAGTGTTTGACATGCCAGCAAGTAAAAGTTTAGCATTGCAAGTCAGGTAGCTTATTAAGACCGTTAGAGATCCCCGAGTGGAAATGGGAGCACATCACGATGGATTTTGTGACGGGTTTGCCACGAAGCTAGAGAGGGCATGATTCAATATGGGTCATAGTGGATCGCTTAACTAAGTCAGCGCACTTTCTAGCAGTGCAAAAGGATTTTGAGCTGGAAAGATATGCCGAATTGTATGTGAGGCAAATAGTACGTCTTCATGGGGTACCAGTGACAATCACATCGGATCGTGACCCGAGGTTTACTGCAAATTTTTGAAAAAGTCTGCAAGTGGCTATGGGAACCAAGTTGCAATTCAGTACGGCCTATCATCCGCAGACAGACGGTCAATCGGAAAGGACGATTCAGACTCTTGAGGATATGCTGAGAGCCTGTGTATTGGATTTTCAAGGCAAGTGGGAAGAACAGTTGCATCTGGTAGAATTCGCCTATAATAACAGTTATCAATAAAGTATTCAGATGGCACCATTTGAGGCCTTATATGGTAGGGCGTGTAGGACGCCATTATGTTGGGACGAAGTTGGTGAGCGAAGTATAACAGGCCCAGAGTTAGTACAGCAGACGGTGGAAGCTGTCGAGATCATCCGAGATAGACTGAGAACAGCGCAGAGTCGCCAAAAGAGTTACGCCGATCGGAGACGACGACCCTTAGAGTTTCAGGTGGGAGAACATGTATTTCTCAAGGTGTCACCAATGAAAGGATTATCCCGATTCGACAAGAAAGGAAAGCTCAGTCCAAGGTACGTCGGGCCATTCGAGATATTGGAAAAGATTGGCGATATGGCTTACCGACTTGCCCTGCCTCCCAACCTATCCCAAGTGCACAACGTTTTCCACGTGTCAATGTTGAGAAAGTATGAACCAGATCCGACTCACGTTCTAAGATATGAGGAGATAGATGTGGACGACAAGGTGTCGTACGCAGAAAGACCAGTCAGGATCGAAGATCGGAAGGACCGTGTGCTAAGGAATAAGACGATCCCAATGGTCAAGGTTGTTTGGGAGCATCACGGAACGGAAGGTGCCACTTGGGAGAGCGAAGAAGCTATGAGACGTCAGCACCCCCACTTGTTTGAGGAGTAAGTGTAGACTACAAATTTCGAGGACGAAATTTTTGTAAGGGGGGAAGAGTTATAACAGCCCGAATTTCGATGTAATTTCGGGATCAATAAAATTGTCAATATTTCGCATTTCATTTTAGTAAGTCTCACCCAGAGCTGATCACTCTCGGGATACTAACCAATAGGATATGGCTAATTAGAAAGCGGTACGTGGACCAAGGATCCGATCGCGAAGCGGACACCGATCACGAGAAATAATGAGAGAATATTATGAATCAATGTGGATCGATCTTAGAAAAGGTAACGGATTTGGTTTGGCCAAGGCTAACGATGTACAATCGGATTCGCAGGTGATTCTGCATGACCGAGAGTGCATGTGGCCAACCAGTCCTGAACTTAAACCGGACGATCGTGACCTCTGAGACTAGTGATAATTTCTCATTCTCTCAATGATCAGGACCGTCATGATTCGGATAACCCTAGATCGATACGCGTAACCTCTAAACAGCCCCCGTTAGTGAGAGACCCTGAAATTGGAAATTGAGCGAGTTTTGATCACGAAATTGGGCCCGGATTTCGATGTTGATTTTCGATGGCTTAAGAGACTATTTTTGGGAATCTGACGTCATATTATGCTGGCCACGCATAATTTGAGTTAGCATGGTTAAAAAGTGGAATTTCGGTCCGGGGCGAAAAATTACGGTTTTGCCCCTGTAGGCACCGAGGCTGGATTCGGAGGCCGTTTGAGGTTATTTTTCGCGGCCAAGGTCATTTTGGGGTGGCCACGCACATTTAGAGTGGTTTTGGCCAAAAATGGGAATTTCGACAAAAATTGGAAAAATAATATTATTTTATTCCCGAAACTTCGCAGTCGATTTTCGAGGGCTTAGAAAGTGAATTTCGCGAATCCGACGCCATATTATGTTGGCCACACACATATGGAACGCGTATGTGCGAAAATTGGAATTTCGCCCCGGGACCGGAAAAATAACGGTTTTGCTCCTGGGCCGTTTTCAGTTCCGAATTATTTTGGGAAAATTTCAGGATATTTATGGAGGGTTATCAGCTCAATTATTGGCCCTATTGACCCTTTTGCCCCTCATTTTTGGATAAGATTAAATTAGAACCGTTAGATTAGGGATATTTTGGTCAAAACCGTCGGATTTGCGACACGTGTCGCCCCTAGGCTGCCATGTTTGACCAGATAAGACTCTCTCTCTCCTCTCACCCTCACTCACGGCCAGAACACCCCCAGCAGCCCCTCTCCAGCTTTCTCCCTCTCATTTCCTCTCTCGGTTTGCCTCGCCGGAGCTCGCCGCCGGCCGTCGGAGCGCCGCCGCTGGCCGCCGTGCCTCCCCGTCAACCACCACAGCCCCCAGCCACGGTCTAGCCCCTGTCCGACCCATTTCTCTCTCTCTTTCCCTATCTTTTTCTCTCTTTTTCTCTCACGGGTTAGCACCGCCGCCGCGTCGGAGCCTCGTCGGAGCTTCGCCGGAGCTTCGATCGCTGTTCTATCGCCACCCAGCCGTCCAGCCACGCTGTACGATGCCGACCGTACCCGTCCGTACAGCGTCCGTACGGACGGTACTGTAGCGCCGTACGGTCGCCGTCCGTACGACCGTCGCGCCGGCCACTGGCACCTCGCCGGCCACCGTTCCCAGCCTGTCCGTGCAGTGTCCCCGTACAGGGGTTACTGTTCACCACGTCCGTACAGGTCACTGTTCACGCCGTCCGTACGCCGTCGCCGGTAATTCCGCCGCCGGTTTCACTGTTCACCAGTGATCGGCCGCCGTTCCCCGTCGTCGTGACCTTGGATTAGGTGAGTAAAATTCCTAAACCCGGATTAGGACTGATAGTGCATTTTTCTGGACTGGTTTAGGTATTATTGGTGCATTTTTGGACTGGCTTAGGTAATATCAGTGCGTATTTCAAATTGGGATGAGGATTGATTGGTAGAAATTATTATTGGGAAAATTTAATGGATTAATGAGAATTATTTGGGGAGATTAATTGGATTAAATGACCAATTTAGGAGCCCATTGGAAAATTACCGGGTATATCCGGGTTGACTGGTTGTACGTAATTTGTGCTTAATTGTGATTGACTTCGTACTGCCATGTCACATGTCGTGTGGTTGAATTATGTGGAGTGTGATTGGCCAATGATTGGTTTGAAATTAGTTACTGATTTGTGAATCGCACGTTAGGCCACGAGGTATTAATTGGGCCAATTAAGCACGTGTTGTGACATTGGGTGTCTGAATTATGTTGGTACTGGTGGTACATTGCATTGCATAACATGGACACGCATTGCGTATGCCAAGAGTGAGGCATGTGATGAAATTGTGCGAGAATGCATGTCTGCCATGAGCAGGTGATCACCTAAAATACCCTGAAGCGTTATACGGTGGGTTCAGATAATAATGAGTTGTGTGATCACCTAAGAACCTTCGAGTCGATACCGTCCTCATGCACTTTGAAGCAGGACGATGCCTGGTACGTCCGGAAGGCGACCATCCTCATGCACTTTGAAGCAGGCTCTGGTTCGCAAGGAGAACAGTGTTGCGCCTCATGCACTTCGAAGCAGGCTAGAGACACTAGGCCAGATCGGTTGCTGCGCCTCATGTACTTTGAAGCAGGCTAGACGTACCGGGCCGTGAATATTGTTGACTCGAGTCGTAATAAATAATAAATTAGGCGATTGCCAGTGTGCCAGTGTGGGCCAATGGGCCGGGAAATGAACGTGACATGTCGACGACATTTGCATACATGAACATGCGTGGACTGGCATGCGAGTGTGTGAGACTCGATGCATGAGCATGTGATTGGCGTACGTGTGACTAGGTGTGCCACGTATGTGTCGTGATTATTATATATTGAACTGTCTAACCTGCAGGGTTAGAGAGCTATTCGATTGTTGTTGTGTTATTGTTTTAAGTATTTGTTTCCGGTCAGGAGATTGCATGCTAGCCTAGCCTAGGTTTAGGGGTTGAACTTACTGAGATTCGTCTCACGGTTGTGTAAACCGAAACTTTTCAGACTCCCAGCAGTAGGATGCCGAGGTCACCACCTCTTTTTGGAATACCGCATTTTATCCGGCGGTCGTCGAGCATACACCCCGGTGGGCACGGAACAGAACGGAGAAGTGGCTATTTGGTTATTCCCAGCTGTTGGTGTTTCTTTTTTGGTTGTAGTGAACACTGTAAAAAGAGTTTTAAAATAGTAATATAAGTATGTACATATTTTCTGCGTTGATAGTTGTTTATTGCTTGGCTATCCTTGGCTCGTATTTTATATTAGTCAGGGTTTGTTATGTATTGCTTCCGCATGTGTTTGATCTCTGCATGTTCTGAACGTGGGTCGGCGACGCTTCCTGGGATGTTGCATCATAATTGACTGGAGGTAGGATGCTCGCGCTTCGTGGGGTACGGGGCGTGACAGTTTGTTAGTTACCAGAAATGTATATATCCGTGTAAGTGGATTTTAGAACTCTTATCTTGTAACAAAATCATTGTTTTATTAAATATATAGATGGATATATATTTTGGTAACAAGTTCGGATCGATTATGTGTATGAGGCTGCATCCTTCGAATATAAGGAAGGCCTTGTCATTTCTTCTATATTTGGGGTGTGATACCTTTCTCGATCCTCCATTGTCTATTCATTGCATAAGCAATTAAGCATTGCCATTGGCTTCTATTCTCCAATTTGCCGAAGTTGATTACTATCAAATTATCAAATTGACGCTTGTTTATGGTTTTCGATTATCAGAAATAGGACCACAAAAAAGTTTACTCGCTGAGTAGGAATTTTCCAGGTTAAGGATATCAATATATTGAAATAGACGGGGTGGGATTAGTGAAAGGATGATGTGACGTAACTCGTAAATTTTTCATTTTTCTATTCTTTTATGTTTTCATTTTGGTGGAGAGTTGGCGGATAAGTTCTTTTTTGTTATTTTTATCTTTTGCTTTCATTTTTATATTAGAGTTAAAAGGTGGTTTTAAGACTAGTTTTGTCTTATAGTAATCCTTGATCAATAGGAAAGACTAGTCTTAGTATTGTTCATTTTTAGTCAATTTTAATACTATAATTAAAAGTTTTGAATTTGACCATGCAACAAAAAATCTTCGAAGGTATAATCTGTGATTGTTATCACACCTAAATTACCAAAAAGTGGCAATTTGCTTTTTCAAATAAACATGAAAATGATTATTACTTGTAATCTTCCAATATGTGATTTAACTTAACTAAATACGAAAACTATATATGTAATTATCTAATTGTAAATCGATATGCGTTGGGTCGTTCAAAAGTTTTTCTCGTATGAAAGTTTAAGTTTACTCGCAACATAGAAAAGAGCTAAGGACGCGAATGATAACCATTCTGTTTTTGGAATTGATTTCTAGCCACAAATAAATTTTTCTATTTCCATTCTCTGGATGGGTTTCTGAATAAAAATATACGTTTGATAACGATATAAAATTTATCTTCCCGAAACAAAAATTCATTTGATAATAACATAAAATTTCTCCCTATTACACTCTTTTCCATTTATCAATGGGCGGCCGTCGGCGAGGGGTGGCGGTGGCCAGCGGGGGTGGCAGTGGTCCACAAACAGCGGCAGGAGGCGAGGGCAAGTGATGATAAGAGTTTTTATTTCTCCTTTTGTTTCAGAATCAAAAAAGTAGAAAATTTTTACTTTTCATTTCGGTTCCAAACCTATTTCTAGACTAAAAATTTGTTTGGAAAATAAAAAAATGAAATTGTGTTACTAAACGGATTTCTGTTCCAAACCTATTCTCGGGAAGAGAAAAACATAGGAACAAAAAAACAGAAAAACATAATGCTTATCATGTACGCCCTAACTTTTTTAGGGTAGTATTGTGGTCGATTTGACTAACAAGCGTTTAATGTACTTTATTATCAAGATTTTAAATGCAATTCTGTCAATGATGCTTATAAACAATGAAATATCTACTACAAGAATTAATATGCTGACTTTTTTTCAACATTTTTAATCTTCTCTAATGAGATTTGAAGGACTATATATCTTTTGATAATTTGACTCACGTATATGTATGCTATGTTGTCGGTATCTAACTATCGGATCCTCAAGCACTAGTGAGAAACTAATATATTTTAAAAGGAAAATAAGATCAGTGAAGTATATATCTAATTCTTTCAAGTGTGAAATGATATGAGTAAGCTCGGTTTATTCATGTGACCTAAGCAATTTCATTTTTAATTGGTTGAGCCCCATTTTTTGATTGCTTTGAAGTGATATAAAATTGAATAAAAATAACTAGTATTGACTTTAATCGGAAGTCCCAATGCACTTGTTAATTACTTGTGATAAGTACATTGAAAGTCATAAATCTTGTCACAAAAATGCAATTGAGTCCTAAAACTTTCAAAAAGTGCATTCAAGTCCTAAAACTTATCATAAAAGTGCAATCGAGTTCTAAAACTTGTCAAGTTAGTGCAATCAAGTCCTAAAACTTGTAAAGTTGATGCAATCAAGTCCTAAAACTTATTAGTATTTTTCGTTTGTCAAGTTGGACAGAGTTAATTGAAGGACTTGATTGCACCAACTTGACAAGTTTTAATATTTGATTGCACTTTTTAAAAGTTTTAAGACTCAATTGCACTTTTGTGATAAGTTTTAGGACTTTATTACACTTTTTGAAAGTTTTAAGACTTCAAGTACATTTATCCCTAATTACCCCTCCTTCATATACTTAACTTATATGTTAAAAGCATGAAATCTAATAATTTTATTTATTCTATGATATCTCGTGCATAGCACGGGTTGAATTCTAGTTCCAGTCAAAGAGTTATATAAATCCATTTTTCCAAGAGGAGGTGGGGCTCCCTGCCTACCTCCTATCAAGCACCAAACCGGGAATCTTTCCAAGAGGCAACTTTGACTATACCAGCACCAGGCTTGTTTGCTTTTCATTCCGCTTTGCTCGTGATTGCTTTCACGAAGAGCATGCGATAAAAGACTAATCCAGTCTCCACTTTCATCTCAGGAGAAAAGGCCAAAAAAGTTGGCCTCCACCTCTCGTTGCAGACGGAGAAGACTACTCTGCATTCCCTAATCTTTATGTGCTCAATAGACATCAGTTTGTCTACATCTTTTGGACCACCAGTTAAAGTTTTGTTTAATGTACATGGGTCATGGAAGGATTACCACAACATATATCGTGTTTTCTCTGCTATAAACTAGCAGCTGCTACAAAAATGTTACATGAACTTGGCCGACAAATAAGATGACACCATCTCCACTTGCAGTTGTTAAGTTGCCCGTGGTGAGCTCGTGTACCTTGTTTTTTCTTCAAAACCCGTCAGAATTCATGAAGGGGTGTGCACGGGAAATCAAATCATACATTGTAATCGAATCCTCGAGTTAAGAGTAATTGCGTGCAAGTGGGGTTAAATCGCAGAGAGTGAATGAAAAAGTTAGTGGCATTGTGTGGCCTTTGGATCTGCAAAATGTGGTGGGCTCGTTGGGGCCGAGCTATGCGAACAGCGTAAACATCATGGGACTTATCTTGGGACGCGTGGAAGATCGATGAGGAGTGACAGAAGTGCCTCAGCAACCAACGGCGAGGACCGCGCTCGCTCACTAGCTCAATCGAGCTAATGTCGTGATTCTCGGATTCGACAAAGCTTTCTTTATCCATCTCCACTTTATTCCTCGGCCAGATGGTGCTCTCCAAGCTGGGCCAGAGCTTAGCTCGGCCGACAGAGAGAGAGAGAGAAGCATACAGCTTTTAGTAGATTCTATCAATGTTTGGTGTGGATGTTCAAACTTTAATCCTTTATTTTCGGTAATAATTCAAATCTTATCCTACCATTTCTTGGAGAACACAACCAGTTCCACACGGCGACAACCCGACTCACACTCGCTCACCAACTCGATCGAGATCAAGTCAATGTCGTGACTCTCGGATTTGACACAGCTTTCTTTATCCATCTCCACTTTATTTCTTGGCCAGATGGAACTTAGTGCTCTCTAAGCTCGGCAAGAGCTTAGCTTGGCCGAGAGAGAGAGAGACCAGCTCGATCGAGTCAATATCGTGACTCTCGTATTCGACAAAGCTTTCTTTATCCATCTCCACTTTATTTCCCAGCCAGATCGAACTTAGTGCTCTACAAGCTGGACAAGAGCTTAGCTCGGCCGAGAGAGAGAGAGACCAGCTCGATCGAGTCAATGTCGTGACTCTCAGATTCGACAAAGCTTTCTTTATCCATCTCCACTTTATTTCTCGACCAGATGGAACTTAGTGCTCTCCAAGCTGGGCAAGAGCTTAGCTCGGCAGAGAGAGAGAGAGAGCCCAGCGAGCTCCCTGATTCTATCGGATTGCTGGAGAATCTTCAGACCCTATCTCTGAGAAACTGCGGGAGCTTGTGGATGTAAGAATTTCCTAATGTGGGCTTCATTAATTGAAATTAACTGAATTAGTTTGGTCTAATAAAGGTAAGATATATGGGTTCTTAATAAGTCTAATATGGGACTGGCTGGTGTGGGCCGAGTACGGCCCGGCCCGTAATGAGAGGGCCCGTGGTCGAAGACTCTATAAATAGCGCTCAAGTCCCTCCCCTAACCTGATGATGCACAATTTGACTCACATACGGATCTAGAGAGAACTTTCTTCTCGTGAGTGGCAATCTCATTAGGCCAGTGTTCTAACGAAGGGTATAGGGGAGAAGATCTTGAGTTCGTGTTCTGAAACCGTCGCCAATTCCGCTTTAAGTCCGATGGATTCCAAACCAGGTACGCGAATCGACAATTTCTCCATTATCGAGTTTCGGTTTCTGATTATGGTGATCCTGGGCGTGCCATTTTCGTGGCCTACATGTGGTATCAGAGCCTGCCATAGATTAGAACTGAAACATGCGGATTAGGACCGTTTTCGTTTTGTCCGAGAGGTTTTTGCCCAGTTTCGAAAATTTTTGTCGGATGAAATTTAAATTTTATTATATATTTGGAATCTACTCGTTGAGACGAGAAAAATGGTGGGCGGAACGTCGCCGGAGGAGGCCGGACGCGCCTTCACGCGCCTTCACGCGCCCTAGGCGCGGCGGCGCGTGACGGACACGCGCGTCGTGCCAACCGGCGCGGTCTTTCCGCCGTAAACCGCATGCCGACGCCGCATGACGTCGCCGAGGCGCGGATCCGGCTTGACCCGGTCCCGACCCGACCGTTGACCCGACCCGGATCCTGACCCGACCGGTCAACCGGTCGGATCTCCGTTGACCGTGACCGGTCGGACCGGTACGTTGACCGTTGACCGGTTGGACCGGTCGCCCGGTCGGACCGGCTTGCTGACCGGTTTGACCGGTTTTGACACGCGCGCACGCGCCGCGTCTTCCGACGGCGCGTGCGGGCGTGTCCGATGTCCGTTTTGGACGATCTTGGTACCGACGCGCTCGTATCGAGATGCTCTACATTGTGGTGTATTTATTTTGCATGTTTGAAGCTTTTACAGATGTGAAAATACGTATAGAACCCTATATACGCGTATTTTTAGGGTATTTTTGCGTATTTTCTTGTATTTCTCTATGGTTTCGGAAATACATATGGTAGCTCACATATATATCACCACATAAGGACTGTGTAGAGTGTAATTCATTATCTATCAATGAATGGAACAGTATAATTAGCATGGCATGTAATTTCAAAGACATACGCCCCTGTCTTTACGTCTGGCATTACATGCATATAGTAAATGTGATACATAAAGCTCATATCCCTGGTATGAGAGATTTTCAAGAATTCAGTTGGGTTGTGACCGCCAAAGTGGCACACTTGATTGGGTTTGAGAAATATCGGTCTCATATTGTGGTGGGATGTCTCCTGTTCTATTGCGTGATCATACTCCCAAAGGAGGTGATCTCGTACTAGTTCATGGAGGGGTACATGTATAGCATGTGCTTGAGAAATGACTGATCTTAGTGGTTCATACACCCAAAGGTGGTGATTTCACGAAAGATTAGAATATGTTCTCATGGCCGCTGTCATGTGGAGAGTGTACAACTGCATGTCATATTTTCTGCCCAAAGGTGATTATGTGATGATGTATGTAACTCTCTGTATAAGTACTCACATGATGCTGATTGTATTGTTTGTTTGTTTTCCAGTCACCTTTTCTGTAAACGGCAATTCCATTTCCATTGAGGTCCTTACTGGTTTGAACTTTAAGAAATGGAAAGAGGATTTTCTATTTGGAATGGAGCTGGCGGATGTTCACATTGCTCTTACAAAGGATAAGCGAGATATCATGGCCACCAAGATCAAGCCGAGAAAACGGACTATGCTGCCTGGGAAAAGAGCAATCGGATTTGCTTATTGACAATGAAGAAATCCATTCAAGAACACTTGAAAAGTGGTTTGCCAGCTGACTGTACTGCTAAGGAAATGATGGCAGCCTTAGAGGCTAGAAACCGCATTTCATCTAATGCTGAGGTTGGTACACTTCTTCAAAAGCTCTTCAATATGAAGTATGATGGTACTGCTGGGGTTAGAGATTATGTCCTTAGGATGGTAGACCTAAAGACGAAGCTTCAAGCTCTTAATGTTTCCATTCCTGATGCTTGTATTGTGCATCAAGCCTTGAACACCCTTCCATCTGATTTTGGGATTATAAAGACAAATTATAATTCCCAAGATGAGACTTGGTCAGTGAATGACTTGATAGCAAGGGTGGTGGCAGAGGAAGAGAAACTTAAGAAGGAAAAAGGGCATCTAGCCTTATATGTTTCGGTTCCCACAAAAGAAGGATAAGAAGTTCGAAATCGTACTCATAAAGGTACTCATGAAACTACCGGTCAATCTGACAATATGGGTCCAAAGAAAACATCCTTCAAAAGGGATGGTGGCCACTGCTTCTTTTGTAAGAAGAAAGGTCACATAAAGAAGGACTGTGGAAAGTTTAAAGCTTGGTTGTCCAAACGTGAGCCTACTGGTAATGATTCTTTGGCACTTGTTTGTGAATCCAACCTATCGAAGCACCATCCAGTTCTTGGTGGCTCGATAGCGGTGCAACTAATCATGTTGCGTTTACCATACAGGGATTCATAAACCGGAGGAAGCCAAATCAGGATGAGTCAAGACTCACTGTGGGAAATAACGAGAAAGCTGATGTTGTGTTTGTGGGAGATGTAATCTTGATTCTAGACTCTGGTTTTAGATTAATGTTGAAAGACACTTTTTATGTACCTTCTTTTAGACGGAACTTAGTTTCCGTATCGTGTTTGGACATGTATGGCTACTCTTTTGAAATCAAGAACAATGTTATTTCTTTGTTTCTTAATTCAAATAAGGTTGGGTGCTGTTATATGTCCAACGGATTGTACAGATTGTGTTTGTCTCCCAATGACATATACGTCGCTTATACGGCTGAAAAGGTTGTTTCCAAAAGACCACTACCTAAGGAACAGTCTTATGCATTGTGGCATAAAAGGCTTGGTCATATCTCTAAGGATAGAGTAGAAAGGCTGATAAAGACTAACATCCTGCCTGCTCTTAAAGATGACCTAGAGATATGCGTAGACTGTTGTAGAGGTAAAATGACCAAGATAAGGAAGAAAACTGCAGTCCGAAGTTCTGACCTGTTGGAGGTCATTCACACTGATATAAGTGGACCCTATACGGCAACCTTATGTAGAAATTTTTATTTCATTACATTTATTGATGACTATTCTCGATATGGCTATCTGTACTTGATTAAAGAAAAGTCTGAGTCTCTTGACAAGTTCAAGATTTTTCGGACTGAAGTAGAGAAACAGTTGGGAAAGGTCATAAAGGTTGTTAGATCTGACCGAGGTGGAGAGTATTATGGCAAACATGGCGATGCCGGACAGCTTAAGGGGCCATTTGCCAAATACTTAGAGGATTCTGGGATAGTGGCTCAGTTTACTATGCCCGGAAGTCCTGAGCAAAATGGTGTAGCCGAAAGGCGCAATCGCACCCTTATGGAAATGGTGAGGAGTATGATAAGTAGGACAAATTTACCTGTTTTTCTGTGGGGTGAAGCTTTGAAAACAGCTTTGTACATTCTGAATCGTGTACCTACTAAAGCTGTTCCATTGACTCCTTTTGAGTTATGGAATGGACGTAAGCCTAGCTTAAACCATCTTAAGGTTTGGGGATGTCCTGCAGAAGTGAAGTTATACAATCCAACATTAAGTAAGTTGGACTCCAGAACCACTCGGTGTTACTTTGTATCTTACCCTGATCATTCGAAGGGATATCGGTTCTATAATCCCAATGGAGGCACAAGAATTGTGGAATCACAGACAGCCAAGTTTCTGGAGTTTGATGTGGCCGAAGAAAGTAGCTGCTCACAGACTATTGAGGATAATAGTACGGTGGGTAATGTTGTATCTTTATCTCCTCCCATACAGATAATTGTGGAGACTCCCACACCACAGACTGAACCTGTTGAGGCTCAGGATCCTGTTGTTGAGACAGCTCCTAATGAAGTTCCTCAAGGCTCTCAGGTACAGGATGAGGCTGTTGTTGTTCCAGTAAGGAGATCCATTAGGGAGAGACGATCAGCTATACCACCAGACTATATAGTATATATAGGAGAGCAAGACTACGATATTGGTTCTGTAGCTGATCCAGTGACTTACACGGAAGCTGTTTCTTGTCCTCAGTCGGAACCGTGGTTGGATGCAATGAGAGATGAAATGCAGTCTATGAAGCATAATGGAGTTTGGGAACTTGTTGAATTACCTGAAGGTCATAGACCCATTGGCTGCAAATGGGTGTATAAGACTAAAAGGGACTCCAAAGGAAAGATTGAGAAGTTTAAAGCCAGACTGGTAGCCAAGGGTTTCACTCAGAGAGAAGAAGTAGACTATGAAGCAACTTTTTCTCCAGTCTCTTCGAAAGATTCTTTGAGAGTGATCATGGCATTGGTAGCTCATTTCGATATGGAGTTACACCAGATGGATGTTAAAACTGCCTTTCTCAATGGAGACCTTAATGAAGAAGTCTATATGATGCAGCCCGAAGGTTTTGCGGCAGATGATTCAGGTACGCTTGTATGTAGACTGAAAAAGTCTATTTATGGTCTCAAGCAAGCTTCTAGACAATGGTACTTGAAGTTTCATAGTGTTGTCGCTTCATTTGGTTTTGTTGAGAACAAAGTAGATCAGTGTATATACTTCAAGGTCAGTGGGAGGAAATTCATTTTCCTTATACTCTATGTTGATGATATTCTGCTTGCAAGCAGTGACCTTGGTTTACTGCATGAGACAAAGCGGATGTTGTCAAAGAACTTTGATATGAAAGACCTTGGTGAGGCGTCTTTTGTCCTTGGCATTGAGATTCGTAGGAATCGTTCTCGCCGACTATTGGGTTTATCTCAGAGGGCATATGTTGATCGTATCTTAGAAAGATTCAACATGCAGCAATGCAAGCCAGGAATTGCTCCTGTCAGCAAGGGTGATAAGTTGAGTCTGTCACAATGTCCTCATTCAGATTTTGAGAAAGCCCAAATGAAGAATGTACCTTATGCTAGTGCACTTGGGAGTATTATGTATGCTCAAGTATGTACTAGACCAGATATTGCTTTTGCAACAGGACTTCTAGGCAGATATCAGTCAAATCCAGGATACGATCATTGGGTTGCTGCCAAGAAGGTTTTGAGGTACTTAAAGAGGACAAAAGACTATATGCTGATTTACAAACATGTTCAGGACCTACAGCTAGTTGGGTATTCGGATTCAGACTTTGCTGGCTGTCAAGATGAAAAGAAGTCGACAACAGGTTACATCTTTAAGTTAGCAGGAGGTGCAGTATCATGGAAAAGTGAGAAACAGAAATCAATGACATCCTCTACCATGCAAGCGGAGTTTGTAGCATGCTTTTCGACCGCTACTCAGGCAATTTGGCTCCGGAACCTCATTAAGGAGTTGATCGTATTTGATTTTGTGGATAGGCCCATACAGCTGTATTGTGACAATAACTCTGCAGTGTTGTTCATTAACAACAACAGAGGTCTCAAGGGGTCTAAGCATATGGAGGTCAAGTACTTGACTATAAAGGAAAAAGTTCAGGATGGTGACATTGCAGTAGAGCACATTTCAACAGATGATATGATTGCAGATCCGCTAACTAAAGGCCTTCGCCCTTGTGTATTTGATCGACATGTCATTAACATGGGCTTAGGAGTATCATGGGATACTGTTGATTAGTGGGAGCTGTTTAGTTTTATGTTGCTCTTATGAAGTTTGTATCTGATTTTGTTACATTTTGTAATATTTGAATATGTATCAACTCTTTTGCATTCAATGAGGTATTTGTGAATGTAGATTTATCAAGTTGAGTATACATATTTGATGAAAATCTCGAGGCATTGTGTAAACCTTGAGTACAGGCTATGGGGCATTCTTAGTATTAGCCTTAACGATATGTCTTGTTACACATAAAGTACAGCTTAACTATCAATGTAAGACATATGAAGGTTCGTTGGAACCATGAAGGATATTCTCCGGTGACACAAGGTTTTGTGACACTTAAGGAGAGAGAATTTGGACTAACAAAGTGGACAACACATAAAGTATCACTCATTATGAGGTATTGTCCATTTGACACACTACCATATTGAATCCATATCAGTAAAGTTGAAAGCACTCGTGACCATGGAAGGCTCTGCGTGAGTACATGCAGTTACCGCCATGATTCGGTGTTCGAGACTTTATGGGATCGGATTGACTATTAAGAATAATCTCTAGACCAATATAAGGGTGCGCACACAGTTCTGTTTCAATTAATATCGCCCAAGTGGGAGAATGTAAGAATTTCCTAATGTGGGCTTCATTAATTGAAATTAACTGAATTAGTTTGGTCTAATAAAGGTAAGATATATGGGTTCTTAATAAGTCTAATATGGGACTGTGTGGTGTGGGCCGAGTACGGCCCGGCCCGTAATGAGAGGGCCCGTGGTCGAAGACTCTATAAATAGCGCTCAAGTCCCTCCCCTAACCTGATGATGCACAATTTGACTCACATACGGATCTAGAGAGAACTTTCTTCTCGTGAGTGGCAATCTCATTAGGCCAGTGTTCTAACGAAGGGTATAGGGGAGAAGATCTTGAGTTCGTGTTCTGAAACCGTCGCCAATTCCGCTTTAAGTCCGATGGATTCCAAACCAGGTACGCGAATCGACAATTTCTCCATTATCGTGTTTCGGTTTCTGATTATGGTGATCCTGGGCGTACCATTTTCGTGGCCTACAGTGGAAACTGCCAGACCTCAAGGAACTGGAGGTCATGGATCTTTCTGACGCGATAGTCAACCAACTACCTTCCTTTTGTTGGAGTTGGCGAATACTTCAGGGACCCTTGTTTCTCATACAGGGCACGCCTACATGAGCTTAGAGAAATCGAAGTATGAACCGACAACATGTGACCTCTATGCACGGAATGTCGGGGGTCCCGCTGCTCGGACAGCGGGTGGGGATTCCTCTCCCCGGTGAGCAGACGGGGGCTTGGGGACAGCGCCCTCGAAACAGCATCGGGTTTGCTGATCCGTTTGTTGTGGGATCAAAGAGATTCGGATAGGCTTGGGCTTTAGGCCAATTTTAAGTCCTATATATTGTACTCGTATGAGAGATCATTGTAACGGGTGGTTGAGATTGTAAACCTAAATATCATAATGGAATCCCTTTGCAGGACGTAACCCTATTCTGGGGTGAACTTGGATAAACTCTGTCGCGACCTAAATTTTCTCAGGCTAATGAATTATTAAGATTAAGCTTAACTCGGGCCCTCCCAAGCCCTATCAATTCGCAACTTAGGGTTTAAGTTTTTAACATGCAAAAGTTTTCATGCTTGGAGTCGCCACTAATCTATTTGTGGTAGGTCGATTAGAAACCTAAATAAAATATAGGGAAATATGTTTTATTCCTACGAACCAGAGATTCTAAGCTCGGGGACTTGATTACGCTAGATCTAGTCTAACGCCCTTTCGGTACCTTTTCTTTTCAAAAAATGTTTATGCAGGCAGTCTTGATCTATTTTATTACCTAATCACTAACATGTGAGGTGTTCATGCGGATGCGCAAACCACCAATTTAACACCCAAGAAAATAGTAAATAGATTGCAAGGTGGGAGAATTACTTACCTCGAAGCAACGTAAGCATCTGCATTGTTAGCTAGAAAATCACATCAACAATCCTAATATGATTTCTAATTAACAAGCAGTTCACTCAATATTTTTTTAGGATTTTCACTTATTTAAATGAAAACTAACCTATATGCAATGACGTGCAAAAAATGACATGCGATTAATGCAACCTAGCATGCGAACTATATGTCATGCGACGACGTGACCTAATTCTAACGACGGACAAATGATTTATTTTTTGTATTTTTATGAAAATTCGAAATCAAGAATTACCCTAAAATGAACCATCGAGATCAGGATAATATCTAAATTAAACTAGGAAATAAATTACTCTAATTCCTAATTTAAATTAAAAAGTTATCATATCGACTTATTCGAAAAAGTTATTCTAAACCTATCCTAAACATGCATCATTATCTTCTTATAAGATCAATTCAAATCCTAACTAATCTTTTTTTGGAATTTTCTTTTTAAAGGAAATAAATCAAACGGACAGATAACCACCACGATCAAAACCAATCCACGCGATCCGCAAGATTTGTTTTATTATCTTTGAATTAGGGAACCGATATAAACCGGCGATCATATCCATGTGGTTATGGATATTGATGGAAGGCTATTCGTTTGAATTTGGGAACAAAATAAAATCTACTATCGTATCCAAATAATTATGGACAGGATAAAGATTTTCCGTGCCAACGAGTATCGTATCTCATGGTTGAGATCGGATAGTCGTCCCGACACGTTGTTAAGTTAGGAATTTCCTAACTTAGTGTATTTTTTAGAATCTTGCGAATATGCCATGCATCATTCAAATATATCTACTAACCCACCAAAGACAACAAAATCACTCGAATTAGGAATTTAAATATTTGAAACGACATCGGATAAAATTTCTTACCTAATTTATGGATAACTTCCAAATTCGAGCTTGATGCCGGATCGGGTTTGCAGATCACAGGACGGCCGACGGTAGGACGGCGGGCGTGGTGGTGCGCGCGGTGGTGGCGGCGTCAGCGGCGGTGGCTCGCAATTCTCGAGCTTGGCTAGCTTGCGACAGTTCGAAGTGTGGAAGTTCTCGGCCACTCAGTCTGGCCGCCCTTTGGTCGTGACTTGCGGCGAAGACAAGATGCAGATATCTTCTGAGTGTGTCGCTCTTTTGTTTCAAGTTCTCACCACACGAATAGCTTGAATCTGGGCATCTCTGCTCCAAGCTTGACTTTTGCTTTGACTAAGCCAATAAACAATCCAATTATCACTGCTTGCTATTTCCTCAATCGTGGCTAAGTGGTGTGTCAGATCATGGTCTCCTGTGGTAGCGTCGCTCACGGGTTGGAAGCTATAGATGATGCTGGACTGAGGGTTGGAGATTTCGCCTGGACTGTCGCTGGGACTCCGATTGTGCGGCTGTGCTGGTCGTTGGGAAAGAAATCAGCCGCGGCGGTGTATTATGGAGCATCAACAACGATGGTCGACAAATAACGGCAGCGTCATCGTGGGGGTTAGATTCAGTAGCTTCGTCGTCGCGTCAGAGGATTCCAGTCTCAGGGGCAGCAGGTCGTGCAAAGCTTTGCAGGCAGCGGCGTTGGGCGCAGCGATGGTATGGCGGCGTCGCGAAATAGCAGCAGCAGCTGTCTGTGCGGTGCGGTCACGAGGCGGTGCCACTGTGAGGCAAGCGCATGCGCGACCGACTCTCTCTTTCTCACTCTTGCTTTCGCTCACGTGTGTCTCTCGTGCTCTCAAGAATTTTTTGATTTCTGGAAATTATCAGAGCCCCCCTGATTATGACGCATAACGACATATTTATATCGCAACCTAGGTTAACTAACCGGGCTTCCTAGTCCTAATGGGCTTAGACTTAGGCTTTATCATTTAATTTTATTTTAATTCTAAATGGGTTAAATTAATTCGGGCTGATTTAAGCTCAAATTAAAACAATCAAAACCTTTTAGACTTGTGAATTTTGGCCCCCAATCCCTTGAGTGAACCGAGTGCTCGAGCTCGGTTTACGTGATGAATTTTCAGCTTTCTCGCCACCGCCGGTCCGATGCGGAATGCAACTAAACTATATGCTATGCAATTTTAATATTTTTGTTTAGGTGTTAAAATTTAATCCCTAATTTTCTATGCAAATTATTATTAAATGGTCGGTCGAAATTTATGTGTGAACAAACTCGTGTGTCAATTTTTTTTTTCTATTATCTGTGTAATTATTCTGATTCTGTTTAGGATATAATCCATCACCTCTGTCAAGGATTTGCGAAACTTGAAAGTACTAAAGATGGCTCGCACTTTTTGAACAGAATTTCCCGGAGGCATTAAGAATCTAGAGAGGTTAGAAGAGATAGATTTCTCGGGCTGCAGAAGTTTGACGGGGGAATGTGACATTACGGGATTATCCTCTTTGCGGGTCTTACTTCGAGAAAATACTGATATTTCTCAGGTGATTGGGACGGATGGTCAGCTCTTATCTCCCAAACCACAGACTAGATGGCAGTGCTCGCATCTCGAAAGCTGGAACTACTGAAGGAGCACAGCATCGGACCAACGGATGTGAGACTACGACAACGTTCCAGGATGACGGACATCACATCAGCATGCCGATGATGAGTCAGAGACCTAGCGAGGCGGCGGTCCGACAGAAGAAAAAAAGCTTTCGGCGGATGTGGTTTGGCTGTAGAGGAAGTTAGCGCTCATGTCTCTATAAGAGTATGTCAACTGATCTTCGTGCAATAAGGGCTATTCGAGGCATAAATGAATTCGGATTTTCGCTTCTATTCTGGATTTTCAATTTACATTCTTCTTTCTTTTTCTTGGCCATAATATTCACATATTTAGGGTGTGTTTATTTGAGTGAAAAAATTTTTCGCGAATTAGTTTTCTAGATTTTCGTGTGTTTGGTTTGCTGAAAATAATCAGTCAACGGAAAATCATTTATGGTCAATGATAATATACATGCTTAAAGTTAGGAAAATGAATTTCCTAATCTGAAAAAAGAAGAACATTTTCCTATAAAATGATTTTTCGAAAAATATTTTCCTTTATCATGAAATTTTATTTCTTAACATACCTAAATTTTTTAATTGCCCTCCAAGGTTGTCAAAACAAGTTTTGGTTCCTTTCTCAATCCTCTATAGTCTACTCTTAGCATAAGCACTGCCATTGGATTCTATTCTCCAATTTGACGAAGTCAACTACTATCAAATTGAAGGGGAAATTATCAAAAAGTCATAAACACATCGCATTTGTGCCAATTGAGTTATAAATCTTTCAACTGTTCCAATTCAGTCCTAATTGACAACTTGCCAATCTAGTCATAAACATTTTGATAATTTGCAATTTAGTCCTAAACATTTTAACATTTGTCAATTACCACTGATGTAGTGATCTAGTCAGCGGCGGCCGTACTACGTAGCACGGCTGATGTAACAGCCTGAATTTCGATGTAATTCCGGGATCAATAAAACTGACAATATTTCGCTTTTCATTTTAGCAAGTCTCACCCAGAGCTGATCACTCTAGGGATACTAACCAAAATGGTATGGCTAATTAGGAAAATGGTACGTGGACCAGGGACCCGATCACGAATTGGATACCGATCGCGGGAAATGACGAGGGAATATTTTGGGCCAATGTGGGCCGATCTTAGGGAAAAGTGACGGATTTGGTTTGGCCAAGGCCAACGATGTACTATCGGATCGCAGGTGATTCTGCAAGTCTGAAAGTGCACGTGGCCAACCAGTCCCGAACTTGTACCGAACGATCGTGACCTCTGGAACTAGCGATAATTCCTCTCATTCTCTGAGTAATCGAGACCGTCATGACTCGGATAACCCTAGGTCGATACGCGTAAACCCTAAACAGCCGCCCGCTAGTCAGAGGCTTTAAAATTTGAAAGTTTAACGAGTTTTGTTCACGGAATTGGGCCTGGATTTCGAGGTCGATTTTTGAAGGCTTAAGAGACTATTTTTGGGAATCTGACGTCATATTACACTGGCCACACACGTTTGGGGTTAGTACAAGTGAAAATTAGAATTTCGCTCCGGGGGTGAGAAATTACGGTTTTGCCCCTGTGGGCACCGAGGCTGGATTCAGAGGCCGTTTGAGATTACTTTTCGCGGCCAAGGTCATTTTGGGGTGGCCACGCACATTTAGAGTGGTTTTGGCCAAAAATTGGAATTTCGACAAAAATTGGAAAAATAATATTATTTTATTCCCGAAACTTCGCAGTCGATTTTCGAGGGCTTAGAAAGTGAATTTCGCGATTCCGACGCAATATTATGTTGGCCACGCACATATGGAACACGTATGTGCAAAAATTGGAATTTCGCCCCGAGACCGGAAAGATGACGGTTTTGCCCCTGAGCTATTTTCGGGTCCGAATTTTTGGAAAAATTTTGGGGTAGTTAAAAATGGATTATCAGCTACATTATTGGACCGAAAGACCCAATTGCCCCTCAATTATTTAAGCCTATCTCTTTAGAACCGTTAGATTAGGGGCGTTTTGGTCATTTCTCGCGGATCGGCGACACGTGGCACTTGTGGGCTGTCATATTTGACCAATTCAGACCAGTTTCTCTCTCCTCCCAGCTCTCCTTCGGCAGATCAGCCCAGCCACAGAAGCTTCTTCCTCATTTTCTATCTTTTTCTCTCTTGTTTGGCTTCGCCGGAGTACGTCACCGGTCGCCGGAGCGCCGCCGCCGGCCACCGTTCCACGCCGTCGACCACCACAGCCCCCCAGCCTCAGCCTCGCCTCTGTCCAGCCCTTTCTCTCTCCCTTTCCCTCTCTTTCCCTCTCTTTTTCTCTCCCGGGTTAGCACCGCCGCCGCGTCGGAGCCTCGCCGGAGCTTCGTCGGAGCTCGGACCGCCGTTCCGTCGCCACCCCACCGTCCAGCTAGTCGGTACGTCGTCGTTCGTCGCACAGCCGTACGGTGTCCGTACAGTCGGTACTGTAGCAGTCCGTACGCCGCCGTCTCGTACGGCCGTCGCGGCTGTCGCCGCCGTCTCTCCGGCCACCGTTCCCTGCAGTCCATACAGTGTCCGTACTGCCGTGAAAAGTACAGCGTGAACAGTACGCGCCCCCCCCCCCCCCGGGAATTCCGCCGCCGGTTTCACTGTTCATCAGTGATCGGCCGCCGTTCCCCGTCGCCGTGGTCCAGAAACTAAGTGAGTATATTTCCTAAACCCGGATTAGGACTGATAGTGCGCTTTTCTGGACTGGCTTAGGTATTGTCGGTATATTTTGGACCGGCTTAGGTAGTATCGGTGTATAATTCGGACTGGTTTGAGGACTGATTGGTGGAATTATAATCCGAGGAATTTAGTGGGATTTTTATAGATAATTATGGGGCTCGGATTGAGGAAATAGCGGTTGTCCATATTTTTGAGGAATGTACCGGATTTTATTGGATAGCAAGAATTATAAGCTGAATGGCCGGGATTGCCCAAAGTGTTTGGCTGATGGTTAATTGGGGATTTATTGTGCTTAATTGTGAAATGCCATGTTGCGTGCTCGTGTGGCTGAATCGTGCGGAGTGTGATTGACCAATTGATGAGTTGAATTGTGTATGTGGAATTGGGGCCGCACGGTATTAATTGGCAAAGTGAGCATGTTATTTGTGAATTGGGCACTGTGTGGTGGCTTGAATTTGATTGAGTGCCTGTGGTTTATCGATGCTCATGTTGCATTTTTCATGGTCATGCATTGTGCATGCCGAGAGTGGGGCATGTGATGAAATTGTGCGGAAATGCGTGCCTGCCATGAGCATGTGATCACCTAATTGCCCGATGCGTTTTACGCCGGGTTCAGATAAAAGTTGGCAGTGTGCCGTGTGATCACTTAAGGCCTTCGGGTCGTGCCGTCCTGAGGCGTTTACGCGGGACGATGCCCGGTTCGTCCGGAAGACGACCAACCTAATGCGTTTTACGCGGGCTCTGGTTCGTGAGGAGATCGGTGTTGCGCCTGATGCGTTTTACGCGGGCTAGAGACACTGGGCCATGAGCGCTTTGGCGCAGGCCGTGAAGTGTTGTGGGCCTTCGGGTCGGAATATTTATTGGCCTTCGAGTCGTGGCCTTTGGGTCGATATATAAAATTGCTAAAATGAGCCGCATGCTAGAGTGCATTGTTTGAGGCAGTTCATGAGCATGGCAAATGTGTGCCAGAGTATGTGACTAATGCGGGTGTGCCGGTGATTGTGTGTGAGGCAAGCACTATTGAGCATGAGCATGTGTGTGGCGTACGAGTGACCAGTGTGTCGCATATGTGCCGTGTTTTATATAAAATGCCTAACCTGCAGGGTAAATGTGATGCACGGTCTGGGCCCGAGGGCCTAGATCATTGATTGTGCGTAATTGTCTGTCGGTCAGGAGATTGCATGTTAGCCTAACCTAGGTTTAGGGGGTTATACTCACTGAGATTCGTCTCACGGTTGTGTAAACCGAAACATTTCAGACCCCCAGCCGTAGGATGCCGAGGAGAGCGCCTCTTTTTGGTATACCACAATTCATCCAGCGGTCATCTAATGTGCACCCTTGTGGGGACGGACTTGCAGCCATGGTCGAGGAAGCTGAGGAGCTCGAAGTGATATACGCTGACCCCTTTTGACTGAGTGGCTGCTGACTGTGTGTTTTCTCGGCTGTTGTATAAATGAATTTTGTAAAAAGTTTCCTATGGTAATACTAGTATACATATTTTCAGAGGTGCTGTTTGCTTATTGTACTACCTTGGTCTCATGTGTTTTATTGTCAGGGTGTATATATATATTTATATACGTGCTTCCGCATGTGTTTGATCTCTGATTGGGCGTACGGTCGGCGATGCTTCCTGGGAGCGTCGCACCATAATCGACCGTGACGGGATATTGCGTTCCAATGGGGTACGGGGCATGACATCCCCTCTTGAATTGGTATCAGAGCAAGGTCAGCTCGATTCCATTTAATCGATACCTGGAGTGATAAGGAGCGATGAGACCATAGGTAGCCAGTAAGGTGACCTTGTGTGCTACATGCATCTCCTGACCATTGTGCATTGATTGTGTTTGGATGGTTCGGTGTGACCCTTATAGTGCAGGTGTAGCAGGACCCGAGGTGAGTACGCGAATCCCTTGGGTGAGGTGCTGGATAATTGTTAGGCCGCATGCTGATTGTTGATTGTTGTTTAACACCTGCCTAGGACTTAGACTGGGATAGATTGGTTTAAGTTTTTAATTCCTTAGTGGAATTATAGCAGGTAGTGAAATAGCTGAGTCGTGAGGATGAACAGAAGGAAGGGGAAGGAATCTCAAGGTTAGTCAAGTTTAGGAGGCCAAGAGGTCCGAGACCGCCGACTAGAGGACATTATTCAAACCCCAAGTAGGAGAAGGGGGAAGGAGCCCCAAGCCCAGACTAGCGAGGGAGCCCGCGAGGCTAGGGACCCAAGGTTTGGCGATGTGATGAATACCCTACGGGAGATAGGGCGTGTTATGGGATTGCAAGCTCGAGAAAGGGGCCGCTGTTATTGCCCAAGCTGCTAAGGTTGCAGTGATTACTGCTATGAATGGGAATAATGCCAGTTAGGCCAAGTGCAAGTAGTGGCCAATAGACAAGTACACCGATTGGTGGAATAATTTCTCGAGTTGAACTCTCTTAAGTCCAATGGTAAGGGTGACCCCGAGGTTACACCGAGATTGATAGCAGAATTTGAGAAAGCTTTTGAAACATTGGAGTGCACCGAGATTGAGAAAGTAAATTTGGCGGTGTATCAGTTACAGAATCATGCCAGTTATAGATGGCCTTCCACCAGGGATAAGATATCCCCAATGAGTATAGCCCAAATTTGGGCCATGATTTTTAAGAGTTCCTATGGGAAAATATTTCCTGGAGAGTGCCAAGAAAAGGGAACTGATGGAGTTTTTGTGATTTCGCCGAGGGCAGATGACTATGGAATGATATGAAATGGAGTCTGCTTGGTTGGTTGAGAATCCACAGGACAAGGTTCGAAAATTCCGAGACGGACAGAAGTCGGATCTCCGAAGCCTAATGATCTCACAGAAAATCAGGAATGATGGGGAAGTGTATGAATGAGCTCAAGTAATAGAGCGAGATCAGTTGGAAAGTGCAACTACTTTTGGATAGTGATTTGCTCAAATTAAGGATAATCGTCGCTTTGGGAAGAGGCAGATGGCGGGGAAACAGGTGATTTGTCCCACTGGTTAGGAAGGATATCAGAAAGCCGAACCGTCAAATGAGCCGTTCTGAGGCTTGCATCGAAAGTAAGAGTCGGAACAACTAGTTAAACTGGATGGGATTGAGTCTGTTGTGCTTGAGTCACGTTTGGTGTGACGATTCCTTGAATGATAAGGTGATGGTGTCGTTGAGGTGTCTTAACTGTGAGACAGTAATTGATAGTATAGAAAGGAGTGTCGACTTGGCAGTATTGGTCATGTACGATTTTGTCGTGGAAATTAATACGGAGTGATTTGTAAGGCAGAAAGTTGTAATGAATTTGACAATAGGGTAATCTAGTTTTGTCTGAATGGATGTCCTAGGTTTGGATTTCAGGAAAGTCGAGGAGGAATATCGATTCCTTGGATGCCCTTGCTTGAGGTGATTAGATGTCAGATGAAGGTTGTGAAGGACGCTTAGTGGGCGTGGTTAACCCGATCGTGACGGAACTAAAGTCGGAAAAATTAACGAGTTGTGTAACCTTTCGAGGTCTTTCCCTAGAAATTTTGGGATTGCCACTAGAACGAGAAGTGGAATCGTGACAGATTTGCCCAGGAGTTGAACTGATTTCGAGGGCGTTGTATTGAGTGTCCTTGCTAGAAATCAAAAGAATTGAAAGTTCAGATGTAAGAACTCATGGACAAAAATTTTATTCGCCCTAGTATATTTCTATGGGGAGCTCCTGTATTTGGTATGAGGAAAAAGAACAGAACTTTGAGATGGTACGTAAATTACCGGCAATTGAACCAGGTGACAAAAAGGAATGAGTACCCATTACCGAGGATCAATAGCCTGTTCGATCAATTGCAAGGAACTTTAGTGTCCTTTGAGGTTGAATTATGGACGGATGTCACCGGCAAAGAATTCATAATGAGAATGTTCCTAAGATTGTGTTACAGACTGGAAATTTTCCGTTAAGGATATGAAAAAGAGGATGTAATTTCGATTGCTTAACAGACGACGTATGGGCACTATGCATTCATAGTAACGCCCATTGGTCTAAGGGATGCCTTGCTGCTTCTGTGGGCCTAATGAACCGAATGTTCCAAGAATTATGGGATTGGTTCGTAATGATTTTTGTTGACAATGTATCGGGAGACTCGAGGAGCCTGGGAACAAGAAGCAAGTCTGACTGAGGTGTTGCAAATCTCGAGAGAACACGCACTCCATGCCAAGTATGGCAAGTGCGAATTTTGGCTCAATAGAATAACGTTCCCTGGACATGGAATCTAAGGGAAATGGAATTACAGTGAACCCGACTAAGGTTGAGGAGATGACTAAGTGGCCAAGATTGATGCCAATAATAGAGGTTAGCAGTGTCTTAGATTTGGCTGACGATTATCGACGTTTTGTGGAAGATTCTCGTCGATAGCCGTGCTACGGGCACGACTGATTGGGAAGGAAATCCGTTTGAATGGAATGATCACTGTGCATGGAGTTCCCAAGAGCTGAAGCGTAGGCTGATAATTGCCTCGATATTGAATATTCAACCCGGACCAGGAGGATTCGAGGTGTATAGTGACGCTTCATTAAGAAGACTTGAGTGTGTGTTGATGCAACACGGTAGAGTAACAAAATTATGCGTCATGCCAGTTGAGGCCATACGAGATGATTTATCTGATGCACGACGGAGAATTGATTGCAATGACCGGTGTCGCCATGGAAGGGCTAGACGAGTAATAGATGCGTTAAGTCGTGAGTCGATTGAGGCTTATGGGGTGATCAAGGAATGAACCTTGTTAGGAAGGCTCAGGGACTCGGAAGTTAAATTTAAGGTGAACCGAATGTTGAATCTGTTGACCGCCTTGAGGATTAGTTTGGAAATCTAGGCCCAGAACAAGGAATGGCAATCTGTGGATCAAGAGATTCAAAAAAGTCATTGAGATGGATGCCAATAAGCGGTAGTCGACTTTCCATGTATTCGGGGATAGAAATTTTTGAGGTTCTAAGGATGATTGTGTGTACCCGATGAGGCAAAACTCGAGGAGGAAATCTTGAGTGGAAATTTCCACAGTAAGTATAGTGTCCACCCGAGTAGTACCAAGGTGTGTCAAAACTTGTAGCAACATTACTTGTGGAATAGGATAAGAATAAATGTGGCCAAGCTCATGACCAAGTGTTTGACATGCCTATGAGAAATGGCAAAGCACTATAAGCCGGGAAAGGTAATGTGACCGTCGAAAATTTCCAATGTCAAAATGGGAACCTGCCCCAAAGGATGTTGTAGAGGAATTACTGAGAAGTCAGAAAGGACATGATTCATTGGGACGACAGCTGATAGACCGATTAGGTTTGCGCACTTTTTGGCAGTGCAAAAGGGACTTTGAGTCGGACAGATAAGTAGAGTCGTCAGAAAAATTTACACGATCAGAGACGACGACTTTTAGAGTATTGAGATTGGGGACCAAATGTGAGTCAAAGTGTTCCTTATGAAAAGATTGCCCTAATATGGCAAGAAAGAAAGGTTGAGCCAAGGTATGTCGGATTGTTTGATATGCTGGAAAAGATTGGAAATTTGACCTATCGATTTACCTCGCCGCCTAATCTGTCCTAAGTATATGGCGTATTCCACAAGTCGATGTGGAGAAATTATGAACCAAATATGACCCACGTTAAGAGAAGACAGACGTAGACAACGAAGCATCGTACGTGGAGAGGCTAGTGTAGCTTAAGGACAGAAAGGATCATGGGTCACATAATAAGACAGTCCCAGTGGTCAAAGTTGTCTGAGAACACCACGGAACAGAAGGTGCCACTTAGGAAAGCGAAGAAGCTATGAGACGTCAACACCCCCACTTGTTTGAGGAGTAAGTGTAGATTACAAATTTCGAGGACGAAATTTTTGTAAGGGGGGAAGATTTGTAACAGCCTGAATTTCGATATAATTCCGGGATCAATAAAACTGACAATATTTCGCTTTTCATTTTAGCAAGTCTCACCCAGAGCTGATCACTCTAAGGATACTAACCAAAAGGGTATGGCTAATTAGGAAAATGGTACGTGGACCAGGGACCCGATCACGAATCGGATACCGATCACGGGAAATGACGAGGGAATATTTTGGGCCAATGTGGGCCGATCTTAGGGAAAAGTGACGGATTTGGTTTGGCCAAGGCCAACGATGTACCATCGGATCGCAGGTGATTCTGCAAGTCCGAAAGTGCACGTGGCCAACCAGTCCCGTACTTGTACCGAACGATCGTGACCTCTGGAACTAGCGATAATTCCTCTCATTCTCTGAGTAATCGAGACCGTCATGACTCGGATAACCTTAGGTCGATATGCGTAAACCCTAAACAGCCGCCCGTTAGTCAGAGGCTTTAAAATTTGAAAGTTTAGCGAGTTTTGTTCACGGAAAAGGGCCCGGATTTCGAGGTCGATTTTTGAAGGCTTAAGAGACTATTTTTGGGAATCTGACGTCATATTACGCTGGCCACACACGTTTGGGGTTAGTACGAGTGAAAATTAGAATTTCGCTCCGGGGGTGAGAAATTACGGTTTTGCCCATGTGGGCACCGAGGCTAGATTCAGAGGCCGTTTGAGGTTATTTTTCACTGCCAAGGTCATTTTGGGGTGGCCACGCACATTTAGAGTGGTTTTGGCCAAAAATTGGAATTTCGACAAAAATTGGAAAAATAATATTATTTTATTCCCGAAACTTCGCAGTCGATTTTCGAGGGCTTAGAAAGTGAATTTCGCTATTCCGACGCCATATTATGTTGGCCACGCACATATGGAACACGTATGTGCAAAAATTGTAATTTCGCCCCGGGACCGGAAAGATGACGGTTTTGCCCCTGGGCTATTTTCGGGTCCGAATTTCTGGAAAAATTTTGGGGTAATTAAAAATGGATTATCAGCTGCATTATTGGACCGAAAGACCCAATTGCCCCTCAATTATTTAAGCCTATCTCTTTAGAACCGTTAGATTAGGGGCGTTTTGGTCATTTCTCGCGGATCGGCGACACGTGGCACTTGTGGGCTGTCATATTTGACCAACTCAGACCAGTTTCTCTCTCCTCCAAGCTCTCCTTCGGCAGATCAGCCCAGCCACAGCAGCTTCTTCCTCATTTTCTCTCTTTTTCTCTCTTGTTTGGCTTTGCCGGAGTACGTCACCGGTCGCCGGAGCGCCGCCGCCGGCCACCGTGCCCTGCCGTCGACCACCACAGCCCCCCAGCCTCAGCCTCGCCACTGTCCAGCCCTTTCTCTCTCCCTTTCCCTCTCTTTCCCTCTCTTTTTCTCTCCCGGGTTAGCACCGCCGCCGCGTCGGAGCCTCGCCGGAGCTTCGTCGGAGCTCGGACCGCCGTTCCGTCGCCACCCCACCGTCCAGCTAGTCGGTACGTCGTTGTTCGTCGCGCGGCCGTACGGTGTCCGTACGGTCGGTACTGTAGCAGTCCGTACGCCGCCGTCCCGTACGGCCGTCGCTGCCGTCGCCGCCGTCTCTTCGGCCACCGTTCCCCGCAGTCCGTACAGTGTCCGTACCGCCGTGAACAGTACCGCCATGAACGGTACGCACCCCCCCGGGAATTCTTCCGCCGGTTTCACTGTTCATCAGTGATCGGCCGCCGTTCCCCGTCGTCGTGGTCCAGAAACTAAGTGAGTATATTTCCTAAACCCGGATTAGGACTGATAGTGCGCTTTTCTGGACTGGCCTAGGTATTGTCGGTATATTTTGGATTGGCTTAGGTAGTATCGGTGTATAATTTGGACTGGTTTGAGGACTGATTGGTGGAATTGTAATCCGAGGAATTTAGTAGGATTTTTATAGATAATTATGGGGCTCGGATTGAGGAAATAGCGGTTGTCCATATTTTTGAGGAATGTACCGGATTTTATTGGATAGCAAGAATTATAAGCTGAATGGCCGGGATTGCCCAAAGTGTTTGGCTGATGGTTAATTGGGGATTTATTGTGCTTAATTGTGAAATGCCATGTTGCGTGCTCGTGTGGCTGAATCGTGCGGAGTGTGATTGACCAATTGATGAGTTGAATTGTGTATGTGGAATTGGGGCCGCACGGTATTAATTGGCAAAGTGAGCATGTTATTTGTGAATTGGGCACTGTGTGGTGGCTTGAATTTGATTGAGTGCCTGTGGTTTATCGATGCTCATGTTGCATTTTTCATGGTCACGCATTGTGCATGCCGAGAGTGGGGCATGTGATGAAATTGTGCGGAAATGCGTGCCTGCCATGAGCATGTGATCACCTAATTGCCCGATGCGTTTTACGCCGGGTTCAGATAAAAGTTGGCAGTGTGCCGTGTGATCACTTAAGGCCTTCGGGTCGTGCCGTCCTGAGGCGTTTACGCGGGACGATGCCCGGTTCGTCCGGAAGACGACCAACCTAATGCGTTTTACGGGGGCTCTGGTTCGTGAGGAGATCGGTGTTGCGCCTGATGCGTTTTACGCGGGCTAGAGACACTGGGCCATGAGCGCTTTGGCACAGGCCGTGAAGTGTTGTGGGCCTTCGGGTCGTGGCCTTCGGGTCGGAATATTTATTGGCCTTAGAGTCGTGGCCTTCGGGTCGATATATAAAATTGCTAAAATGAGCCGCATGCTAGAGTGCATTGTTTGAGGCAGTTCATGAGCATGGCAAATGTGTGCCAGAGTATGTGACTAATGTGGGTGTGCCGGTGATTGTGTGTGAGGCAAGCACTATTGAGCATGAGCATGTGTGTGGCGTACGAGTGACCAGTGTGTCGCATATGTGCCGTGTTTTATATAAAATGCCTAACCTGCAGGGTAAATGTGATGCACGGTCTGGGCCTGAGGGCCTAGATCATTGATTGTGCGTAATTGTCTGTCGGTCAGGAGATTGCATGTTAGCCTAACCTAGGTTTAGGGGGTTATACTCACTGAGATTCGTCTCACAGTTGTGTAAACCGAAACATTTCAGACCCCCAGCCGTAGGATGCTGAGGAGAGCGCCTCTTTTTGGTATACCACAATTCATCCAGCAGTCATCTAGTGTGCACCCTTGTGGGGACGGACCTGCAGCCATGGTCGAGGAAGATGAGGAGCCCGAAGTGATATACGCTGACCCCTTTTGACTGAGTGACTGCTGACTGTGTGTTTTCTTGGCTGTTGTATAAATGAATTTTGTAAAAAGTTTCCTATGGTAATACTAGTATACATATTTTCAGAGGTGCTGTTTGCTTATTGTACTACCTTGGTCTCACGTATATATTTATATACGTGCTTCCGCATGTGTTTGATCTCTGATTGGGCGTACGGTCGGCGATGCTTCCTGGGAGCGTCGCACCATAATCGACCGTGACGGGATATTGCGTTCCAATGGGGTACGGGGTGTGACAGCTGACGCTGACGTGGATAATTTTGAAATTTTTTTTATAATTTTTTGTAAATTTTGTTCTTGTTTCTTGTTCTTTTCTTTCTTTTTTTGTTCCCTTCTTCCTCTAGTCGGTCGCCAGGCCTCGACGATAGTTGGCAACTAGCCAAAGGCAAGAGCTGGCGAAGTCAACCTTGCTCGCCCCTGGCAAGGGTCGACCGTAACCAGATCCGGTGAGGGTGAGGCTTGCCAGGGGTGACCGAGACTAGAGGAAGAAGTGAAGAAAAAAAATAAAGAAGATTGCCCGAGTATTTAAAGACTAATGGAAGCCCAGAACATGTTGGTCTAGTGGTATATTCACAATTCAAGAGGTTTTAAATCATTTTAGTTGGGTTGGGATGGGATGGGCTGGGCTGAGGACTCATCTCGTCAAACAAATCGAAAACGATAATTTAATTGAGAAGCCCTAAAACATACTTCTACTATTTCTATGCGGCGCACTTCGGGGGGCTCTTAAGTAGATTTTATTTAAGAGTGATAAACCAAGCTAAATTCTTCTAATTAGAAATAGATTTATTTTGTTTCGTATGTTGTGCTTAAAAGACAATTCAATGTTCAGATATTCTTAGTTAACTAAATTTTGGAAAAAAAAAGTATGCATTGCATGGAAATGGAGTAAGTCCATTATAATGCGACTTTTCCTTATTTTACAAGAAGATTAAGGAAATTAGTTAACTAGCATGAATTTCGCAATGCATACGTATAGCTAAATTTGTCTATGAAAATACTTCCTATAAATAATAGTATGTCCTTTCTTGTATTGTCTTTCATCTTGTAGTTTTTGAACCCTAGCTTTCATTTGATTCAGAACTTAGAGGGCAGTATCTAGGTTCAAAGTTTAGAACCGGTGTTCAATAGATTTCAGAGCAGAGCCAATAGCCAATCCTTGGAATTGTAGCGCAAGTAATCTTTATACTCTCAATACGAATTCCTCCCTTGCTTTCATTTTTTATTCAGAATAATCACTTGGACCGTCTACGAAAACGAATTTTGCTGATGGACACAATCTCAATTTGGCTGTTAGACGGGTTTCATAACTAGGGATCTCTGGCCTATCCATGTTTAATATCTTGCCTCTTACTCGCCTTTTTTTCCCCCAAAACAATGGACCCATTAACTTCCATAAGAAATAAAGAGTATCTTTCTCAATTTTCTTGATAGGTGCTAGCTGAAATTTGTAGTGACTATACCTTATTGCTTTCCAAGTTTAATCAAATGATCCAATTTCTTAATTCAGAACACCCCATTTTCAGTTATGGTGAGTATGCTTGGCCGAAATTCATGCTCCCGCGGGCTTAGTCCAATTAATTCTAATTAAGCTCAAAACCTCCCTGCTTAAGTCAGTCCAATTACAATGTAGTTTATATGGGCTTATTACTACTAAATAATAATGCTCCCAACATGCAAATTTAATAATGTTTTATTTAGGGATCAGAGTCGATTCCTAATTTTTTATGCAATGAATGGGGTTGTCAAAATTTAGGTGTCAACAGAGTCACTATTTTATCTTTTCATTGCATGATTTACTTCTACATATCTTTGCGTGTACTAGTGAAAGCGGTGCGCAAAGTAAATTCTGAAAAGGAAGCAAGACCAACCCTTTCATGCTGAGATGCAATGTGGTTTCTAATCTTAGGCAAGTTATTATCTTTTAGGCTGAGATTCGCTCTAGTAAGTCTTGTACCACTAGGCCAGGAACTAACCCATTCGGGAACCGAACCCCTCTAGCTCAAATTGAAACTTTGATCAATCGAAAACAGACACGCTGACGATCTACACTTCAACACGTGAGCACACAAAAGAACTTGGCATAAACCAACCCATATGTATGACGTGGTTCTAATAAACAAAACATTTATAAATGAAATGCTAAATTAAGAAAATGATGGTCACTCATGAGGTTAATTGCTTTTCTTCAGCAACTAATATGTACAATACAGCTAATTTTCAACGACATAAAGCATAATCCCTACAGGACGTGAGCATTTTCCATACGAATGATTGCAACAATTGTTGATGAACAGCTCAAGAAAAGATACAAAGCTGAAACCGAAATAAGTTCTTTGTCTATTTTATAGCTAGAAAATTTATAATCCGAAGATCATTACCAACTCATCTAAAATTTGAACCGTTCGATGTACGTGTGCTTTAATGTTGAGTGTTCTGATAGATAATTAGCGCTGACTTTATTGTTTGAGAAATTTAGAGACCCAACCCATTTGGATTTTTGTACTTTTCATCTTGATGATGACCTGAGGAGTATTAGGTACAATCCGACATTTGTACGCGTGAATCATTCCCAAGGGCCCAAACAATCATAATATCAGCTATCAGGGATAATTAGGAATTATTTCACGATAGCTCCCAAATTTGAAAATGTTACAAGTCACTACCCTGAACTCTAATATTGTTGCATAGTAAACCCTGAACTATGAAAAGTTATGGGTTAACTCTTGAACTTTGATTTTTGTCGCAATGGATTAAATTATTGTTTACTTCATTTGTCATACATCCTTCCTATTTTCTTAACTTCATTCACCATGTAGTAGAGATTATTCTGGTCAAGAAAAATGAGCAAGTCCCTATTTAGGGAACGTTTAATTTGCTATGCAGAGGGAAAAAAATAGTGACAAAAACAAAAACCGAAGCTCAAGAGGATAATATGTAACTTCTCAAAATTCGGTGCCATTGTGCCAAAGTTCGGGAAAGTGACTTACGACCAATATGTGCAATCCGGCTAATTTCCAATGACACAAAGCATTCCTCTACGATTTAATTTTCAATGACATGAGCATTTTCTCTTATTCAGTGCATGTGTATTGTTGGATTATCCTAACTGCTAGGAAAATTTTACCAACAGTCATTGAAATTCATGAATATGCTAAATCGATACATCTACACCATATTGAGATGAAGAATAGAAAAATATAAGAAAGAGGGAAACACATTTGATTGAGAAGAGTAGGTCGACACAACTCTAATATTGACAGGGGCGTAGTGTAATCAACCCTATTAACCACGACAAATGACGACACTCAACCATCTGATCCAAACTAACACTGTATTATTTATCACAATAAATGCCACCGATGGCATAATTTTAAAGATTCTCGAATTTTTTGCCTCAGGCTGGGATTTTTTTTTTGTCAAAAAAAAAGTATTATTATATTGCTAACAAGGTCTATAACAACCCAAATTGGGAAAGTCTAGACAAAGGATGGTCCAAAGGGCCTGTTGAGGGACTACAAGCCAGTTTGCGGAGGAGAACCAAGCCTTTGGGATTTCGCAGCACACAATAATCAAATTGGACTCCCTCAGACAATGGGCTGTGCGGATAGTTGGATGGGCCTTGATAAGCTTGAGACGGTCTGTGATAAGAAGACGCTCCTCCCAGTTGAAGTAATATACTGAACCACTTATCAGAGCTTCAACTAGATATGCCCGATCAGACTCAACAGTAACACTCAAAGCCAATTCTTCTCTCGATGCTAAGCATAGAGCAGCTTCATACATAGCCAGGGTTTCCGCCTATGCAGCTAAAGAAACCTTCACCTATTTAGCAAAGCTGGCAATAATATTTCTCAAGTGATCTTTACAAATACTAGCAAAGCCGGCAATGATATTTCCCAAGTGATCTTTGCTATGGTGCCATCCACCGAGCCTTCGACAAAGGAGCCATCAATATTGAATTTTAGAGTTTTCTCCTCCGGTGACACCCAGGTCTGCGAACCGACTGTTTGCTGAGTGTCTGGAGTTTTTCCTCGAAACACAAATTCATCATGGAATTTCCAGATACTCCAAAGGATTTTCACCACTAAGGGTAAGTCGGGTAAATCGGTGCCTTTCTCAGATAAATCCAGCAACCTTACTTCGAATCTTGAGATTTCCTGTCTGTTGATCTTAATGTTTATGCAAGGGTCGGCCTAGACAAACCGTGTCAAAGGACAGAGTAGAAAGATGTGCTCTATTGTCTCCACCCCCAGTCGACAAATAGGACCGATCGGGTCACATATAATTTTCCTCTTCCAAATATTATCCTTTATGGGAACTGCATTAGTGCAAAGGGACCAAAGGAAAATTTTAATTTTTTGATGAGTCTGCATGTCCCAGATGGTTTGTCAAAGTGATTTGGGAGTTTGATATGAGGAGGACGCATGCTCTGTTTTGTGCTTCTGTGCTATCTCTTCTCTCGGAGTGATATAGCCATTTTTTACTGTGCAAATACCTAATTTAGTTCATGTCCATACTAACTTGTCCAGTGCATTGTGGGGTCTGACTGGGATTGTTTGTATCTCCTGCACTAACTGATCATCAGAAAGTTCACGGAGCTTTTGAACATTCCATTTTTCCTCTTCAGCTGATATCAACTCTAAGACCATTATTGGCTCATTTCAGTTTGCTGGACGCCCTACCACTTTTTAATCATTTATCCTCCCTCATTTTAACTCATCTTCCATCCCCAATTGACCACATAACAGAATTGTGATGTTAGGATTCGCCGCACAATCACAAAGAAATAGAGAGTAAAAAATGAGAAAGAGAATCGAGTCACAAGATTTTTATCCTGCTTCACCATTAAACTAGGGCTATGTTCAACAGGGATTCTACTATAATTAGCACCTCGCACATCTCTGTTACATCTCTTAATTACAAGAAAAAGAGACTACATATAATCAATAGTTTGATTCAAAATAAGAAATCTCTTTCTAGGAAACCTAATTGAATTAGGAAAATTTCTTTTTTTGAGCTCAAACTATAAAAGCCCTCTAGCGGCTCGGGAGCGCTACTTCCACGACCCTTGTTCGCTTACCGGGGAGTGGGACCCACGTGCCTTCCTGTCGATAGGGAGTATGAACCACACCCCAACATTCTCCTACTTGGTGAATACTCCATAGGCTTCTTTAGACCCAACACAATTGTACACCATTCAAATTTTTCTACATTCACTGCCTTGGTCAAGAAATCTGCACTATTCACCTGTGTGTCAATTTTCTCCAACACTACAACCTTTTGTTCCACTTTCTCTCAGATGAAGTGATATTTTATGCAGATTTGCTTTGTTCTTGCATGAAATCCAGGATTCTTAGCCAAATACAACACTCTGGTTATCACAGCCAATATTTACTCCTCTTTGTGTAAAACCAAGTTCTTTACACAATCTGAGCATCTAGATTACTTCCTTAGCAGCATGAGTAAGTGCCATGTACTCTACTTCAGTAGTAGATAAAGCAACCGTGCTTTGCCTCTTATTCATCCAACTTACAGCTCCACCGAATAAAGAAATAACATATCCGTTGATTGATCTTCTGCTATCAATGTCAACTCCCCAATCAGCATCCACGAAACACTTCAGTTCTAGCGCTTGCTATCCCTTTAAGCTTTTCATGCCTTCATAACATAGTTCAAGGTCAGATGTACCGCGAAGATAACAAAGCACCTATTTTACTGCCATCCAAATGCTATTTCCCTGGATTGGACATATATCTGCTCAATACTCCCACTACTTGAGCAATATATGGACAAGTACATGCCTTGGCATACATCAAGCTCCCAACAGCGCTTGCATATGGGATTGTTGCCATCTCTTTATTCTTGGGACACTGGAGCGCTGATAACTTGGAATTTGTGGACATAGGGGTCTTCACGGGTTTACAATCGGCCATGTTGAATTTTTTCAACGCACTTTCAACATATTTCTTCTAACTTAGCCACAACTTCCCATTCTCACGCTTCCTTTTAATCTGCATGCCCAAGATGAAGTTTGCTGGGCCTAGATGTTTCATCTCAAATTGTTTTGCCAACAATCCTTTCATAGTACTACTCATTCTCAAACTATTTTCAACTAGCAGCATATCATCAACATATAAGGTTAAGATATCCTCTAACCTCTTCACATAAACACAATGATTGGCATCACAACGAACAAAGCCAAGTTTCAAGACATACGAGTCGAACTTCTGGTACCACATCCTTAGAGATTGCTTCAGGTCATACAAAGACTTTTTCAGTTTGCAAACAAACTCTTCTTTTCCTTTGACCACAAACCCTTCTAGTTGCTTCATGTAAATATCCTCCTCTAAGTCATCATGGAGGAATGATGTCTTTACATCAAGCTGCTCTACCTCCAGATTGTATGCAACTACTGCAGATAAGACAAGTCTTATGGAAGTTAATTTAGCAACAGGAAAAAAAATCTCACCATAATCGACTCCCTCTATCTGCGAGTATCCCTTCACAACGAAACGAGCTTTATACCATTCTATCTCTCCATTTGCGGATATTTTCTTCTTGAACACCCACTTGCAACCAATTGCCTTTCGATCAGTAGGTAGTTTTACCAGAGTCCACGTTCCATTTTCATCTAGTGGGTCCATCTCATCTTTCATGGATTTCTCCCACTGTTTGGCATTCTCCGCGCTTCTTGCTTCCTTAACAGTACTTGGATCATCATTTATAACAGTCAGAGCACAATTCTCATTGTTGGCAAACAAGATATACCTCTTAGGTGCCTTTCTCATTCGTGTGGACCTTCTTAAGATTGGTTCAAGTGGTGCTTCAACTTCAAACTCATTTTCAGAATCTACTACGTCATCCGCCTCATCAGGCTCATCAGCTTTAGAATCCGAATTTTCAGTTCTAGCTTGTGTAGCCTCTGTCTTTTCCTTTAAACCAACATCTAACTTAATCGTCTGTGATTTTTCAGGAGCTTGACGAACAATCTGATTTGTTGTAGATTCTCTGAACACCACATCCTTGCTATAGATGATACATTTAGTATCAGGATTCCAAGGCTTATTCTTTGTACCCAATGAAGATGCACTTGTCTGACTTGCTCTCAAGCTTTGTCCTCTTTTCCTTTGGCACATGTACATATGCTTCACAACCAAGCACTCTAACATAGGATACGTTTGGCTTCTTTTCAAACAGTGCCTCAAACGGTGTCTGATCCTTCAAAGCTGATGTGGGAGACCTGTTTTTCAAATAACATGCAGTTGCCATTTTTTACGCCCAAAATTCAGCTGCTAAGCCTGCACCACTTTGCATATTCATTGCCTTTTCCACGAGAGACCGATTAAGTCTCTCTGCCACCCCATTCTGCTGAGGTGTATAGGGCATTGTCTTCTACCTGGCAATTCCACTGCTCGCACATAATTGATCAAATTTCGCTGAACAGAATTCTCCTCTATTGTCATTATGCAAAACTTTAATTTTTCTATCAAACTAATTTTCCACAAAAGCTTTGAGCTCGCGAAATTTTTCAAACACATCTCTTTCCTTTTGTAGAAAATATTTCCACACATATCTAGAAAAATCATCAATAAAAGAAACATAATACATTGATTTTTTAAATGATGCTATAGGTGTAGGATCGAAGACGTCACCGTGGATCAAATCTAGAATCCCTTTCGCTCTCTCTTATGGATTCAAAAGATACCCGATTCTATTTCACATGTAAATAATGTTTCACAAAATCTAAAACCCATAGAACAGCTTGGAATTCCATCCACCTTCTTTAAGGTAAGGGTCATCAGCCCTTTCTCACCGATACGACCCAATCTCCGATGCCATAGCATCGAAAGATCTTCTTTCACCTACTCTGAGATATAAATCTCACCGCTGATGATTGTGCTTCCCAATAACTTCCATAATTTTTCATACCGTTCACCTCTAGTGATCACCAGAGATCCATGAGTTAGCTTCATGAATATTTGTCGCTGGTGAAGGTAATGCCAGCATCTGCCATAGTTCCCACAGAAATAAGATTCCTCATAAGACTAGGAATATGCATCACATCCAAAAAATTCTTGATTGTCACATCTTTCATCTTGAGCTTCACCTTTTCGCGACCAACAATATCAAGCGCCGTGTTATCCGTTATTCGCACTATACCTCCATGATATGGCTCATAACAGCAGAACCAATCTTTATGAGGTGTCATGTGGAAAGATGCTCAAATATCAATTATCCATGCATTGCAGTCACCCTGTGATGAATTACACACGAGATACATGTCTCCCGTGCTGCTGTCATCATCCTTCTTTGTACTAGAGGATGATGCCTCATCTCATTTCTCTGGACCCTACACTTTTGCTTCTGCAATCTTTCTTCAAGGGTCCAGGCTTTTTGCACTTCTAACACGCTATTTCCGATCAATCTCTGCTTTTAGATCTTCCTCTGGACTTATTTTTGTCACCAAATCTGGATTTGGATCGTTCACTGTTCATTCCTCTTTCGACAGTAGTCTCTAGCGTTGCACTATCAGAACATGTTCTCCTCATCTCCTTAGACAATAGAGTAGCTACAGCGCCCTCAAAGGATAATGCACTAATACCAGTGCCAATCGAAACAATTATATGTTCTCATGAATTCAGTAGTGAACACGGCAAAGTGCATGCTTTATCTTCCTCATTCAAATTGACATTGATCGATGTAAGTTGTCCACAATTAGTATTAAACTCGTTTAAGTATGCATAAAAAGAATCACCTTCGCTCATCTGCAGGTTGTATAGTCACTTCCGCCAAAAGAGTTTGTTCACGAGCAACTTGCTTTGATAAAGGTTTTCCAGCTTCGTCCAGACATCCTTCGCCGTCTTCTTAGAAGTCACATTCACCAGGATGCTATCTGCAAGGCATAGCCAGATTAGGCTTCGTGCCCTCCGATCACTGCTATTCCACACCTTCAATTCATTAAACGTGGACTCGGTCTCCTTTGCCTTCTCCTTGGATTTTTCCTTGGGTTTATCTTCTTCGATCACATGCCATAGATCTCTGTCCACGAGCAAAGCCTCCATCTTCAATTTCCATAACTCGAAACCCTTTCCTCCGAACTTCTCTACTTCAATTTGTGATAGACCAGCCGATGACATCTTCCCAAGATTCAATTTTTCGGATCTCTCTTCACCAAGAAACCCTAACCTCAAACCTTGCTCTGATACTAGATATTAGGATTCGCCGTACAATCACAAAGAAATATAGAGTAAAAAACAAGAAAGAGAATCGAGACACAAGGTTTTTATCCTGGTTCACCCTCAAACTAGGGCTACGTCTAGTAGAGGATTTCACTATAATTAGCACCTCGCACATCTTTGTTACATCTTTCAATTACAAGAGAAAGAGACTATATATATGCAATAGTTTGATTCAAAATAGGAAACCTCTTTCTAGAAAACCTACTCTAATTAGAAAACCATTCAATTAGGAAATATCTTTCTAGGAAACCTATTCAAAATAGGAAACCTAATTGAATTAAGAAAATTTCCTTTTTCAAGCTCAAACTATAAAGCCCTCTAGCGGCTCGGGAGCGCTGCTTCCGCGACCCTTGTCCGTTCACCGGGAAGTGGGACACCCGTGCCTTCCTGTCGATGGACAGTATGAACCACACCCCAACAAATTGGCTATCAATTCCCTACCTAATAACAAACTCTGCCACCCCTAAGAAGGTCTGGAACCTCCCTTGGCTTGCCAGAAGTCTCCATGATGAAAGTAAATCCTTTTTAACAGTTTCGTCCATAGGGAATCGAGATTCTAAGATAGCATCCATGTTTGTTTACCAAGCATTGCTCTATTGAGTAAGATAAGATATTTAAACCCCATATCCTTACTCAACTTTAGAGATTCCCAATTCTTCTAGTGAAGTCTTGTTTTGGATTCACTGGTTTTCCACCAAAAATTTACAATCCTTTTCTCATTTGCTTTGCAAACTGAGATAGGGATCTTGAAAATTGACATTGCATAGTTGGGAAGGGCTTGAACAACGGTTTTAAGCAAAATCTCCTTTTCGGCTTTTGAGATCAATTGTTCCTTCCACCCTTCTAACTTTGCATTAACTCTCCCAAAATGAACAGATAAGGGGAGAGTGGATCACCCTATCTAATGCCCCTTGAGGGATTAAAAAAAGGATGGGACATTAAACTTCACACTAAAGGAGACTATTGTTACACACTGCATTATCCAACTAACCCACTTAGCATCAAAGCCCATTTTAAGCAAGCAAGCTTTTAGGAAATCTCACTCAATTCGATCATAGGCCTTCTGAATATCTAACTTTAAAATCGCCTGGAATTTCTTGTTATGATTCCTAGTTCTCAACTGATGTAGAACCTCTTGGACAATAAAAATGTTGTCCTAAATTAGCCGTCCGCTAACAAAAGCACTTTGGACCTTAGCTTTAGATCTAGCAGTCACTTCTTAAGTTTGTTCGCCAAAATTTTCAAGACTATCTTATAAGCCAAATTGGAAAGACTAATTGGACAAAACTGCTCGAGCTTTTACGGAATACGGGATTTTGGAATAAGAGTTATATGAGTTCTATATGGAATTGTGTTTTGTTTTTATCAAAGGAGGGGTCTGGGCTATTCATAAGAAGTTGGAGTTCCTGGTTAAGCTCCTCGATTCTCTTAAGATGATTGGGAAATTTCTGCTTGCTCCATTTTGTATACTCTCTGGACAACCTCCCCAATTTCTGTCACGCCCCGAACCCCATCGAGCTCGCGACATCCCGCTCCGGTCGAAATGATGCGACGTCCCAGGAACGTCGCCGACCCAACCCAAACATCAGAGCCACATGCGGAAACGGCTATTAAAAACCCCGGACAAAAAGATGACGATAACAGGGTAGAACACCATAAGAATCAAACAACAACGACTTCATACAGCACCAAATATACAAACATCATATTACAGACATAAATACTGATGTGGACATCGAACCCTATCGAGGAGGAGGTGCTAGGGACCCGTTATTCTATCCGCTAGGCCCGATCACTCAAGCGAGAGCGAAGGAATTCAAACAAGCTGTCGGCATCATGGTTCAAGATATTTGGAATGGAGACAATATGGATTCGAAACTTGAAGATTCTGAAGCTCCTTGGTGCAACATGATTACTCTTGGTCCAGCGAATTCCGAAGGAGCTTAGAATTGACAAACTCCGAATTGGCTCAAATTTGGATGGACGCTTGGAAACGGGCCGCTGATCAATACCCACTACTTTAGTAGTGATTGATGACGTTTTTTTAGCGATTTGGAGTCGTTTAGATGAACTTTTAGGCCTTTTTTCCATTTTTGGACGAATTTTTAGTAATTAAGGTTATTTTTGTAATTTTAATCCTAGTAGGATTAGGATTAGGGTTAGCACCCTATATAAGGTTGCTTATAGATTTCTAAGAGGAGGCAGAATTTTATATAGAGGAATTTTCTTCTTGAGTTCTCTTGAGGACTAGATCTTATCAAGGCTCCCTTGTGGCGATCGAATTCAACTTATCGAGCAAGATCGCGAATTCTCTTGTTCGTGGCGTTATAGCGTGGATTAGTTGACACAAGTTCGTCAACAGGTCGCGTTCATACCGAGATTACCAATCACAGATTCGATTGGGGGTCAAGGTCAACAATTCGTAACTCACATATCTTCGTAGAACGATCATCTTCCGCACAGATTCATATCAAATACAGACGAATATCCTCCGTCACCGTTTTAACAAAAGTTCAGGGGTTTGGTTATCTTAACTTCACTATCGGATAACCCAAGTTAAACAACCCCTAAAATACCTTAGGGAAAGCCTATTGGTCGCCCTCTTCCAATCTGCTCCTGAGGATCACCTGCAGCTCCACTGGGCACCATGGGCGGCTCTTCAAACTCCAAAAAGAGGAGGCGGACCTCCCGGGCTTAAGATTGGGGTTTTGAAAGTAGTGGTTACACAACCATGAGACGAATCTCAATAAGTGCACAACCCCAAACCCCACGTAGGCTCTCACGTACCGCTAGACGAAAACACGCATAACACACGACAATCAATCAAACTAACAACCACACACGACCCTACCTGGAATCCTTCATACACGTCCCTGCACGTTAGACAATAACACAGCCAACATATCGCAGCAATGAATCACAGACACGCACGTGCCTCAATTATAAGATAAAACCCACTTGGGCACGTCCCATACCGTGCCTAGCAGTTTTTACCCCATAATTAAGCATCACATCACGTGATACAAACACACACGCACACTGACTCACACCACGCATCACTTTCGCAAACCTCGCACCTCAAGCCAATTCCCGCTCATTCTCAACTTTTCCACCACTATCGCGCCCGCGTAAAACGCATCAGGCCAACGGTCTTCTGACCTCGTCAGGCATCGACACCCCGTCGGGCCGGGCATCGTCACCTCGTCAAGACGGCATCGTCCCGCGTAAACGAACACGCCTCAGGACGGAATCCTACACACACTTTCCTTCTACCGCGCCCGCGTAAAACGCATCAGGCCAACGGTCTTCTGACCACGTCAGGCATCGCTACCCCGTCAGGCCGGGCATCATCACCTCGTTAGGGACGGCATCGTCCCGCGTAAACGTACACGCCTCAGGACGGATCCTTTCCAATCAATCCCACATTTCTGTACCCTCGTTCCACTCAAACCACACATACACACACGGCCAACAGTCGCACGGCCAAACATACACACCTCACACACACATTTCACAATTTCACATTCTCGTCACACGAACACGCCACCCAATCACACATTCTTGTCACGCGAATACAATACACGAATGCACTATCACACCACCACACCTCACGGCCACACACCTACGGCACATTACCGCACCATCTTCAACCCAAGCATAATCCAAATCAGCCCACAATCACAAATCACACAACCATGTACACAATTCAATTCATAGCATAATCCCACCGATCGATTGCACAATTCAACCCCCAATCCAGCCACAACATCACAGTCCTACCCGAGCTTCCTAAACCTCAAATTTTCATCGCCAATTCAGTCCACAACCACCAAACGATCAGCCACTCATTCAGTCCCAAAACAGCCACAAAATTGCCTAAACCGGGTCCTAAACGAGCTTAGAAATACCCGAGGTCCTAGGTAGTTGTTGGGGGAGACACTTACCTAAGAGAAACAGGGCAGCTCGGCTGGACAGGGGCGGGGACAGCCAAAACAGCAGCAGCAATCGAGCAGGGTCGCTGGCGGCCAGGCGGGCGAGCGTCCGAGCTGTCCGAGCTCCGGCGCGGCGGTGGCGAGCTTCGGCGTTCCTTTGCCGAGAGAGAAAACAAGGGAGAGAGAGAGAACGGGGACAAGGGAGAGAGAGAGAACGGACGGAATAAGGGTGGTGGCGGTGAGGTGAGGTCAGGCGGAGCAGCAGCACCGGCGGACGGCGGCGGCACGGCGGCGGTCCGATGAGCTCCGGCGAGAATGGCCGAGAGAGAGAGAATGGCAGAGGAGGGGGCTGCTCGGTTGGGGGGGGCTGGCCGAATGAGGGGGAGAGGAGAGAGAGTCTGGTCCAAGCTAGTCAAATATTAGGGCTAGAGGGGGCCACGTGTCGCCGATCCAACGATTTTGACCAAAATGCCCCTAATCTAATGGTCCATAATCATTCCAGCCAAATAATTGATGGGAAAAAAGGTAATTAGGTCCAATAATTCAGCTGATAAGTACTCTTAATTATGCCAAATATTTTCCCAAAATTCGAAACTGAAAACGGCTCAGGGGCAAAATGGTCATTTTTCCGGTCCTGGGTTGAAATTCCATTTTTTGCCGGTACCAATCCCAAATGTGTGTGGCCAACATAATATGGTGTCGGAATCGCGAAAATAGCTTCTTAAGCCCTCAAAAATCGACTGCAAAGTCCTGAGGATTAAAATAATATTATTTTTCACTTCCGAGCCAAAATTCCAATTTTTGACCGTAACAACTCTAAATGTGCGTGGCCACCCTAAAATGACATCGGCTTCGAAAAATAATCTCATACGGTCTCAAAATCAACGTCGGTGACCAGAGGGGCAAAATGGTAATTTTTCCGGTCCCGAACCAAAATCCATTTTTTTTGCAGAAATGGGTGGCCCCAAGGTTGGCCAAGCCAAAAACGTCATCGGCCGCTCAAAATTGTCACTTTCAAAATTCTCGATTCTCGGGCCCGAATTCCAAGAAATGACTAAAATTGAACAATCGCGACTTTAGCTTATCTCTGGCTAACGGGTGGCTCATTGGGATTACGCGCTCTCGACCCGTGACCGACACCAAGTCAAATCACGTTTAAGTTTACTCTACCCGGGACGACCTCGGTTGTCATATAATTGCGAGGGTCTGTCGCTAGTTCCCTTCGGACACGATCAATCAAATAGACCGGTCTCGGTTGGCTCAAAACATTCCCTCGTCAATCCATATGGTCGAAGATCGAACCCAGGTCGAGTTCTTTGGTCGTGCGAACTCAATCCCGTAATAGCTCTACCCCTAAGGTTAGCATCCCGTAAATGCGCTGTTCCGGGTGAGATCTCACTATAGTGTATTGGTCAAATTCATTTCTTAAATCCCGGGAAAATGATCGAAAATTCAGACTGTTACAATTTCTCCACAAGTTTCCATTTTCCACATAATGTGACCTCCAACCTTCAGTTACTACTTCCATACATTCAGAATCCTCCGCCCAAAATGCTTCAAATCTGAATTCCTTTCTTCTTTTCACTATTGATTCCATAAGGGAGAGCAACAAGGGACAATGGTCAAAACCAACAGCAAAGAGGGCACACGCTTTTGCCCCTGGGAAAGAAAGACGCCATTCCAAGTTACAAACTACTCGATCTAGCTTCTCCTTTACAAAATGAGCCCATTCTCTATTATTTGCCCCCGTATATGCACTTCCCTTGCATTTTACTTCCATAAAAGAACAATCATTTAAACAATCCCAAAACGCGGCCAAACGGTAGTGGTCAGCCATACGTCCTCCTATTTTCACCCAATCATAAAGGATTTCATTAAAGTCTCCTAAACAAACCCAAGGAAGGCTATCAAGTCAACTCACTTCCCTTAACCTGTCCCTAAGGATCATTCTATCCTTAAAATCATTCGCGGAATGCACAAATGAGATTCACATTCTTGTTTTATTTTTAGGGTCAATACAAATTACTTTTTTTGGAGCATCAGTACAAATTACATTGACCATCTCTTTGGATGCAAATTCTATCTCCAACTCGACTTGGTCAGTCCACAAAATACCCCCCCCCAGCGGGGAAAGCCAATGGGATTCACCACAAAGCAGAAACTGAATTTTAAACGCTTTTTCATACTTGTTCTTGGTTTTCAGTCTCCATCAGAAACACCACATTGGGTCTATCATTGGCAATATTTGCCCTTAACGCTGGAACTGTCAAGGGTGTTCCAGCATAAGACTTTCATTTGAAATTTTAGACCGAAATACTGCAGATAGGCGACCAGAAGGACAAACACCAAGCACAGGAGCAGCAGCAAGGATCGACAAAGAGGGAATAACAACCACTTACTCAGGTAAATCCCACTTGGAACCCATAAATTAGGGCACGTTGCAAGCGAAGGCTTCCCAAAGAGGGCCACATCACAAATAGATAAACTACGCATCCAAACCCTTGGTAACAAGTTGGGGAAGAGCTTAAGAGAAAATACGGTTTGAGGGTCACATAGGTGGGAAAAGAAAAGGGAATCCGAAGGAAAAGGAAGAAAAGAGGTTTAAGAACAAAGGGAAGGGAATGAAACAGTTGTTAGCTATATGCCCTAAAGCAACGACGAAATCATTACATGTTAGGGATTTCAGTTGTATTATTTATTTAATGGCAAAGACATATTCATTCATTGTCTCATTTATATGAATGAGCCCATAAGATTAGTTGCGACTGAACCTATTCTTAAGGTGTTAAGAATGTGTGATAGGTTCAAAGTTAGATTGAGTCTTTAAACAATTCCCGATCGATGGATCATTGAAAATATATTGATGATCCTGTTGAGACTAGTGTGTTCTCAAGCTTCATCATTGAGTATTGGATACCCAAGGGAATGATGAGTCACAAGTCATTGGGTATTGTGATATCCAAGTTAGAACATAGGTGCTTGTATCGCACAAATTCACTGAACATGACATACTCAGAATAATTAGCAACGTTGAAGCTTTTAGCAAGGCCAATGACTAATCGTTCAGGCTCTGATCTTGTGTAAAATTCTTAGATTTGAGGCATGGTGTTAACTTGTATTTTGGATGGCTGTGGTTCACAAGTGTACATATTGACACTTCGCCGAACCGTCTTTGTACTTGATGGTCATAGTTGGTTCATATACAAGATACAATAATGATGTTCTATACAATTTAATTGTGACGTTCTATTGAAATCCTTGGTCGGGGTTGTAATCGAGAATGAATAGTTTATGTCTCGTTGAAATGCATGTCTAATAGGTTTGTGCATATGATTGAATTGGTGGCTTGAGAAACAATTCCATGGCCTTTGTTCGATGGGGACATAGTAAGACGGAATGATTGAATTACATGGTAGTCAAAGCTGACAGATTCATTATGTTCTTAAAATATTCACACTATCTAGATAGCCATGACATATTTCTAGATGTCACTCATGGTTTGTAGGACCTGGAGATTGATCAGGACAATCAATTCTCTTGGTTGTACTAATGTGTTAGTACAAGTCCTACTGCTAGCTCAATGATGAATCTAGGGATGTCACGCACCACAACTAATTCGAAATGACTTTTGAACGGAAGAGACATATTGCAAATGTGTTTGCAAGTTTAGGCAATCAGATTGAGTCGGCCAAGATTAAAGTTCTGAAACGGTTTCAGAATCAATAACCAAATTAATGATTTGAAATAGTTTCAAAATCAATAGACATATTTATGATCTGAAATGGTTTAAGAATCAAAGATCAGTTTAATGATCTGAAACGGTTTAAGAATCAATGGTCAAATTAATGATCTGAAACGGTTTCAAAATTAAAGGCCGAATTAATACTTTGCAACGGTTATAAAGTTAATGCCTATAATAATACTTTGTAACAGTTGTGGAGGTAATGCCCAGAATAATGCTCTAAAACGGTTTAGGAATCAACGTCCAGATTCATACTCTAAAACAGGTTCAAACTCAGCGGTCGAATTAATGCTCTGAAACGATATCAGAGTTAATGGCCGAATTGATTTAAATAAATTGGATCTGAGATTGACAAAAGTGATGATTTAGATCAATCATTTTGATTAACACACAAGAACAATTGCTAGCACAATTAAAGTTGTGAAAATCTCTCAAATTTCTCTCTACTGTTCGACGCGTGATTAGTGGTGTGTTTGAACTAGAGATCCGACATTTGTGGGGCTGGAACTAAAAAACATCATAACTAGATTCGCTTGAACTAAAGAACATTAGAATCATATTACTTTAGGCATGCTATGAGGAAATCGGCTACGAGAAGACCGGATGTCTATGATCTGGAATTGAATAACTTTATAACTAAATTGCTTTGCGCACGATACAAGGTTAATGTGATTAACCCTCTTCGTTTCTGAGTGCTTCTTGTTAAAATGCGCGAAAATGTTTTTGAGACACAAGAAATGCATGGTTTTTACTTCCGCTGCGATTTTAAATTAATTTGACCCATGCATGTTTTCGCTGAAAAATCCCAACAACAGTAACTTAGGGTTTAGGGTCTTGGAAGGAAGCTACCACCAAGGGCAGAGGAAGGCTCTTCATGCGAGAGAGGGAAGCTCAGCAATCGTGTTTTACGTACATTGAGAGTGGCCAGTAGTGACATAGAGGTTGACTAGGCTAGAGGGAAGGGGAGGCAACTCTTCAAGAACGTCGCAGTGTAGTAAATCCAGAGTCTGAAGACTTGACATGAATTGGATTTCTGACGGAAGGCTGGATATACGAGTACCTCGAAGCCTCAGTTCCTTGAGACAATGTAGTTTTGAAATACCACGCGGAATGACTCCCTCCAAACTCCTGCACCAGGAGGCATGTACTTCTTCCAGGTTTGTCAACTCTCCAATGTCACGAGGAAATTCTCTTATGAAACATGAATCCATTTTCAGCACTTTCAAACTCTGCAGGTTTTTAGTTGAATCAGGCAACTTCGAAATACCCGTACCTGAAATGTCCAACTCTACTAATGAGTCTTCTAGTTTTCCGATGGATTCCGGAAGTTTTCCTAGCCCATGACAATCCCTCAAAGACAAGCGTATGAGTTCTCCCAAGTCTCCAATTGACTCCGGGAGTTCAAGAATTTTCGCGTTATCCAAGGCCAACACTGAAAGAGCTTGAAGTTCACAAACTGAACTGGGAAGCCGAACCAATGAGAAGCAATTAGTGGCACTAAGAATTTGCAGTTGAACCAATTTTCCTATCGATGCAGGAAGTTCTCGTACGGAAGTGCCATCAATCAGGAGCTCTTCCAAAGCATTCATCCCATCCATTTCCACTGGCAACATGCTAAGTTCAGAGCAGAACTTCAAATTCAAGGTAACCAAGAGCTTCAGATCATTAATTGAAGAATCTAAATGAACCAATCGTGAACATCGCTCAAGGATCAGTATCTTCAAATTTGGGTAACAAGAGAAGCTGGGGGTAACTAATAAGTCCGCACAACCGGTAAGATTCAAGACTTTCAAACGATCCATCTGCAAAATAACGGAAAAAGTTCAGATGGAGTAGAACTCTAAATGTACTTTAGAGCCAACACGAACACAAAATTAAATGAGCTATAAACCCACCTTAATTCCTTTCCAACCTCCCCAGGATTCGGTAACTTTGCTCCACGAAAGATCAAGAATAACTAGGTTGCCTAAATGAATGGTAATTGCTCCAAAATCTCGAGGGCACCCTTGCCAGTGAAGCCACCGAACATTCAATAGGACATCTGCAAATCTTTCACCAATATTGGCGCAACCCAAGCTGAGAAATGTCGTGCTCGGTAGGATCTCAAAGCCTGCCATAATAGTGTTAAGGTGGTCTGTTCCCTGCACAATAGACCACAAAAGTCAATTAGACAAACATGTGGAAGTCTCCAGACGATGAAATTTTTACTATGGATCACGAGGTAAAGAAAATGCTTCATATATGAAACCTTTTCGAGGAAATGGAAAAACAAATTAGGGCCTGCATGCTAGTTTTTTCCCCGACATACCCTTTTCCTCTTCTTCGTGTCGTGGGCTATGGCAGGAATGTAGAATCTATCCCGTGTTCCTGGATCATGGAAACTTTCGTAAATAATCTTCCTGGCAAGGCACCTTAGCATGCTGTGCATGCCTATTTTATTTTCTTCCATTTCTATTAGGGACGTACGATGAAGGACCTCGATTTCATCGTGAGGACGATCATAATCATGCCATATATATGAGGCAATCCTGCAATCCACATCCGGGAGAAAAGATGCAATATCAAGATACATCTGCTTTTGCTTTTGATCTAATGCTTCATAAACTATGCTCAGAATCTTCTGGTAATCTTCCTGAAATTGTTGGACGAGATCTTTGAATTTAATCCATTCTTTTGTTCCTTTACCATGCAAAAAAGAACCAAAAACTTTTACGAGTAGTGGAAGTCCCTCCGCAGCCTTGACTATTTTGTTTGCAATTTCAACATATGGATGTAGTTTATAACTCATTCCCATTGCATGCTGCCAGAAAAGGTCGAAAGCTCGATTATCATCCATCGGATTAACATTGTAAGTATGAGCCATCCCTCGAGCAACAAAACCTTTAAGAACTCTGCTTTCTCTTGAGGTGACGATTATTCTACTTCCAGAACCAAACCAATCAAGCTTAGCTCCTACAAACTCCTCGAGGAGTGACCCCTTTTCCACATCATCGAGAACAATGAGAACTTTCATACTCCTAAATATTTCTTTCAAAAATCGTACTCCTTTGAAAGCAGAAGCAATCTCATGCTCTCTTTTCAAAATATCAAAGATCAACTTGGTTTGAAGATACTGAACACCACCAGGTTGCTGCGTCGTTTCTTCAATCTCCACAAGAAAACTGCAAGAGTCAAAGCGAAGCGATATTTGGTCATATACGATCTTGGCAAGAGCAGTCTTTCCAATGCCATCTCTCCCATGGATTCCAACAATTCGTACATCGCTCACTTCCAGTTCCAGTAATCTCATTATTTCCGATTTTTGACTGTCTTGAAGCTCCTATGAAGGTACTTAAGTTTAGCAGAATGTAAGTTAGAGGAGAAGAAAAATATAGAGGTACTGTAAGTTCCAGATGATAAGGCCATTCTCTGAAACATGTGCTTTGAATGTGCCTGCCAATCAATCATATGCCTTGCTAGTTGAGATGTTGTAACTAATGTTTAGCCGACAGAGTAAATAGGTTGTGGAATATAACCTCCACTGAAGTTCCTCCAACACAATCATTCACCCCATGCATCCCATTTAAGCTAAAGATACGATAATAAACCCGCTGTCTCAATTATGGAAAAATGTATCAAATAAATCTGGCTTACTAAGCATCAAAAAGCCTTATCTGACTACCATACCCTGTTTTTTGTCCTTCATAGTCTGAAAAGGAAGCACAGAAAAGTAACTACCAGCCTTATCAGGGACCATCTCCGAGTTGCCGCAGGGATTAATGCAATAGGAGTTTACCTTGAAATCTCATTCAGATGTTCAAGATCTGTAATGACTAAAATTTAATGCCACAGAAAGAGGAAGAAAGCACAAACATAATTTGAACGATCCCATCACACACTGCTTCTGCTGTTAAAATACTGGTCCAATTTCCAGAGTCTTCTAGGGTAGACATATGCTTGAAAAGTCCAGAAAAATCTTACAAAAAATCGAATCCTTGGGCGGTGGTGGAAGTGTCTAAAGTCCACTAAAGCTTGTGTTGAAGAATTAATTAAGAATATCTCTGCAACATGGCAGATATATTTGCCTTGTAAGTCGGTTTACAAAGCTCTGGCGGTGGAAATCTGCAAGGATTCAAAGAAACGAAAAAAATCCCTGACCTGAGCAGAGATTTTTGTATGTTTAAGTCGGTTGAAGCCTGTAAAAAGGCTTGGGGTCGTCCGAAGCATGTATACTTAGAAGAGCAACCAACTAAGCTCTCCTTCTTCCTTTTCTTTTCCCTTTGTTCCAATGTGCTCCTTTGCCGTGCAAGTCCACTCTCATACACGCATCTCTTGTCGTTTCTTTGCCAAGTACAACACACGTACACACTTGTACATCAACACCAAAAACTAATAGTGATATCAGTGCCTCGTTCAGTTGGTATTTGAGCATGTCTCCTAAGTCCTAACCACCCTATACTAAAATCACTCACCTAAATCTCCGACTCAAAACTATGGCCAATTCTACCTCACCGCCCATTTTCGTCGGAAATAACTATGACTATTTGAGCAGTAAAAGAAAAGGAAAAGAAAAAATAAAAAAATTATTAAAAAGTTAATTAAAAAATAATTATAATTATTTTTAAAAAAATTAAAAAAATTATTAAAAGTAGTGTATGGAGAAAAATATTTTCCATACCGAACGACGGAAATTTTTTTCCAATTCATTTTCATGTTTTAGCCAAACACCGGAAAATAGTGTCATTTTCCTAGAAAATATTTTCCATAAATGTTCCATTTTCCGCGAAACGAACGGAGGCTAAGTTTGATCCACACACACTTATCCTGGTGACAAGCACGTGTCGTGCGATTGGGTCTAACCCTAGCGGTTGCATAAGGCTGTGGGGATAAGGAAAAAAGATTAATTTGTTGTTTCATAAGGCAATTACGGGATTTTGGCTACTACAATAGAGTTGCTTTTCAAACAGTGCTTCCTTGAGTAAACAATGTGGCTATTGCTAGAAAATACAAAAGACACAAAATAATCTATAAATTTTTTCTGATAGTAATGTTTTCGTAATTCAGTTTTGATGCATCAATTCTCCTTAACAAATAAAAGGTAGGAGGTATTCTCGAATTACTAATATTGTGAACATCAGTAGAAAAGAATACTGTAGCTACATATCTTTTATGGTGATCTAAAACGACAATTACTACAAATCCAGCTATTCTACTCCCATCGACCATTAAACCGCTAATCCAAGATATGATCTATCGTGAAATTAACAAATGATAATTAAGAAGTGTAGAGTTGTCCCACAATTATCTGTGGATTCTATCCGTGCAAGGGTAATTAGCTACTGAAAAATTGAAGTACATGCAAGCTACTTCAGAGTTCGGACGATGACTTGCATTCTCTTGGAGCTTCAGCTCATGTGTTTGCCTTCTCTTTCTATTATATTCTAACTTTACAACAACTGTATAATCATGTAAAAATATTTCGTGGTGATTAGACTTTTTATCTAGGTGATGTAGAACCCACTTTAGGTGAAACTAACTTCATCAACAGGTACAATCTTTAGGAGAGAGTACTCGAGAAGAGAGGAGAATGGAAGCAAAGAAATATACCGAGATCCTGGAAGATATCTTGGGGTTATCACCAGTGGATAGATCTTCAAACATATAATTGTGCTTCATCATCAGCTTATGCAAAATATTTCCAGCGATGGATGAGATAAGTGCCCCTTCACTGCCCAGGCAAAAAAAAATCTCAGTTCCAAATCATTAACAGATATGATCTGAGGACCTACCACCCAATGCACTACTTAATGAAACGACAATGTGAATGTGCTAAAAGATCACTGATCCTTTACTGCAGAACATGATTTACCTGATTCAAAGATCTATTAAACATACTACACTGATGGTTAGTAATTGTATGATCGAGAGATAATGCCATTGCAGCAAGTATTTAGTCCGACCAACTGATTATATTGTCACCATTACCATTGGAAAAAAATATCACTCGACCATATTTTGAAATACAGAATGATGTGACCATGTGGATGAATAGTATGAACTTTTAAAGAGAGTTCACTGAGCCAAACTGAGATATGTTGTGTAAGCGGGGTCAATTAAGAGTACAACAGAGTCGACCAATACTTGCATCTTCTGCTGGAAAAAGGATGTTGAGTTTCCTTTTTCTGACATTCTCGACAATACCTTGGTCGATTGAGCTGACAAATCAGAAGAAACCTACGAGAGAAGAAGAAGACAGATGTAATATACCTTTCATATGAGCTTCGTTCCCATCCCTTGACTTTACTAGCCTCCACAAGAGCCTTCTGCCAGGTCTCGACTTTCTCAGCGGCCACCCACAGCCTGTGCGAGTTCAGGGCGTCTCTGTAGGGTAGTGATGTTTTCACATCATAGAAAACGGGCAGGATCTCTTTCTTCCCACCTGATCTAGACGTGTGTTCTACCATGAGTGTGAGTGCGTCAAGGCACCGAGGGCAATCAGCGTAGTTTACGGAAAAGATAGGTATGTAGATCTTGGAGCTGTACACCGATAGCTGAAGCTCTTTGGAAGTAGATGGGGTTCCGTCATATATGAAAACGCGAATTCCGTCAGCTTTCAAGTGCTGACAGAGGCTATCGGCGAATCCAAGACTATCGCATCCTCTGAAACTCAAGAACACATCATACGATGATTCCGCCTCTAATTTTTTCATATATTGATTCCGCCTCGCTAGTTCAACTTCGACTTTTCTCCATTTTGTGCCAACGTATTCAGCCATACTTGATCCAGCCTCTAATTTTGTCATAACTTGGTTCCGCCTCGCTGGTTCAACTTCAACTTTTCTCCGTTTTGTGCGAGCGTATTCAGCCGTACTTGATTTAGCCTCTAATTTTATCTTAACTTGATTCCGCCTCGCTGGTTCATCTTCACTACTTTTCCCTTCACCATGATCCATCCTTGCTGGTTCATCTTCGCCTTTTTTCCGATAATCGCCAGCGTATTCAGCCATACTTATTCAACCTTCTTGATTCAGCCTCGCTGGTTCATCTTCCGCCTCTTCTCCGTTTTCTGCCTGCGGAGTCAGCCATACTTGATTCTGCCTTCACCTCAGTCTCTCGTCGTCCAGTTTCCACTCCACCTGGGTTTGTAAAGAATACTCAAGTCAACTGGTCGGTCCAGATTTGCGTTGTCAGTTGTTCAATCTGAGCTGTTAATTTATGAGAAAAGAAGATCCAAAAAAAATAATTATTTACGAAGATATAAGAAAAATTACTCATTTTATAACATTCTCAACTCACCGTTATTCGAAGAATATTAAAATATACGATGATTATCACCCGTTTACGCATTATAGAGTGACGTGAGAATGTTGATGTAAGCGACTAAGAGTACTGAAGATTACGAGACTGATAAGGAAATTTCAAAGGAAAATAAAACCCACAGTGCACAAAAGAGAGAAGACGAAGTGAGAGCCACGCTACCTTCCCTCTTTCCCTTTCCCGAAGATGCTCTTTGTTTGTCCCCTCCTTTGTTTCCCCATTTCCGACCGGTTCTCGCCTATGTTGCACCGACACGTTCCGGAGGCCACCGTGTCGGTGTCGGACACCGACACTCGCCCGACACGCGGCGGACACGCTCGGACACGCAGTCAACACGTGTTGGAGATCCGACACGCGGTCAACGCGCCGGACACGCCGGCGACACGCGAGTCCGGAGCAAAAGGGAGAAAGAAGAAAGAAAAGCCCCCATCATCAGATCTCTCGCTCGCCAGAGCAATGAACAAGGACACATACCGCATAATCCCGATCCCTTTCGACAGCGAGTACCCGTTGATCTGGAAGTGGGGAACGGGGAGGTGGGGGATCTGGGAATTTCGACAGCGAGTACCCGTTGTTTCGAATTTCCACAAATCGAGGCTCGGATGCTGCGAACCCCACGACGAATCCTCTCGAAGAAATGGGGAACGGGGAGGTGGGGGATCTGGGAATCGGAGTTTTCGCGGCGAGAGCTGCCGGAGATCTGATCGGAGAAGTGGGAGGGAGGGAGAGAGAGAGAACGAGATAGAGTCAAGAGAGGAGAATCTAGGGAAAGAAAAGCAAAAGCGTGGACGACGACGATAGCCTCTTAAAAGCTTTTTAAAATTGATGGAGAAAGAGAGGAATGATAAAAACTAGACGGGCAGAAAATAAAAAATGGTGGGATTGAGGAGGAAATTTGCGATTTCTTCGTCTGATTGCGAGAGGGTGAGAGAGGGGAAAGAAAAGGTAATCTTTTGTGGCACGTGGGCAGTAAGGAGCCCTTACAGTAGAGTACGACTGGGAGGAAAAAAACGAAAATGGGTATTCCAAGAGAAAAATATATATGGCCAAACAAAGGAATTTTTACTATATCACATGGCATGATAAAATATGTCATATATAATTTATCAAATTAATTTGATTTTATTTATTTATTTATTTGTGAATTTATATTAAATTAATTTGATTAAAATAATTAAAAAAATGATAATTTATCATGTATATATAAAAATATACATTTAATATATAACGTGTCCCAACATGTCGGAATTCTTTACTTTTTGAAAAATGACGTGTCGGCGTGTCATGTCGTGTCGCGTGTCGGTGTCGGTGCAGCATAGGTTCTCGCGAATCTTGGAAAAAAGATAACATGAACATATTCTGATGAGGCATGCAACACGTGAAAACCAATATTTTGCGGCATTATCTTAGGCAAGACACCTTACAAGAATGCTCTACAGGACTTAAAGACGAAACGAGCCAAGAACATGTGGATCTAGCGTTATATCCCCAAATCAAGTCCTCTTGGACGTATTGAATCATGTTACTTGGGTTGGGTTGGATTAGCTATGAAACTCATTTCATCCAGCCAATCAAAAAGATAACTTCGAGCTAGGAGTCCCAAAACTTATTCAAACTACTTACATGCATCTTAAGCGGGGTCAAGTTCCCCGCCAGAGTTGGCAGTGATTGCCACTGCCCAGCAACTCTTTGTTGGTTTTTTTTTTTCCTCTCTAATTTTCAAATTTATAAATTGCTGTTATGATTTCTTTTTAAATCTTCTCTTTTTTTAATTTTTTTCTCTCGTTTTTGTCTTTTCTTAGGGTGCTAATTGACCCTTATTTGATTTGGTCGATTAATTTTCGTCAATATTACACTTGTAAAGAGGAGATATTACTAGAAATAACATGTTTATATACAAATAATTGTTTTCACTGTATATAAAATACTCTACTACAAATGAGAAATTACTTATGTTTAGTATATGCTTTAGTAACTTTACGAAGTATAATGGTAATCTGATCGATAGTTTAAAAAATGGACGGTAAAGCTTTATTGTAATATATTAACGGAGAGATGTCAATTCGGGTTGCACGTTGGAATACCCTTACCCGAAGTCAAGATTCCATGGCTTTGGTCTGTAAGCTTCCTAGACCGTAGCAGGTCTGTTAGCTTGTTCTCTTCCTCGAGCGATCTCCCAGTTGTCCCCCGTCCGACGAAAGGCCTGGTCTTTACACGTTTTTCTTGAGCTTCTCACTCATGGATATCTGCAATAACCAACCGTCCCTTCTGTCTCCTAGATAGCCCGATGTTTGCCGCCACGATGTCTTCCTCAGTTTCAGAGGCGGAGATGTTCGGAGGGGCTTCATTGACTTTCTCTACGAAGGCCTCGCTGATTCAGGAATCATTGCATTTATCGATTATGATGGGATTGAGATCGTAGAAGAGATCATGCCCAAAATCTTCGAAGTTGTCAGGCACTCGGAGATATGTATACCCATCTTCTCCAAAGATTTCGCTTCCAGTAAGAGTTGTCTGAAGGAGGTGGAGAAAATGTGTTTGGAGCAGCCCAACATGTTCGGGAATCGATTTGAAATATCCCGAAGATTGCTCATCAAGAATACCTAATAGGAACGAGTCCTATTATGGTAGGACGCTGACAAGAAAGAAATCTAAATAAGAAATCTTATTTAGAAAGAATACCAGGATTGAATCAATTCTAGTGATTGCCTAATTAGAAGAATTCCAATCAATCGGGGAGATTTCTAATTACAAGGTGATTTTCAATCAATCAGGGAGGATTCTTAACTTGGGTGGAGATCTACCGCTATAAACAAAAGGGCTTAGGTGGAGGTTTCTGTGTGCACCCGAAAATATTCCAAAGAAATCACAAGAGTCTTCAACAATGTGCGTAAACACGAGAGATCATGAGAGTTCATCAAGTGATGATGTGTATTGTGACAATTGTGAGGATTTATTGTGAGAGAAACACCGTTAGAGTGTTAATTGCAATCCTTTGATTATAGTGGAACAGTTCTTGGATCAGCGTCCCGTGGTTTTTCCCATATTAGGTTTTCCATTTAAAAGCTTATGGTGTATCGTTCTTCTTTTGCTGTGTTATTTACGTTTTTTTTCTGCAAAGAGAATATACGGCGACATCTTGCGCGATTCTGACAATTATAATTCCGTTGTGATCAATTGCGATCCAACTTAATTTACAACAAAGTGGCATCAGAGCAGAGTTGTAAAAGATGTCAGAAGACAAGGTCAACATGATTATGCTCATAGCTACGAATTATGCAATATGGAGGTGCAAGATGGACGATCATCTCTACATCAAGGGCTTGCAAAGGCCAATCAAGACAAGAATGCCTCCAAAGGGCATGGTAAAGACTCTGGCATCAGCTCCTAAATCAGCAAAAATTGGAGAGGAAGGAGAAGAATCCTCAAAATCCCCGATATTAGCACCAGAAGAAGAAGAGGAGGAGGATGAGTGGACTATCCTCGACAAAAGATGTGTTGGCACCATTAAAAGGTGGCTCGATCAAAGCATCTTTGAAAACTTCACCCAACAAGACAATGCTTATGATTTGTGGAAAAATCTAGAGCGGACATACGCGAGGAATACATCTCAAAACATAGCAAGCCTGATAAAAAGGGTGTCGCATATGGAGTACAAAGATGGAACCAGTGTCTCTGAGCACATAGGCACTATGGGAGGTCTGGTGAATCAAATTAATGCAATGGAAAGGATGATCACTCCAAAATTGCATACACACTTCCTAACAGGTTCTCTGCTAAAAAGCTAAGACACCTTAGTTGTGTCAATTCACAATTCCACGCCTAATGGAGAATTGACCGTGGAGTTAGTGAAAGACAGATTGTTGAGTGAAGAGCAAAGGCGCAAAGATGAGGGCTACTACAACCATTGGTGATAGAACTCTTGTTATAAATGAACAAGGGAAGAAAGTAGAGCGTGAGAGGAACAAAAGCCATGGACCTAAAGATCGTTCAATCTCAAGGCCAAGGGTTGAGAAGAGGGTTTGTTTTCATTGTGGAAAAACTGGACATCTTATTAGAGATTGTCAATTGAAGGCAGCCAAGAAGCAAGTTGAAGCACCGGTTGCGAATGTCACTACAGTTTATGAAGACATGATGATTATCCACACTGATGAGAGCATTAACTTAACATGCCAGGACACCACTTGGCTAGTTGATTCTGGAGCCTCCTTTCACGTAGTCCCCAAGAGAGAATTTTTCTCTTCGTATACAGTTGGAGATTTCGGTCTCGTGAGAATGGGTAAAGATGGCTCGTCGAAGATTGTTGGCATACGAAGTGTTGAGATTAAGACCAACAATTGATGCAAGCTGATATTGAAAGAGGTAATGTAAGGACCCGGGGTCTACACTGTGTAATATTGTCCGCTTTGGGCCCATTGACCCTCACGGCTTTAAAACGCGTTGTCTTGGGCAGAGGCGCTCTCTGGCCCTTCCTCTCCCAAGCCCAATATTGTCCTCTTTGGGGCGCAAGCCCACAGGCCAGACCCACCCCTCAAGGCTTTGTTCTCAGCACAGCGGAAGCTTGTGTGAAACGCGTTACACAGAGTAGAGAACCCAAGCCTTATAAACTAGCCCAGGACTCCCCCCTACACGATGTGGGACAAGAGACATGCCCCCCTTGCCATCCTAGAAGCCTGCCAGGAGCCGCTCCTTGTCCAGGCCCTCTGGCCCCGGCGACCACTCCCCGCCCTCGTCGGACCGGGTCGTTACATTCTCCCCTCCTTCGAGCACAGCGTCCTCGCTGTGGCCCCACACGCGGTCGGGAGTCGGCTCTGATACCATTTGTAAGGACCCGGGGTCTACACTGTGTAATATTGTCCGCTTTGGGCCCACTGACCCTCACGGCTTTAAAACGCGTTGTCTTGGGCAGAGGCGCTCTCTGGCCCTTCCTCTCCCAAGCCCAATATTGTCCTCTTTGGGGCGCAAGCCCACAGGCCAGACCCACCCCTCAAGGCTTTGTTCTCAGCACAGCGGAAGCTTGTGTGAAACGCGTTACACAGAGTAGAGAACCCAAGCCTTATAAACTAGCCCAGGACTCCCCCCCTAAGCGATGTGGGACAAGAGACATGCCCCCCCTTGCCATCCTAGAAGCCTGCCAGGAGCCGCTCCTTGTCCAAGCCCTCTGGCCCCGGCGACCACTCCCCGCCCTCGTCGGACCGGGTCGTTACAGGTAAGGCATGTCCCTAATATTCGCCTTAATCTGATCTCCGTAGCAAAGCTAGATGATGATGGTTATATGAGTATGAGTCACTTTGGAGAAGGGAAGTGGAAGTTAACCAAGGCAACTTGGTGGTAGCAAGAGGAGTGAAAAACGTATCACTATATACCATACAAGCAAAGCTATGTAGTGGAGATGTTAATGCAGTGAGGAATGTATCTAGCGAGCTTTGGCACAAAAGTCTTAGACATATGGGTGAAAATGGGATGAAGGTTCTCACATCGAAGAATTTATTACCAGGCATAAAAGATACCTCTATAAATCCTTGTGAAGACTGCATTGTAGGAAAAAATAATAGAGTTGCCTTTAAATCTATTTCACCATTAAAAAGGGCTAATCAACTTGATTTGTTACATATCGATGTTTATGCTATGACTTCGAGAAATGCTAGTGGTGCTTTTTATTGTGTTGCCTTCATAGATGATTTTTCAAGGAAGGTGTGGGCAACTGCATTGAAGACGAAGGATCAAGTTCTTGATACCTTCAAGGGTTTGCATGTGAAACTAGAAAGGGAGACCGGCAGAAAATTGAAGTGCGTACGGATTGACAATGGCAAGGAATACCGAGGGCCATTTGAGGATTACTGCAAAGTTCATGGCATAAGGTTCGAGAAAACAGTGCCTAAGACACCACAACACAATGGTATTGCCGAGAGGATGAATCGAACAATATGTGAGAGGATAAGGTGTATGCTCTCCCATGCGAAATTGCCAAACTCCTTTTGGGGGGAGGCAATGAGGACGGCGGTAAATTTGATAAATTTGTCACTTTCAATTCCACTTAAAGGCGTGACACCACAAAGTGTATGGAATGGTAAGGATTTTTCTTACAGTCACCTGAGGGTATTTGGTTGCAGGGCATTCGCACACGTACCAAGAGATGAACGAGCCAAGTTAGATGGAAAGACCAAGGAGTGCATATTCTTGGGATATGCTCACGAGGATTTTGGCTATAGATTGTGGGATCCCGAAAGCAAGAAGGTGTTTCAAAGCCGAGATGTGGCGTTCTTTGAGGATCAAACTATCAAAGACCTCAAGAAGCACGAACAACCTCAAAGTGTGGAGGAAGAGTTAGTTGACTTGGAATCCATAGACTGATTAGAAAATTCTGTTAGTGCAAGAGCACAAAAAGAAGTCGAGAATGATTCAATTGAGCAAACACAAATCGAGACAGCAGCCAATGATGAAGCTGCCGAAAGAGTTGAGGCCGAGACTAATAATGAAGATGGTGGAGGTGATGGAGCGGAAGCTCAAGAAGAAGGAGAAGCAGAAGTTGATGATGAGGTTGAGGAGGAAGTGATTGATATTGATGATGTTCCTCAAGAGCAGCCAAGGAGATCAACAAGAGAAAGGTAACCTAACAGAAAATACTCCCCAAACGAGTATGTGCTTCTCATTGACGGGGGAGAACCCGAGAATTTTCAAGAAGTAAAAATTGATGTCCACAAGAAGGAATGGATAAAAGCAATGCAAGAAGAGACGCAATCATTGCATGATAATCACACCTTTGATTTGGTGAAGCTACCAAAGGGCCGAAAAGCACTCAAAAACAAATGGGTGTTTAGGTTGAAGACTGAAGAAAACAACCCCAAACCACGGTACAAAGCAAGATTGGTGGTGAAGGGTTTCAGTCAGCAAAAAGGAGTTGATTATGAGGAGATTTTCTCTCCTGTTGTAAAGATGTCATCCATTTGAGTAGTTCTTGGTTTAGCAGCAATCTTGAACTTGAAGGTCGAGCAACTTGACGTAAAAACGGCATTCTTATATGGTGTTCTTGATGAGGAGATATACATGGAGCAACCCGAAGGTTTTGTGACCAAAGGGAAGGAAAATTTTGTTTGCAGGTTGAAGAAAAGTCTCTACGGGCTCAAACAAGCTCCAAGGCAATGGTACAAGAAGTTCGATGCATTCATGGAGAGGAATGAATACAAGAAGACGATGGGAGATCATTGCGTGTTCATCAAGAAATTCAATGGCGGTTATTTTCTGATTCTTTTGTTATATGTTGATGATATATTAATTGTGGGGCATGATGTTAGAAAAATCACAAAGCTCAAGGAGGAGTTGAGCAAGGAATTTACCAATGAAGGACCTTGGACCAGCAAGGCAAATACTTGGGATGAGGATATCACGCGATAGAGCTTGTGGAAAGCTGTGGTTATCCCAAGAGAGATATGTAGAAAAAGTTGTGCAAAGATTCAACATGAGTAACGCCAAAGCAGTCAGCTCGCCTTTGGCTAGTCATTTTCAGCTCAACACGAGGCAGTGTCCCTCAAGTGAAAGGGAGAAAGAAGAGATGTTGAGGATTCCTTATGCCTTTGCCGTCGGAAGTCTCATGTATGCAATGGTGTGCACACGACCGATATTGGGTATGTTGTTGGAATTGCTAGCCGATACATGTCAAACCCCGGCAAACAACATTGGGAGGCTGTCAAGTGGATACTCGGGTATCTTAAAGGTACATCTAGTTTGTGTTTATGTTTTGGTGATGGAAAATCGACACTTGAGAGGTTCACCGATGCAGACATGGCAGGAGATGTATATCCAAGCGATCTACGTCTAGTTATTTGATGACTTTTGTAGGTAAAGCTGTCTCTTGGCAATCAAGATTGCAAAAGTGCGTTGCATCATCCACAACGGAGGCTAAGTACATAGCCACCACTGAAGCTAGCAAAGAGATGTTGTGGATGAAGAGATTTCTGCAAGAGTTGGGGCATAAGCAAAATGAGTATGTTGTGCATTGCGATAGCCAAAGCGCTATTCATCTCAGTAAAAATTCCACATTTCACTCAAGGACGAAACATATTGATATAAGGTATCATTGGATACAAGAAATGTTGGAAGAGAAGCAATTAAAGCTCGAGAAGATCCACACGGACAAAAATTGTGCTGATATGTTGACAAAGTCTCTATCTACAGAGAAACTAAAATTTTGTAGGAAGGAGGCTGGCTTATCGAAGTGATAAGGAAGTTTAAGATCCTCCATGATGGGCTGGGAGGAGATTTGTTGGGAGCAGCCCAACATGTTCGGGAATCGATTTGAAATATCCCAAAAATTGCTCATCAAGAATACCTAATAGGAACGAGTCCTATTATGGTAGGATGCTGACAAGGAATAAATCTAAATAAGAAATCTTATTTAGAAATAATACTAGGATGGAATCAATTCTAGTGATTGCCTAATTAGAAAAATTCCAATCAATCGGGGAGATTTCTAATTAGAAGGTGATTTTCAATCAATCAAGGAGGATTCTTAACTTGGGTGGAGATCTACCGCTATAAACAGAAGGGCTTAGGTAGAGGTTTCTGTGTGCACCGAAAAATACTCCAGAGAAATAACAAGAGTTTTCAACAATGTGCGTAAACACGAGAGATCATGAGAGTTCATCAAGTGAGGATGTGTTTTGTGAGAATTGTGAGGATTTATTGTGAGAGAAACACCGTTAGAGTGTTAATTATAATCCTTTGATTATATTGGAGCAGTTCCTGGATCAGCGTCCCGTGATTTTTCCCATATTGGGTTTTCTACGTAAAAACTTATGGTGTATCGTTCTTCTTTTGCTGTGTTATGTACGTTTTTTTTTTCTGCAAAGAGAATATACGGCGACATCTTACTCGATTCTGACAATTATAATTCCGCTGCGATCAATTGCGATCCAACTTAATTTACAACAAAATGATGGAGTGTCACGGGACAATCATGCCCATTTTCTACAACGTCAGCCTTTCAGTGATCGGCAACCAACAGGAGAGTTACCAGCAACCCTTCTACCACCATGCGACCGAGGGGGTGATGTCAGCGACTATAAACAACTGGAAGAAGGCTGTGCAGAGTGTTTCAAGAAAGCAACGATGGGAACTGGAGAAATTCCACGGGTAAAACGAAATTAAGATTTCTATGTTTCTTTTGTTGGAACAAAAAAGAATAAAAGTTAATACTACAAAAAACCTCAAACTAGTATACATGTGACAAATTTACCCTAAATTAATTTTTTTATCACCATAAACCCCAAATTAGTGCATTTGTGACAAATTTACCCTCCGTTAAATTGAATTGATACCACGAAAAATCACAAACTGTTACACTTGTAACAAATGGAGGCCAAAACCTCAAACTGGTATATTCGTCAACTGTCAGTGTTATCCAACTCAGATATTTTATAATAAAATTTAACGAAAATTAACTGAAGGTAAAATTATCACAGGTGTATTAGTTTAAGGTTTTTGATGATAAAAAATTAATTTGAGATAAATTTATTATAAATATATTAATTTAAAATTTTTCACGGTATTAATTGAAAGAATAATGATAACTATGCAAGTTTGGAATATGGCACAAATAAAGACAGGAGGGAGAACTTTTTATTGAAATGCAAATGCTTATGCTTTTTGGTGTGTTTACTACTCTGAACTTGACAGCCATTTATAGTGACTGGTCGCTAGACTTTTGTGTCTGACAACATTAAATGATGAACAATAAAAAAGCCCACAAAGTAATACAAGCACCCAAACAAAGTCAAATAAAAGACACACACAACAAATGCACTTGATAAAAAAAAACGTAGCCTTCTTTGTCTTCATGCTTCAATAGCTACTCTTCTTCGTTAAATGCATTAGCTCTTCTTGTCTTCATTCTTCTTGAGGCACCCACTATAAATCGTGCTGATTTCCTTTTGTTTTCGTTCTTCTTCTAACACTCACCATAAATCAAGCCTTCCAACCACATCTAGAGCTCAGCAACCAGCTTGCTCAAATCCAACAATCAATTTTATACTATTCTAACCGCCTCCCTTAAAATTGATTTTTGAATTCAACAACACCGAGCATCATTTTAATCTTTCGAACGAATCCACCTTCAACGATTTTGTCAAAATGTCTTGAATCTGATGTTTTGATCTACGAAAATTAAGCTCAATCTCACCATCTTTGACTCTCTCACGAATATAGTGATACTTGATGTCGATTTGTTTGCTCCTACTATGAAAAACTGAATTCTTGGCTAATGTAATAGCCGACTTATTGTCACACATCATTTTGGTAGGACTTGTTTGTTCATGTTTCAATTCACACAGCATCCTACAAAGCCATATCGCTTGACATGCAGTTGAAGCTAACGTCATGTATTCTGCTTCAGCTATCGAGAGTGAAACAACTTGTTATTTTTTTTTATGACAAGAAATTACTCCTAATCGAAGAAAGAAAGCATATGTAGAAGTACTCTTCCAAGTCTCAGTATCACCTACCCAATCAATGTCTATGTACGCACTAAACTCAAATTGCTAGTATAAGAATATAAAATTCCATGGTCACGAGTTTCACGACATACCATAAAATTCTTTTTGCGGATTGCAAATGTAATTGGTACAAGTTTTCCATGAACTTGTTAATAATTCTCACTACATAAGTAATATCTAGCCTAGTAGAGGCCAAATATCTCAAACTGCCAACAATGCTTTTGAAATAAGTAGGATTTACTAGTTCACTCGTGCCTTCTTTCTTCAGCTCTAACCGTTCTACTATGGGAGTCCGAATTGGTTTGAGCAATTCCATTTTCAATCGTTTCAAGATATCATTAGCATATTTCTACTATGAAATTAATATGCCATCATTTGTCTGCTTCACTTCAAGGCCAAGAAAATAGGACATCAATCCCAAATCTGTCATCTCGAACTAGCTAGCCATAGCCTCCCTGAATTTAGCAAACATCTTTTTACAGCTTCCTGTAAATATCAAGTCATCAACATAAAGACACATAATTATTACGTCGCCATTAGTATTTGACTTGATATACAATGTATGCTCTTACAGGCACTTTTGAAAACCATGTTCTAACAGGTACATGTTGATCCGCATGTACCAAGCACGAGGTGCCTGTTTTAGCCCATACAATGCATTTTTCAACTTGTAAACTTGATTTTCATGCCATTTCTTCTCATAACCCTGCGGTTGCTCCACGTAGACTTCCCCTTCAAGGACACCATTGAGAAATGCTAATTTCACATCCATTTGATAAATCTTCCAACGGTTTTGAACTGCAAGTACTAAGATCATCCGAATGGTATCCATTCGGGCCATTGGTGCAATTACTTCAAAATAATCAATACCTGGCTTTTGCTTGTAGCTCGCCCTTTACAATCAATATGGTTTTGTAACGGTCCACCTGACTGTTGGGTTTGTACTTCGTCTTGTACACCCACTTGACACCAATGGGCTTCTTACCAGGAGGTAAAGAAGTTAAACACCCATGTGTCATTCTTTTCAATGGAGTAGATTTCTTCATCCATTGCTTGGAGCCACTTCTTATCTATAGCTGCTTCATCATTAAAATACAGGGTCACATTCAGCAAATAAACAAAAATTTACAATAGTTTCATCAGTGATTCCGTTACTATCGCTGTCATCGTCTCTTCTGACCACATAATCCCTAAATTTTGCTGAAGTCTCTCGTAATTGCTGTGAATGACGTAATGGTAGTTCATAAGCTACTGTAGGTGAAGAAAATGCACCACCAGTCGAAGATGATGGATAAGATGCACCCCTAGTCAAAGATGATGGAGGTTTTTTATGTATCTCCTTCCAATGGTTCATCTTTAATGGTAAAGCTTTCCCGATCACCTTTTGGGTTCCAGTCCCAAGCTTCATCTTCTAAAAATTGGACATCCCAGCTGATGATCACATTTTCAGTGACTAGGTTATACAACTTATAATCTCTAGTAGTGTCGTTGTAGCCAATGAAGATGCAATTCTCGCTTTTGTCATCTAACTTCTTCCTCCGTTTATCTGGTATATGGGGATATGCCACGCACCCAATATTTATAGGAACGAAACATTTGACTTGTTGCCGCACCAAGCCTCCTATGGGGTTCTTCCAAGAACACTCCTTGTTGGACACCTGTTCAGCGCAAATACAACACACGCAACGGCTTCTACCCAAAACTTCTTGGGTAAATTTTTAGCTTTTAGCATACTTCTTACCATTTCAAAAGTTGTCATATTCTTTCTTTCTGCTACACCATTTTGCTGAGGAGTATAGCTGACAGTCAACTGACATTTCACTCCATGAATTTTACAATATTTGTCAATTCTCCCCCTCTATATGATCTCAACGTCTTCAAATTAAAGCCATTGTGTTTTTCAACATAGACTTTAAATTCTTTAAACTTGCCCAAAGCTTCAGATTTTTCTCTTAGAAAATATACTCAAGTTTTTCTGGTAAAATCATCCACAAAGATTAACATGTACCTTTTTTATCTGAATGATTCAATCTCAACAGAGCCACATATGTTCGTATATACCAATTTCAATGGTTGTTTTGCTCTTCTGGCTTTCGAACTGGAAAAGATTCTCGATGTTGTTTTCCAACAAGACATCTTTCGCATGGACAATCTGGATAGTTAATCAAAGGCATGCTGGTCACCATCTTTTTCTGAACCAGTAATTTTAGTCCACGAAAATTTAGATGCCTGAATTGAAGATGCCATAGCCAATTGCTATCTTTCATCATTGCTTAAAAACTCAAGAGATTCTTCATTTGAAGAGTCAGGGGAAACATCCAGTTCTTTGTCATTTGCACCGTCGTGATCAACTTATTGTTGACACTTCTAATGGTGCAAACTCCATTTTCAATATGAACCTTGTGGCCTTTTTCATAAAGTTGCCCAACACTTAGCAAATCCCAAAAAAGTCTTGGTACAAAGTAAACATCTGCAATGGTAACAGTAGTACCATCTTTAGACTCGATATTGATGTTAACTTTTCCCGTCACAGGAATTTTTTATTTATTCCCAAAATTGACTTCACCGCGACTCGTCTCGTCCAACTGCAAGAACAACTCCTTCTTGTCGAACATATGATTGCTGCAACTAGTATCCAGGTACCATATGTTGGTGTCTATAGTGCTCGAGTCATCCTTCTTATATGCTAACATCATGTATTCCTCAACATCGGTGGCATGTGCGTGTTCCATCTACTCGTATGTCGCTTTTGCCTGGCATTCGGATTTCTAATGTCCAAATTTATTGCACTTAAAACACTTTACCTTTGATTTGTCACATGTTTTATATTTTCTGGTGAAATTCAAATTTCCACCTCTACCCCAGCCTCCTCCACAACCTCAAACGCCTTGATAGCCTCCTCGACTTGATGGAGCAACCCGACTTTGCAATGCTTGGTCAGGATTTGAACCGGTGGATTTTTGATTCATTCTTTGCTCAGGCAAGCACAATGAACCCATCAACCGGTCCAATGTTAGGGTTGACACATCATGTCCTTCCTCGAACGTTGCGACGACGTGGTCAAATCTTTCGGTCAAAGACCTCAAGAATTTTTCTACGACTCATACATTTTGGAGTTCTTCACCATTAACTCTCAATTGGTTAACAATGGTTTGCACACGATCGAAATATACCGAGATTGATTCAGAGTTATTCATGCATAAAGACTCAAAATCACCTCGAAGTGCTTGAAGCCACACCCGTCGAACATGATCATAGCCTTTGTAAGATTTTTGCAAAATATCCCACGCTTCTTTCGCGGTCTCTACACTCGATATTTTTTCAAATATTGTTTCCTCCATAGCTTGAAAAATCACATATAATGCTTTCTAATCTTTCTTCCATGACTCCACCACAGAATCTTTCTCCTCCTTTCTTAAAGCCTCGAATTCTTCAACATCGGCCACTTTGCTGTAGCCGTTTTCTACCAGATTCCACAAATCATGCGATTTGAAGAGAACCTTCATCTCGATGGATTAGTTGTTGAAATTCCTTCCGTTCAATTTTGGAAGTTGCATTGAATGGAACTAGTGGATGTCATTTCTAGCTCTAATACCAAATGTTAAAACCAAAAAGAATAATGATAACTATGGAAGTTTGGAACAGATGCACACATAAAGATTGGAGGGAGAACTTTTTTATTGACATGCAAATGCTTTTGCTTTTTGGTATGTTTACTACTTTGAACTTCACAGCCATTTATAATGACCGGTCGCTAATAAGGGTGAGTATGGTTCCAGGGTAGAACCTGGAACCTGAGAACCTAACCAGTGAGAACCTATAGGTTTCAGATTCCAAGGTATGCAGAGTAAGTTCCAGGTTCCAAAAATTGGGGAACCTGTTTCGATGGATAGGTTCCAAGTTCTAGGTAGGTGGAACCTGGAACTTGAAACTTAAACAAGTTTTTTGTATTTTTTCTTGGTCTATATCTTTGCGTGATCCTGCGATGTTTCATGGCGTTAGATGATGAGTGTATAATATGGAATCACTAGTATGAGTTTTTATTTTATAACTTGTTAATGTTTCATATTTTTCGTGTGTCTGAATATAAGTTATGGTTAGTGGATCATAGCAGCAAATGGTAGTCATTAAAGATGATGATTCACTGGAATTGTTCAATTAATAATACAGGTATAACTTGGGTAGACCATAGAATCGATCTTGGAACCTGTGATAGGGTAGGTTTTAGGTTCCAAAGAATGAGGACCCTATTCTCATAGGTAGGTTTCAGGTTCCAAGTAGAACATGTACGAAAGATGGAATCGCTCACCCCTAGTATCGATTCACGCAATGACTTTTCATTTTGATTGTATTTATTTAAACCGTAATGCCATGAAAACTAGTCTTTTGTATTCTCTTTGGTGAATGACAAACTTGTTTAGTATTATTGTGTTCATTTTCATTTTATTTAACTAAAAATGAAATTAAAAAAAAAAAGAACTTGTTAGACCTTGGAACCTATCCTGGAACCTGTGACAAGATAGGTTCCAGGTTCCAAGTTCCGACGGATAGGTTCCAAGTTTCAAAAAATGAGGAACCTGTACCCGATGGTAGATTCCAGGTTCTAGGTGGAATTTATGAGAAATCTGAAACCTGAAACCTAGAACCGCTCGCTCCTAGTCGCTAGACATGTGTATGACAACATTGACGATGAACAACAAGAGAGTCCACAAAGTAATACAAGCACCCAAACAAAGTCAAATAAAAGACGTGCAATAAATGCACTTGATAAAAAAATGGTAGCCTTCTTTGTCTTCAGGCTTCGATAGCTACTCTTCTTCACTGAATGCAGTAGCTCTTCTTGTCTGCATTCTTCTTCGGCACCCCCCATAAGTCATGCTGACTTCCTTTAGTTTTCGTTCTTCTTCTAACAACCACCATAAATCAAGACTTCCAACCAAATCTAGAGCTCAGCAACAAATCCAACAATCAATTTTATGCTATTCTAACATCTTTCGTCTTCTCCAACGCGAGTGATCCACTGTGAAATTAGACAAAGCAAAAAGTCAACGCATCTTTTCTTTTGCCTGGTGTATTAGCCGACCAGTTGTTCCTTTTCATATCTTAATCTTCTTCTTTTTCCCTTTGGCAGGGAGCGTGAACTTAAAAAGGAGGATGTTTCCACGGTCCACCGACTGTTGAGGAAGGATGACTTATATGTGACAGCACATTTAGTCGGGATGGATCACCCTGTGCAAGAGGTGATGAAAATGGAAACGTAATCGAAGGGCAAACGCTGACCGGAAAACGTGTGGTTGAGATATCGGGCCTTCCAGGAATTGGTTAGTTGACTCTTGCCACGGTTGTCTGCAACAAAATCTGTCATCTCTTCGAAGGTAAGAGCTTCCTTAAAGGGGTTAGAGCAAAGGAGACTCCTGTCTCTCCAAGAAGATTTGGTTAGTGACCTCCAAAAGAGAACACACACATTCACATATCCTGCTAAAGGTACCGAATTTATCAAGTACACATTTAGAGATCTCGAGAGTTCTCATTATCCTTGGCGATGTTAGTGATTTTAAACAAATCAGTTCACTAGCCGGAGATCTAAATTGATTCGGTCCAGGAAGCAGGATCATCATGATCTCTATGAGAAGCAATCTTGTTGACAAGTATAATCAGGTGCCGGTGACCTCTACAAGCAGCAGTACTGTTAACTGCCGCAATGACATCCTCGTTGAAAAATACGAGCTAAAACATATTAATAATGGCCATGCTTTTCAGCTATTCTGTAAATATGCTCTTAGAGAAAAACCTCCCAAAAAGGAATTCTTCGCTTTGGCATGGGAAATTATTTTGGCTACTGGAGGAATTCCTCTGGTTTTTGAGGTTGTCGGTTCATTTTTACAAGGAAAAGAAAGAGATTTCAGGAAGGAGACATTGGGTAGATTGAACCAAGGATTGTGATGGGTTGGGTTGTGCTTTGAATCATTAACATGGGTTGGATTGTGCTGGGCTGGCAAGGAACTCATCTCGTCCAGCGAATCGAAAGGACAACTTAAACCCGATACTTAATCCAACTACTTACATACCCACGTGCTCCGTGTATGACTCAAATTATGTTTTATAGTGACATATTCTAGCAAAATTATGCAAAAAAAATTCTGGTTAGAATTCGATTTATCTTATTTAATTTATTGTTCTTAAAAGACAATTACCAGGGAAACCACCGAACATTTAATAAGGCATCTGCAATTCTTCCACCAATGTTGACACAACCCAAGCTGAGAAATGTCTTGCTCGGTAGGATCTCAAAGCCTGCCACAATAGTGTTAAGGTAGTCTGTTCCCTATACGATGGGCCACAAAAGTCAAGTAGAGAAACAAGTGGAAGTCTTCAGACGACGAAATAACGACTATGGATGCCTAAACTCATGAGGTAAAGAAAATGCTTCATACGTGAGACTATTTCGAAGAAAATCGAAAATCAAATTAGGGCCTGCAAGCTACTTTTTTTCTGCAACAGACCCTTTCCTCTTCTTCGTGTCGAGGGCTATGTCAGGAATGTAGAATCTAACACATGTTCCTGGATCGTGGAAACCTTTGTAAATAATCTTCCTGGCAAGGCACCTTAGCATGCGTGCCTATTTTATTTTCTTCCATTTTTATTAGAGACATACGACGAAGGACCTCGATTTCATCATGAGGATGGTCATAATCATGCCACATATATGAGGCAATCCTACAATCCGCATCTGGGAGAAAACATGCAATATCAGTATACATCTGCTTTTGCTTTTGATCTAATGCTTCATAAATTATACTCAGAATCTTCTGGTAATCTTCCTGAAATTGTCGTATGAAATCTCTGAATTTAATCCATTCTTCTCGTCCTTAACCATGCATAAAAGAACCAAAAACTTTGACAAGTAGTGGAAGTCCCTCCGAAGCCTTGACTATCCTGTTTGCAATTTCAACATAAGGTTGATGTTTATAGCTCTTTCCCATTGAATACTGCCAGAAAAGGTCAAAAGCTGGATTATCAGCCACCGGACTAACATCGTGAGTATGAACCGACCCTCGATCAAGAAACCCTTGAAGAAGGCTTCTTTGTTTTGAGGTTACAATTATTCTACTGCCAAAACCAAACCAATCAAGCTTAGCTCCTACAAACTCCTTGAGAAGGAACAGATCTTCCACACCATCGAGAACAAGGAGAACTTTCATATTCCAAAAAATTTCTTTCAAAAATCGTACTCCTTTTAAAGCAGAAGCAACCTCATACTCTCTTTTCAAAATATCAAAGATCGACTTGGTTTAAAGACAGTGAACACCATCACGATGCCGCATCATTTCTTCAATCTCCGTAAGTAAACTGCAAGCGTCAAAGTGAATCGAGATATTTTTATATACGATCTTGGCAAGAGCAGTCTTTCCAATGGATTCCAACAATCCGTACCTCGTTTACTTCTGTGTCCAATAAGCTAATTATTTGCAATACTTGACTGTCTTCACGGTCCTATAAAGGTACCAAGTTAGGAAAATGTAACTTTAGTAGGGAGGGGAAGAGAAGTGAAGTAATATACACAGGTACTGTAAGTTTTGGATGATGACGCCATTCTCTGAAACATTTGCTTTGAATGTGCCTGCCAATAATCATTATGCCTCGTTAATTGAGATGTCGTAACTAATGTCTAGGTAGTTGAAGATAACCTCTACTGGAGTCCTGCCAACGCAATCATTCACGTCATGCATCCATTATGGTAAAATCTATGAGTAAATCTGGCTAAGGAAGCGTCAAAAGGCCTAAACTGAGTAATACCCTGTTTCTTATCCTTTGTAGTCTGAAAAGGAAGCACAGAAAGGCCGCTACCGGCCTTATCAGGGACCATCTCCGATTCGCCTGCAGGTTGGACTTTACCTTACCTCATTTAAATGTGCATAATTTATAATAAATAAAAGTTAATGCCACAGAAAGGCTTAACTGACTAACATACCCTGTTTTTTATCCTTCGAAGTCTGAAAAGGAAAAGAAAGGTAAATACCGATTTTGTCAGTAACCATTTCCTGGTTGCCTGCAATAATAAATTGAGTAAGAGTTTCCCTTGAGATCTTCCTTAAAGGTGCAAGATCTATAATGAATAAAAGTTAGTCCCACAGCATGAGGAACAAAACACAAACATAATTTGAACAATCCCTTCCCCTACTGCTTCCGCAGAACACCAGCACAGAAAATCATCAGCCATCTAGAAAGTTGACTTTTTTTATGCATCGATGACAGGCCTATAGTAAGCGGTAAAAGCAGTAAAATGCAAAAAACACTTGATAGACAAAAACCTCTTAAAGACAGTATCCAGAAGTTGGGAGGGATGCTTTAGGTTTTCGTGAAAATAGAAATTGGTACGGGGAACTTCCTTCTCAAAGTACAGCTGATCGATCACAACAGTTGATCGGAAGATTTCACCTTCCAGGAACCATGAGAAACTACAATATTCTTTACGAGTTACAACTTACATATCCTCTTTTGCAAGTATCCTGTCCTGCAGAGAGAGTTTCTAATCTGGCATCTCATCTCTGTGTTTTTATTGCTTAGACAACATTTCTCTATTGGTTCTCCAAAGCCGCCGTTAAGAATAATGCGGAAGAGAAGATAATGAGAAATTTCTGTACAATTCAATATATTGAAAATCAGAAAATCAGAGGAAATATCCTAAATATTCCTAGAAGATTTCAAAATATCTCCAACAGCCGCTATTTCTATCTTCATTTGTAGTAATTCGTTGGAGATCTTTACTATCTGTTTAGTTTTTCCTCTCATACTGACAATCCTTCCTCAAACAAAGTGCATAGCATGAAGAGCTAGATCGTCTAATCGTAGTATTCTTGACTAGATAATAAGATTCATGGCATCACAACTACGAAGTTTCTCGAAGGCAATGAATTGAGACTACTATAAGAATTCACCACTTTGTCAACAATTGCGTATAATCAGCTCAACATCAGAGCTCACCAAACAAAAAAAGAAAGTGAAGAACCATAAGAAGTTTCCCAGTCCTCTAATATGCTAAACTTTCAGAAGTGGCGAAGAAATACAAAAGTTGAAGGTGGCAGCTGCATAAGGCTGCGGTGATGGGGGATGCAAAAAGGTGACTTAGTTGTTTCAGAAGAAAATAGTAGGATTCAGGCTATCCGATTATGGTTGCGGTTCAAGAGATGCTTTTATGATAAACCAAAATGGTCATTTGGCAGGTAAATACAGAAGAGACAATGATAATAGACAAATATACCTAGAGGTATTGCTGTATTAGAAAGTCAAGTTTGATGCGTAGCTCCTCCACTTAACATAAAGGTACAGACACTCTTGATCACTGATATCGTGAGATGAATATTACCTGCCATTACATAGTATGATCAAACGAACAGGTCTGTATTGTGGTGATCTAAAACCACAATCACCAAACAGCAAACTATTTATACTCCAATAGGCTATGCTAGATATGATCTTTGATGAGATAAGAAACAACTGAATCTATTATGCACGTAGAAATTGGATAGAATGGAGCTTTGTCGTTGATCAATATCATTACAAAGCTCCTTTCCCTCCTGCTACTCTTGATATTAATTAGAAAAGGAAAAAGATTAATAGTCCAACTTACTCTTCCATTAATCCACTTTGGACAATATTCCTACACTAATCTATTGAGGGCGTTAACTTCAATATAATTAATAGTAGTCAATAAGCTAAATCTGCTCGTTCATATTTTATTTGGTTTTTCCATTTAACAGTCATATATAGTTGCAAAATGTTCATTGTACAAATTGTGTAGTTGTATCTAATCTTTTAGAATTATTTATCACGTGTTCACACCTTTAACATTTAACTAGAACGCAATTTACATTATTTATGATATAAAAAAAATCGATAGCTTATGTGGTGCTTTAGCCATGTTTATAACAATCACCAAAGTAATGCAAATCCCAATCAAGCTTTCAAATTTTTCATTTTTAATTTATAAATCTAGTTACACATTTCATTTTCGCAGAGTCCTTCCAGTTTGAAAAACTAAAAATCGTTGAAAACAAAATTATAAGAAACCTTATCTATCTAATGACACGTGCATTATCATACTCCCTAGTATGAAATGAATACATAAAATCTAATTACTTCAAAATTATGGTATTAACAGTCGAAAGTAAGCTTCAGATAACAAACCAATTAAATTCATACTATTTTATATAAAATTTCATGAAAATATTCTATCCCTTCTAAGCTAGGGTTTACCAAAACTTTTTATCTCGTCCTCTGACCAAAGTTTTCGCACCTACCATTTCTTCTAGAATATCAACTAATAACTCCTCAAATTTTGTTTCCTGTGATCAAACTAAATCCCTTCTCCATTCACTTAGAAAGATTTTAATTACGACCTCTTAGCAATATCATTTAACGTCTTAGCAATCAAGAGACAATTTTAATGAATATATGGGGTGATATTTTACCAAAACGGACTTCTACTTTAACTTTTAGTAATTAAAATTTGATTTTCCTTTGGTAGCTAAAATTTGATCCTTATTCAGTATTGAGGACTTCCCATCTTAAAAATCATATCGATGTCAACATTCAGAGTAATGTGAATATTTCCACAATTCCTACATTTTCTTCTGACGAGTATATTCAAGAGCACCAAGTGGGCCTCCCATTTAAACTCTAGGCCTATAGAACCTCATTCTTAAAAGCACACCTATCTTTCTTTCCAAATAACCCATAAAATAGTACCGGAGCAAATTGCTTGTCATATCTTTAAAGCATTTTAGCCTAGACCAAGCTAAGAGATCCTCAGTGGCAGAACATTATCTCTTTCTCCACTGGTAATACAGGAAATATGCCTTGATTACTTATAGGTGATTTCAATGAAACGAGAGATACAAATGAACGGATCAAATCAAATACTCGATGGACTTCTAGAATAGACGAGCTAAACTCTATAATTGAGGAGCTTGCACTGATCGAGCCTCATTCCATAGGCCCGTTTTTCACATGGACAAATAAAAGGTCAAATGATAATCTTAGAGCAAGCAAGATAGACAGGGTCTTCATTAATGCACATTGGCAAAATATATACTCTCACTATTCAATTGAATTTTTACTGCCGAGTGTTTCAGATCATTCTCCGTGGCTGGTGCGTCTCCACACTATTGCTAGGAGGAAGAAGTCATCTTTTGAATTTTTTAAATTTCTGGACTGAAAGTGTAGATTTCCTGCCAATAGTACATTCTTGCTGGCAACTGAAGATCCATAATGTTTATTCTGGTGAAGAAGCTCAAAGCATTGAAACAACAACTCAATCACTTGAATAAATCTCAATTTGGTGACTTGTGTCTAAAGGTCAAGGATGATAGAGCGAACCTACAGCGAATACAATGAGAACTTGCATTGGACCCTTACAACATGAACACTCGGGAAGAAGAAAAGATACAATTGGAGCAATTATTAGCCCTTGGCAAAATGAAGAAGTCCTCCTAAAGCAAAAATCTAGAAATCTTTGGCTCAAGAAGAGGGACAACAACAGTAAGATTTTCTTTACCTCCATGATGCGTAGAAGTGCTCAGAACATAATTAATCAGCTCTCACTTGAGGATGAAACTATTATAACAGATGAGATTGCTCTCAGAGACGCAATTGTCTCTTATTATCGTCACATACTTGGTAACTCCAGACACATTGATATCCCCTACAAGCGATTTGCTTCCCTATTCCCCGAAGATGTCAGCGCCACCTTCACTTTTCCAAATTTTCAACGTACTGAGTTCATCAGAGTGCTCAAAGGCCTCAACAACTTCAAAGCTTCGGGTCCAAACAGATATAACAGTTTATTCTACAAAAAATCATGGCCCATCATAAGGCATGATATTGAGGATGGTATCATGGAATTCTTCTCCTCAAGAAGAATGCTGAAAGCTATCAATTCTACACTAATATCCCTTGTGCCGAAGTTCCAGAATCCATCCCGCCTCACAAATTTCAAACCCATCTCAAGCTGCAATGTTTTATATAAAATCATTTCAAAGTTACTTGCGGAAAGAATCAGTTGTTTCCTCCCTTCGATTGTTGGCCTCAACCAAATTGCTTTCATCTCGAGTTGACAAATATCAAAGAATATTTTGCTTTGCCAAGAACTCCTTTATAACTGCCGTAAAGGGGATAAAGGTAAACGCGTGGCAATAAAAATTGACCTCATGAAAGCCTTTGATATGGTAAAATGGGAAGCAATACTCGAGGTTCTTAGAGCTATCCATACTCCCCAACATCTGCTTGATCTGATAGCTCAATGCTCAACTACACCGATATTCTCGATAAACCTCAATGGCGAACAGGTTGGCTACTTTGCTGGTACCAATGGACTAAGGCAAGGTGACCCACTCTCTCCTTATCTATTTGTCTTGGTTATGGAGATTCTTAATAGGATCATCATCGAGAAAGTTACAGCATCCTTCTTCAACTATCATTGACACTGCAAAACGGAAAAAATCACTCACTTATGCTTCGCAGATGACCTATTTCTCTTTGCACATGGGGATGCTGACTCTGTCATTTGCCTTGTTGACGCGTTTGGTGAATTTTCAAAACTCACAGGACTACATTTTAATCCAGATAAATGTCAAATCTGTTTCTCTGGATTGACTGAGGAAGAAAAGGGCATTATATTGGACCACATGCCTTTCCCCACAGGCACCCTACCTATTAGATACCTTGGTGTTCCACTTATCACAAGACGACTCACACACACAGATTGCAAGAGTCTGACCGATAAGATCTTCAAAAAAATTGAAGGCCAGGGCATGAAACATATCAGCTATGCCGGTCATCTCCAGTTGGCCAAATCGGTACTTATTTTCATATGTACTCTTTGGATGCAAGTGTTCTTACTCCCCAAGCAAACTATTTATGAAGTTGAGAAGAAGATTAGGCAATTCCTATGAGCCGGAAACACAAAAGGCCACAAATCACACAAAGTTGCTTGGGAAGTTATTTGCTCGCCCAAAAAGGAAGGAGGACTAGGGTTGCTCAACCTCAAATTATGGAACAAAGTGTTGCTAGGCTGCATGCTTTAGAACCTCATGAATTGTCCGTCGTCTTCCTTGTGGAGTAAGTGGGTTTACAGTACCAAATGTAGAGGCACCTCGATTATGTAACTTGAAATCAAGGGTAGTATGGCTTGGAGTTGGCGTGGTATTCTCCAATTAAGACAGGCTGTAGCATCAGTCATATCTAGGCCACGATACTGTTGCCAAGAGGTATACAATGAAACCAAAAGAGTGGGACCGGCTGTGGGATGGTATCAATTGATCTGGAAAGGTGGTGTCAGCAAGCACAATTTTATCAATTGGCTAGTTTGTAGGGATAGATTACCAACAACAGAGATCATTTCACGATGGATGCCTAAAGTAGATATCCACTGTAATTCCTGTATGTTTGATCTGGAAAACAGAGAACATCTATTCTTCCAATGCACTTGGATTGGAAGCATTTGGCGTACTATCCTGGCGCAGTACGGAATCAGGAGTTATTTAGGAGGATGGAATGATAAACTCCAATGGATTATCAGGGCTACCAAAAGCAAAGACTTGGCGGCGAGGCTTATAAAGGTATCTTTCCTAGCGACCATATATTGCATTTGGATGAAACGTAATCGTAGGCGCTTCCAACATAAGTCAAATGATGCCCTTATCATTTTTGCTAAAGTTCGTAAACTTGTCACAGAGAGAGCTTCGCACTACAAAACTTTTCGACCTTCTCAGACAAATGTAATATTGGCTACTATTTGGAGACTCCCTCCCTCCATATTTTCGAGATCTTAGTTTTATTTGTAATGCTAGGGAATGTCCATAGGCTTCGGTACGTCATCTTATAAATGATATTTACATTCACACCCAAAAAAAAAAAAAAGCTAAGAGATCCTCTCTAATAGACACTGCCGCAACCTAGCTAATGCGAGTGATAAATTAGTATTCCAAAGTCTTCAAACCTCTAGGCAATGAAGGAGAAGCAGAGAAACATATTCTGCATTCTGCTTGCAAAGAAACACCTATTGCTGATATTTAATCTCTTCTCTTCAAATTTTCTGTAGTAAGAAGCACATTAAAATATTAGAAAGCTTACCCTAACTATTGCTTTAGTTTCCCTGAAAATCCTCAAAACGGAAAAGGAGGGCTCCCAACTTCAGCTCAGACCATGGGGATAGCTCTTATATGCTGATGTAACAGTGAACATACCATCCATTTGCTCTTCTATAATATTGTTCCACCAAAGCATCTTTTGTCTTGCCAATTGAAAGACATCGGGAAAGGAGACAATAAAAGGTTGATCTCCACATTGTTTGTCTTTCCATAACATATTTGCGTACCCACGGCCACTTTGAATTTGCTTGAAGCTATAAAGTGCTTCCGGTTTCTACACATCACCTCCAATGGCTCATTACAATATTGCCTCTTTGTAAATTGGTTATCCATCCATTACAACTAAGTCTTGAGAGAGAGGAAGAGAGAAATTATCCAAAGATTACATCTTTACTCAATGAAATAATAAAAAATGAATTCTATTGGAATGTGCTCCCAAAGCACTTGTTAAGCAACCAAATGAGAATACTGCAATTTTCAATGCATTAAAAGTTCTTTGATATGCACATTCAACACTTTGAAAATCGATGCTCACAAATGCTCTAGGACAATATTTATAAAAATTACATAAGATCTCTATTTGTAGAGCACTGAGAGTTGAGAGACATTGCAAAACCCTGATTGCCTTATTTAACACTTGCCTAATATGGCTAATACCTAATATCGCTAATTATACTTCTTCAACACTTTCCCTCTAGTTGAAGCATCCAACTTGCAACTAAGGGGCGCATTCGCTACATAACAAACGTGGATACACCCAATCAGATTTAAGACGAAGACAAATACATTAGTCAAACCTTCCATGACAAATTGTATGTCGGCCACATCGACCCCGGCTTTGACAAAGCACTGAGGCAAACTAAGATCGAAAAATTGACACCTTTCTCTCACTCATCCCAGGTAAAAATGTCCAATAACCCGACTTCATGAGTTGCGGCAAACTTAACCGCATGGCCCCCACGGTCCTCAACTCTAGCTGCATGAATAAAGTGCGCATGACTCCGCCGCTCACAGCCCCCTCTTGATGGCGATTTCGCCCATCTACGACACTTGCGATTAAGGGTGGGCCTCACAATGAATGACATGCACAAAGTAGGTGTTGAAAATTCGGAAGACCAAAATTGAGGAATTTGCTGAAGATGAGTACCTATATATATAAGCATTGTAGCCTCTCTTTTTTTAAGAATAAATGACGGCACAAATTCAAGACCAAAAAAGCAAACCTATAATAACAGGGAGCTCAACTAACAGAGGAGCAGAACTGCCACGAAGACAAAAAGACGAGGACAAATCATCCCTTGACAATATTCAATTGTTAGGATTCACGTGTGAGTTGTATTAAAAAAGTCTCACGTCGAAGAATTAGTATGTTGTGAAGCAATTAATATATCATAATTGACTTATAACTCATAGGCTTAAGCTTTTGAGTGAATGTGGATCTAATTAGGTATGTTGACGAGCTGAGATTTGGGCTCCCTTTTAGAGATCTCCCCAGGTGAAGGTATTGGGTTTTTACTGTGCGCTCTCAATACTTGTGACTCTTGAGAAAAAGATAATATATTTGCATGAGGCATGCGACACAAAAATTAATAAAAAAAAAGTTCACCATTATTCGAAGATAAGATTATTTTAAAATGATCAAAAGAAGTCTATGTAAGAGAATGGGTTAATTGTTTATGATTTAATAAAAAAATGAGCACTAGTCATCACAAAAGCAAAATAATAACAAAGAAAATGGCCACTACCTTGACGGCTACTAACGGAGCTTACAAATAGAGATTACAAACGATTATTGAACGGTTCTATTGACAATTACATCAACTCCACCACCTTAATAGTTTTTTCGACCCCACTTCATGTGGCCCTCTATCATTGTCCTTGAGTGGTTGATCATACTTAGACACTCTCGTTGCCATTGGACAAAATCAGCAAAATTTTGGCCTTCGATTTTTTCTCTAAGATTGAGTTTCAATCCACAAAAAGGAAAATTTGTGAATTCTTTATCTGAGAGTGAAGTGAGGCATCTATTTCTAACCCTCTTGAATCGAGCAACAAACTGATCCACTGACTTATTATCGTATTAATAGATTCCGACCAAACCAACAATCGATACATCATTTTTCGTTCTATAAAATTGAAAATGAAATTGTCTTTCTATCTCAGCCCAAGTATGAATTGAATTAGGACATACATTCGTATACCATGTAAATGCAATTTTTGATAAAGACAAAGGGAACAACCTAAATCTCAAGAATTCATTTGTTATTGCCTCTCCACATAAATCGACCAACATGTTCAACAGTCGATTGATCATCTTTGCCAGTAAAAATAGTGAAGTTGAGAGTTTTGAATTCTCTTGGGTAAGGTATAGTGTCAATCCAATCAAGATGTGGCTTCATATTTACTGACCTAACCATTTCTCTGTCAGCACCTAATTGTTGTAATACGAGTTCAGCCTTTGATCAGGATTCGCAAGTTAATAAACTTACCCTTCCTACCCCCCAGGTTCAAGGTAAATAGGATTTTCAGGCATTTGTAAAATCTTCACTAGTGGTGGGGTCGCTTGGCCTAAATTATGTCAACCGGTCAATTGACTAAGAGTTGGAGGAACATACCAAGAACACTACAAAAAAACCGGGTTTTTCCGACGAAAATTTCCGACGAAAAAATTTTCGTTGGAAATTTGCAACGACATTTCCAACGAAAAATAAATTCGTCGGAAATTTGCAACGAAAAATTCTTCGTCGGAAATTTCCGACGAAACAATTTCCGACGGAAATTTCCGACGAAAAATATTTCGTCGCAAATTCCGACGAAATTTCCGACGAAGCACTTTTCGTCGGAAATTTCCGACGAAATTTTCCGACGAAGTAATTTTCGTCGGAAATCTCCGACGAAATTTTCCGACGAAATACTTTTCGTCGGAAATTTCCGACGATTTTATTTTTCGTGGGACATTTCGTTGCAAATTTACAAAGAAAATTTTTTCGTCGCAAATTTCCAACGAATTTTTGCGACGAAAATTTTTTCGTCGCAAATTTCCGACGAATTTTATTCGTGGCAAATTTGCAATACGAAAAATGATGTTTTTGATATCTGTCCCGACCCCTAATTTCTCTCTGTCGACTGATTCCTCTTATTCCCTCGCTATTCTCTCTCCGTCTCTCTCTTTAATTTCTCTCGAATTACTTATCGGTGCACGCGCAAATCAATCTCGGTAAAGGTTTTTCGCCGGTAAGTGTCGTGGCTAATTTCATGAATAATTGGCGACGAAAACGGTTCGTCACAAAATTATTCATCGCTGGATTTGTATTTGTTGGTGTTATTAAAATTTTTTTTTTCCTTTCCTCACTGGTTTGGCCGATCGCCGGCCATGGGGCGAGGTCCGGTGGCCTGGCCATGGCCGTCGGTCAACCTCGCCGACGCACAGGCGGGCTAGCCTCGCCGGCCAAGCTCGCCGGCCATGGCGAGCTCGGCCCCGGCCAGCGGCGAGGCCGGCCTCGCCGGCACGGCGAGGGTCGATCTCGCCATGGCCGGCGAGCTCGAGCTCGCCCGGATGTGGGCGAGATCCGGGCCTCGCCGGCCATGGCGAGCTCGAGCTTGCCGGCGGCTTGGCCGGCCTCGCCGGCACGGGCGAGGGCCGAGCTCGCGGCGGGCTTGGCTGGCCCTCGCCCGGCACCGGCGAGGCCGAGCTCGCCGGCGGCGAGGGCCGAGCTTGCCATGGTCGGCGAGCTCCGCCGCCTGCACCTCGGCGAGATCCGGGCGACCTCGAGCTCACCGGCGGCTTGGCGCCTCGCCAGACCGGCGAGGGCCGAGCTCGCCATGGCGGCCGAGCTCCAGCCGCCTGCACCTCGACGAGATCCGGGCGACCTCGAGCTCGCCGGCGGCTTGGCCGGCCCTCGCCGGCACTGGCGAGGGCCGAGCTCGCCATGGCTGGCGAGCTCGAGCTCGCCCAGATTTGGGCGAGCCGGAGCTCGCCCGCGGCTTGGCCGGCCCGCCGAAGATCGGGCGAGGGCCGAGCTCGCCATGGCCGGCGAGCCTCGAGCTCGCCCCGATCCGGGCGAGTTCCGGGCGAGCTCGCCGGCCATGGCGAGCCTCGGCCCTCGCCGGTTCCAGCCAGGGTCAGCCTCGCCGCCGGCGAGCTCGAGGTCACCCAGAACTTGCCCAGGCGAGCTCGCCGGTCGCCGACCTGGCGATCGGCCAAGAAGAAAGGACAAAAAAAAGAAAAAGAAAAAAAAAAGAGAAAAAAATAAAAGATAATTAAAAAATTAATTTTAAGTCATTTGTTTTTATTTCAGGTACGTGTCTATTTGAAGGTCTCGCAATCCAAGTGAACGTTGCAATTCTCATCAAATAGACCACTTTTTACTACAAAGGTTTCAGTCAAATACTTGGTAAGTTTTCTTGACATGGTAATTTTTTCATTTTTTTCAAGTTGAAAGTAATTATTTCGTAAAAAAGAAAATTGTAATTGTTAGAATTTTATGGTTTTAATTAACAATATTAAACAATAGATATGATATTTTTAATATTGTACGAGAATTTTTTTATTTTTATACAGACACAATGCAAAGAGACAGGGGTTGGATGTATAATAAGAACCTACCTGGACGTCAAGGATTGACCAATGAGTTTCGAATCGGGGTGGAACTATTTTTGGACTTTGCTAGTAATAAATATGAGTTCATGAATGGAAATAAGTTAAGGTGTCCATGTAGAAAGTGCAGTAATGGAAAATTTCAAGACATTGACATAGTTAGAGAACATCTTTGTAGATTTGGGTTTACTCCGAACTATTATAATTGGAGTTACCATGGTGAACCATTTATATCTGATGACGGATATCGAAGAAGCGACCAATTGTTTGTTAGGGAAGAATGTAGCTATTATGACCAATTGAATCCATATCGGGGATGGTGTTTGATGAAGCAGGCCATAATTTTTTTCCAGAATCGAATCATGCAAGTACTAGTTTAACTCCTACACTTGAACAAGTGGGAACTAGTCATGCATCACAATTGGAAGAGGCAGGAGTTACAGGTTTTGATGAGAATGTGTGTGATGGAACTTTTCAATCTAATCGGTTATAGGAAGAGTTGAAAACAGCAGATGAACCTTTATGGGCAGGTTGTGACAACCACACGAAGGTATCAGTGACAGCAAGACTGTTAAATATCAAGGCAGAGCATAATGTGTCTGTGGATTGCTTCAACTCTTTTGTTGAAGTAATGCGGGAAACAATGCCTCGTGATAACATCATGCCAAGTGACTTTTACGATATGAAAAAGCTAGTGGATAATTTAGGTCTTCCAGTTGTAAGGATTGATGTATGTAGTATGGGTTGTATGTTATATTGGAGAGATGATGAAAATGCAGAATCTTGTAAATTCTGCAGCCAACCTAGGTACAAGATTAACAGGCGGCAAGGTCGTAATCAGAAGCGTAGACCATGTAAACAAATGTTCTACTTGCCCTTAATCCCTAGGTTGCAAAGGCTTTATGCGTCTCAAGCCACTGCTGAACACATGACTTGGCATGCAAATCATGAAACAGAAGAGGATCTAATGTGTCATCCTTCAGATGCAGAGGCATGGAAACATTTTGATAGAACATATCCCGAGTTTGCGATAGAGCCTCGAAACATCAGGTTAGGTCTGTGTGCTGATGGTTTTGCCCCATTTGGGAAATCAGGAAAAAGTTATTCATGTTGGCCAGTTATCTTAACTCCGTACAATCTTCCACCCGGTATGTGCATGAAGACACCTTATATGTTTTTGACATTGATCGTGACTGGCCCGCAAAATCCGAAAAAGTTGATGGATGTTTTTATGCAACCATTGATTGAAGAGTTACAACGGCTATGGGATGAAGGTGTCCCTATATATGACGTTTCTACCGATCAAACATTTGTAATGAAGGCTGCTCTTCTTTGGACGATAAATGACTTTCCAGCTTATGGAATGTTATCTGGATGGAGTACAGCTGGGATCTTAGGATGCCCGATATGTATAGAGATATCGAAGTCATTCAGATTAAAGCACAGTAAGAAGGCCAGCTATTTTGACTGTCATAGGCAATTTTTGCCGCTAAAGCATACATTCAGAAGGAATAAAAAAGAGTTTATCAAGAATAGGATCGAAAGAACACATCCACCATTGAGGTTGACCGGTGATCAAATTTGGGAGCGAGTGCAGTAGTTTCCAACGGTTGTTGAAAACCCTCACGGCACAACTATTGGGTACGGAAGTACACATAAATGGACTAAACGCAATATATTTTGGGATCTACCATATTGGAAGGCCCATCTTATTCATCATAATCTTGACGTCATGCACATAGAGAAGAACGTTTTCGATAATGTCATAAATACTGTGATGGATGTCACTGGAAAAACAAAAGACAACTTGAACGCAAGAAAAGATATAAGGGATATTTGCGATCGGCCAACACTAGATGTGGATGCAAGCAGCAGGGGACCAAAACCAAAAGCAGTTTATACATTGGACAAGGAGCAGAGACGAGTCGTTTGTCAATGGTTGAAATCGGTGCGATTTCCTGATGGATATGCTTCGAATCTAGGGAGATGGGTTGATTTGAATGAATGCAAGTTGATAGGTCTGAAGAGTCATGATTATCACGTATTTATGGAAAGACTAATTCCAATAGCCTTCAAGGAACTTTTACCAAACTTTGTTTGGGGCGCCATTACAGAGTTAAGTAATTTCCTGCACGATATTTGCTCAACAGCGTTGAAAGCATCACACATGGAGAAACTAGAGAGAGATATTCCAATTATTCTTTGCAACTTAGAAAGGATATTTCCTCCATCGTTTTTTGATTCAATGGAGCATCTCTTAGTTCACTTGCCTTATGAGGCCAAAGTTGCAGGTCCCGTCCAATTTCGATGGATGTATCCATTTGAGAGGTAAGTTTTTTGTTAAATAAATTTTAAATTACTTCATTATATATTATGTTCCGATAAATTTTTTTGTATTGCAACTAGGTTCTTATATCATTTGAAGAAAAAAGTGAAGAATAAGGCATGTGTCGAAGCTTCAATTTGTAATGCATATATTGTGGAAGAAGTGACAATATTTGCATCATACTATTTTGAACCGCACGTGCAGTGCAAGAGGCGGAGAGCAGGAAGAAATGATGAGGGCCCCATTGATCCCAATTGCAAATCATTCTCTATTTTCAATTATTTGGGTCGACCAAGCGGCGCAAGTAAGTTTCGGCACTTAACAGGTGAAGAAAAGCAGGCAGCCCATGCATATATTTTACTGAACTGTCCAGAAGTTGAGCCATACTTCAAGTAAGTGTACATTTGTAAGTATATGTATTGTGTGTCAAACATTTGCTAATATATAAATGGTATTTGTTAATAGGATTTTCCAAAATTCAATGTTTGGACTACCACCGAATGAGTTTGACCGTTTGTGCCAAGAACAATTTGCAACATGGTTCACAACATATGTAAGTTGTATGTGGACGAAACGCAAGTTATTCGAATTTTTTATACATCATATATTAAAATATATATTATTGACATTACGTATGTGACCTTAGGTTCACAGTAATTATGATCATGCGACAGAGCAAGGATTGCTATATCATCTGGCGTGGGGTCCAAAGTCCAGAGTACGAACTTGGCCAGCATATTTCATAAACGGGTACAATTTTCACACTCGAACATATGGAATGGGAAAAGCCACAATGAATAGTGGTGTGTGTGTTCAGTCATCCAATGGTGGCAGTTCGAAAGATGATTTTTATGGGTTGTTGGATGAAATCGTAGAGATAGAGTACCATGGACCATTAATTTTGCGGGTTGTGTTATTTAAGTGCATAAGGTTCGACCCCGTCAAAGGAATGAATGTGCATACGAAGTTTAATTTGGTTGAAATAAATCACAAGAAAAGATATATGAAATATGAACCATTTGTCTTAGCACAACAAGCAATTCAAGTATATTATGCATCATATCCTAGTTTGAAACGTGACAAAGCCGATTGGTGGGTTGTATGTAAAACCAAAGCACGGAAAAAAATCGAGGAACACTGGAAGGACACAGCATATCAACGAGAGAAAGTTCGTCACACGATTGAAACTGATGAATATACCATTCCAACTTTACGAGATCCATGTAGAGCGATGATCAATGTGGATCCAACTGAAATTCGCGAATCAAATTTTGAAGTTGGTACAGAACTTGATTATGAGACAGATGATGAAGATGATGCGCATGAAGTAGATGAAGATGAAGATGAAGACGAAGACGAAGCTGCAGATGAAAGTGAAGATGAAGATGAAGATGAAGAATATGATTTTTGATACTTTTCACTATTTATGTGCAATTATTATTATTATTGCGACATGTGTTTTTTTTTCTCATAAATTTTTGTTATTGTTGTTGTCGTCGTTGTTGTTATAATTAGAATCATGACTAATTAGCCTTAGATTTCGCCACAGAATAAAAATAGCAGGGAAAAATATTAGAATTTTGCAACGAATTTGCATTTCGTTGGAAAAATTTCCAATGAATTTGCATTTCGTTGGAAACATTTCCAACGGAATGCAATGTCGTTGGAAATGTTTTCCAACGAAATGCAAATTCGTTGGAAATGTTTTCCAACGACATTGCATTTCGTTGGAAACATTTCCAACGACTTTGTATTTCGTTGGAACAATTTCCAACGAATGAAAATTCATTGGAACCGTTTCCAACGAAATCGAAATTCGTTGGAACAATTTCCAACGAATTTTCTTTTCGTTGGAAACATTTCCAACGAATTTGGATTTCGTTGGAAAGATTTCCAACCAATTTCCATTTCGTTGGAAAACTTTCCAACGAATTAGAAATTCGTGGGAAAACTTTCCAACGAATTATAAATTCGTTGGAAAAATTCCCCACGAATTTACAATTCGTTGGAAATCTCAAAATAAATTTCCCACAAAAAAATATATAAGCAAATATTTTGCCACGAATATGAAATTTGTGGGAGAAACCGTAGGAAATTTCCAACAACGTCCAAAGTCGTTGGAAATTTCCCACAAAATTGAAATTCGTGGGAAATTTCCCACGAATTTTCTCACGAATTTCAAATTTTCGGAAATTTCCCACTAACTTCAATTTCGTTGGAAATTTCGTGGGACATTTCCAACGAATTAAAATTCGTTGGAAATTTGCCTCGAATTACATCGAAATAATTTAAAATCGTACGAATTTCCAACGAATTACAAATTCGTTGGAAATTTTCCACCAATTTTCCCGCGAACGGGTACAATTATTGGAAATTTCCCACTAATTTGAATTTCGTGGGAAATTTTGGTGGGAAATTTCCAACGAAATTCAAATTCGTTGGAAATTTCCCACCAAAATTTCCCACGAAATTCAAATTAGTGGGAAATTTCCAATAATTCGTGAAAATTTGCAACGAATTGAAAAAATTCGTGGGAAATTTCCCACGAATTTAAAATTCGTTGGAAATTTTTCACTTAGTCTATTTTCGCCGAGACTCCACTTTTGTTGCAAGAACAATATCGCCACGAATCTCTTCAGAGCCGTCCTCGTCGCCATCCTCCTCGCCGTCGCCGCCTTCATCGTCCACGTCGCCGTCGACTTCGCCCAGCCCGGTAGGTAACTCTAAACTATATATTGTTTGAATAAAATGGTGACGCGGCCGTGAAGGGGTGGCGGGGGTCACGGCGGACTTGGCCGGGGGAGGGGGTCACAGCGGAGTTGGCTGGTGGGGGGGGGTGGCCGCCGAGATGGCCGGAGGCCGTGGGTCGCAGCCGAGGGGGGCCGGAGGGGGTTGTGCGTCGGTGAGTGGCCGTGTGGGGGGTCGCGGGCGACCGGCCGTGGGGGTCGCCGGCCCGGTGGCCGCGGGCCGGGGGTCGCCGGCGAGCCGACCGTGAGGGGGGTTCGCCGCCCACCTGGCCGTGGGGGGTCGCCGGCCGGCCGGCCGTGAGGGGGGTTCGCCGGCCGTGAGGGGGTTCGCCGCCCCGGGCCGTGTGGGGGTTGCTTGCCGCCACGGCGGCCGGGGGTCGCCGACCAGCTCGCCGGAGGAGGGGGTTGCCGGCCGGTGGCCGTGCGGGGCGGTCGCCGGTGAGCTCACCGGAGGGGGGGTCGCCGGCCAGCTCGCCGGAGGGGGGGGGGGGTCGCCGGAGGGGGGTGGTGGGCGACCTCGCCGGAGGGGGGGCTCGCGGCCATGATTTCGACACGGTTGTCGTTTTTTTTAATGATTTTTGTGTTAACATATAAAATTTGGTAAAACGATGCTTATAGAGGGAACAAATTAATGTGTTGCATTTGTGGCAAATTTACTTATTGAACGTAATTTGTGATCTTTTTTTTAGGTCTGTACTAGAACTGTGCGAAATAACATATTTGGGGCATAAATTTGCATAAATGTGGCATCAGAGTTGATACTTGTTGTAATTCGTTCTGCACATTTAATATGCTTCATTTTATTTTTCGTGGAATCTGATGTGGTCCAAATTTTAATAGGTTGTTTCAACGTGGACCAAAGATTGCTATTTATCAGAGGCGATAGTCGGTTTGTTTCATTTTGTCGAGTTTATTTATTGCTCTATTAAACAAAATGGTAAGCAAAATGGCTAATGTCATTTTCAGTCCCTAATATATGTTCATATTTTTAAATATATTTGTCTAACCTTCCTACTTGTCAGTTTAAACGTGGAGGTCTCCTGCGTGGTTCGGGTTCGCAAAGAAGATTAGCCCCTTCCGCTGGCTCGTCCTCGTCCCCGACCCTGTCCTCTTCCCCTGCCCTTTTATGTAACCCTCAACCACAACATGTTCATGGACAACACGAACACATTGGCCCATCCTTCGACCCTCAACAACATATTAGGGTAGAACCTCGGGACATGCGAACTGAATTTACTTCAGTTCCATCTCCGATTCGATCTCCTTCGGTTCCACTTTCTTCTTCAGTGCAATACTCGAATGATGAAGAAGATACCCGATTCATTATATGCCCATGTGGAGATTCGTAAGTACTTCATTTTTTACGTATATATAAATTATCGATGTAAATAAAATTGTTCATGTTGCGAATTATCCATATGCTTCATTGTGTCATTGTCCGTATTGTTATAACATGTTTTCAGATTCACGGATTCTACACATGTTCTGAGGGAACTGAATAAAATAGTCAATAACTGTTGGATGGGCCAGTTTATTACTTTTAGCAGCGCTCCCGCAGAAGTAAAGACTTTGTGGTGGAATGAGTTTAAGGTTAGTGTTGTCTTTCTTCACAAACTAAGTTCGGTGTAGCATACTGATGGTCAATAATGAATTTTGTCACGAATTGTCTGGTACATTGTAATGGATATGTGACATGTGACCCTAGTGGATAATTTTCAGTTGTTTTTCTATTGATTGTAGCGTAAGTTCACGTGGGATGAAATGGAAGAGGATGAGGTTAAAAGAATTTTCAAGAAGAAAATCGGTGATCACATGCGATATGTGATAAATAGAGCGAAGAGAAAAAATGAAAAGCCGACCTTTTTTACAACTGACAATTGGACGGAAATTACAAGAACTTGGGAAACTGAGAAGTATAAGCTAAGGTGTGAATTAACAAGAAGAATCGAGCTTCTAGTTCTAGTGACGGGTCTCAAGGCCTCGCCACATATGCCGGGGCTCTATCAAGATCGGGGAGCATAAAAGAAGAATGGTAAGTCTGTTTATACATGTCAGTGCATTTAATGTAATGATTAGTCATTTATGTTTATATTTTGTAGGCAGATGAATTGGGGACGAAACCCACTTTTACAGCTACATTTGAACGCACATTCCAAAAAAAAAGATAAGACATGGACTGGCGCTCGAGCAAAAGCTATTAAGGTATATAAGGTTATAGTTCGGACTTAAAGGAAACTAGAATGAAAATCATGAATGTTTTTAATATTTATGGTAATATATATGAATTTATTTTATTTCCATCTATAATGTTAATATAGGAAAAATATGATGAACTTTTAATGAGCACTGCTGGTGGTGATGGTGGTGGTGGTGGTGGTGATGGTGGTGATGGTGGTGGTGATGGTGGTGATGGTCGTGCTGTATCTGAGCCATCGGTTGACAATATGGCATTATGGGTGGAGGCAGCGGGTGGGATGAAAGGAGGAAAAATATTTGGGATGGGATCCTTGTCAAGGATGTACAAATCGAAGGTTGGTGCAACTTCATCCTCCAATGCAGCTGTTTCAAGGAGGACACGACATGAGGAGCATATAACCCAAGAATTGAGCCAACTGAAGCAGTTGCTTGTATAGAAGGACGAAGAAATGAAGTATTTACTTGGACAGAAGGACGAACAAATAAGGGTGATGTAACAACAAATGCAAATTGTCATGCGACATCTCGACATCGATCGCAATGAGGTTCCTCCTCTACCTCATATTAATCCAATTGATGATGGGCATAATGCTGAGCCATAAAATGATGCGGCGAATGGTGATGGTGATGATGATGATGCTAATAATTTTATTGTTAGTCCTTTCTAGTTCATTCTTAAGTACCAAAGCTATCAATATTTTATGGTTGTCCCGCGTTCTTTCAATGTTTTGAATGTATTACCTGATGTTCATTAGTGCTTAGCTGCCTCTTCGTATTATGAGATTGAAAATCGAATATCATCATATGAGACTTTGCAACTTATGCATTGTAGAAATTAATATTGCTTTCTTACCAAAAAAAAATTAATATTGATAATAATTAGATTTAAAATCGAAATTGTCGCTAAACAAAATTCGTCGCAAACTTAGCGACGAATTTTGTCACGAATAGCTTTCGTTGCAAATTACCAACGAAAATTGAATTTTTTTGATGGAAAAAAATCGAATTTCCAATGATTTTTGCATCGAATAATTAGCGTCAAATTTTGTAACGTATTTTCCCACAAATGTTGTTTTCGTTGGAAATTACCAACGAAAATTGTAATTTTTTGGATGAAAATTTCGCGGATTTCCCACGATTTTTTGCAACGAATAAGGATGAATTTATATATTATTTTTCCAACGAATTAAATTTTCGTCGGAAATTACCAACGAGACTTGCTATTTTTTGTCGGAAAAAATTGCGATTTCCAACGAATTTTTTTTTCGTTGGAAATTAACAACGAAAAATTTTTGTCGGAGAAATCCGACATTTCCAACGAATTTTTTTTTCGTCGGAAATTAACACGAAAATTGTAATTTATTGTGGGAAATATTCGAGATTTCCAACGAATTTTGTTTTTGTCGGAAATTACCAACGAAAATTGTTTGTAGGAAAAATTCGAGATTTCCAACGAATTTTTTTTTCGTTGGAAATTAACACGAAAATTGTTTGTGAGAAAAATTCCCGATTTCCAACGAATTTTTTTTTCGTCGGAAATTACCAACGAAAATTGTTTGTCGGAAAAGTTCGCGATTTCCAACGAATTTTTTTTTCGTTGGAAATTCAAAACGAAAATTGTAATTTCGTGTGGGAAATATTCGAAATTTCCAACGAATTTTTTTTTCGTCGGAAACTACCAACGAAGATTGTTTGTCGGAAAAATTCGGGATTTCCAACGAATTTGTTTTTCGTTGGAAATTAAAAACGAAAATTGTAATTTCTTATCGGAAATATTCGGGATTTCCAACGAATTGTTTTTTCGTCGGAAATTACCAACGAATGATTTTTTCGTGGGAAATTAACAACAAAAATTGTTTGTCGGAAAAATTCGCGATTTCCAACGAATTATTTTTTCGTTGGAAATTAAAAACGAAAATTGTAATTTCTTATCGGAAATATTCGGGATTTCCAACGAATTTTTTTTTCGTCGGAAATTACCAACGAAAATTGTTTGTCGGAAAAATGTGGGATTTCCAACGAATTTTTTTTTTTCGTTGGAAATTAAAAACGAAAATTGTAATTTCTTGTCGGAAAATTTGCGATTTCCAACGAATTTTTTTTTCATTGGAAATTAAAAACAAAAATTGTAATTTCTTATCGGAAAATTCGTGATTTCCAACGATTTTTTTTTTCATTGGAAAATAAAAACGAAAATTGTAATTTCTTATCGGAAATATTCGGGATTTCCAACGAATTTTCTTTTCGTCGGAAATTACCAACGAAAATTGTTTGTCGGAAAAATTCGGGTTTTCCAACGAATTCTTTTTTTTCGTTGGAAATTAAAAACGAAAATTGTAATTTCTTGTCAGAAATATGAGGGATTTCCAACGAATTTTTTTTTCGTCGGAAATTACCAACGAAATTTTTTTGTCGGAAAAATTGGGGATTTCCAACGAATTTTTTTTTTGGTTGGAAATTAACAACAAAAATTGTTTGTCAGAAATAGGAGGGATTTCCAACGAATTTTTTTGTCGTCGGAAATTACCAACGAAAATTGTTTGTCGGAAAAATGCGGGATTTCCAACGAATTTTTTTTTTCGTTGGAAATTATCACCAAAAATTATTTGTCGCAAAAATTCGCGATTTCCAACGAATTTTTTTTCATTGGAAAAAAAAAATTGTTTGTCGGAAATAGTAGGGATTTCCAACGAATTTTTTTTTCGTCGGAAATTACCAACGAAAATTGTTTGTCGGAAAAATGCGGGATTTCCAACGAATTTTTTTTTCGTTAGAAATTATCACCGAAAATTATTTGTCGCAAAAATTCGCGATTTCCAACGAATTTTTTTTTCGTTGGAAATTAAAAAAAAATTGTTTGTCGGAAAAATTCGGGATTTCCAACGAACTTGTTTTTCGTCGGAAATTACCAACGAGAATTGTATTTTTTTGTCGGAAAATTTCGCGGATTTCCGACGATTTTTTCAACGAATATTTTGCAACGAATTTTTCCAACGATTTTTAGCGACGAATTTTGCCACGAATTAATTTTCGTCGGAAATTATCAACGAAAATTCAAATTTTTTTTCGTCGCTAATTTCGTTGGAAATTACCAACGAATTTTGCCACGTTTTTTCCAATGAATTATTACCAACGAATTTTCCAACGAACTTTCCAACTAATGTTTCCCACGAATTTTTCCAACGAAATTTTTCCAACGAAAATTTAAATTTTTTGTCGGAAAAATTTGCGACGACTAATTACCAACGAATTTTTTTTCGTCGCAAATTTCGTTGGAAATTCGTTTTCCAACGAATTTCGCCGAATTTTTCGTTGGAAATTTCGTTGGAAAACTCTTGTTTTTTGGTAGTGGAAACCGCCATGTTGGGTTGGATCTGTATGGATTGATTCGATATCCCAGGCTTGGAAATGACATCATTAATTGCATTGATGACCATCGGCCTGATCACATCAGAGATGTGTCTCGCTATACACTGTCTGATTCTGCTTTTCCTCGAACAACCTCTTCATGGTAGCCACCAAAGTGGGTTTTAGTGCTAACTTCCTCACCTGCTACTCTATAAAGTGCCACAGTATTTAGACGTTGCCCCCTTGGGTTGGCTCTACTGCTCGAGGGGTTGAGGTCTCGGACTGGTAGCCGTATCACAGGGTTGTTATTGTTGCATGATCAGGCTCTGGATGATTCCTTGTTCTCGACATTGTACTTCCTCAAATCGACCGGTCCCACTAGGAGTGCCAAAAAGATGTTTCATCAAAATTTGCCTTTCACTGAAAGTTGTCTTTCAATTTTTTATGAGATGAGACAGAGTCTGTGGTGATTCCGGACAGGAAATATCACAAGTACACAATGAAACCGATATATATAATTGACAACAAAGCATCTAGAAACTAAAAGATACATGCCGGAATTTAATCGACGACGAAATATTTGGAAACAACAACAACAAAGACACACGCAACAATTTAATTGGCAACAAAATATATGAAAACTATAGCTAAAACTACGATATAGGAATTAAAAGATAACAAGATTTGTTTGTGTGTTGTGCGGGGGTATCCGAAGAATACAATGTGACCATTTAAAGATTGGAATCGACAATTACCAACAAATGTTACAAACAGTTACATCGACAGTTACATCAACTCCATTACCTTGATGGTTTCTTCAACTCCACAATCTTAACGGTTGCTTTCTCCCACTATTTTTTTTAACAAATATTCCACTATGTTTGCAGTTACTTCTTTGATGATTGCATCCGATACTGTCAACTCCACTTTTTTTTTATTCATCAAGCTGTCGATTCTTCAAATTATCGATAATTCTATTAAAAAATGACCAAACTCTACTCTCATCGACTAATTATTCATCCTTCATATATTTTACGTATATTTTAAAATTAAGAAAACTCATGATTTTATTTATGTCATAACCCAATTTTGGTTTAAAAAAAAGTTGTTATCTATAGCATCTTTTTTAAAGGAGGGGGAAAGACTCACTGCCAACATTCAATCAAGCACCAAACCGGGAATCTTTGCCAGAGGCATCTTCGACTATACCTGTGACATTCCGAAATTTCCACCAATTGGAATTTATTGAATAATTGAGTTTTATGAAATGTGCTCGCAGTAAATTCTCGCCCGGAACTGATCATTCCTGGGAATGCTAACCATTAGGGAAAGGCTAATAGGGGAATTAAATTCGCGCGATTAAAGAAAATTCGACTGTGAATGGACTTCGATCATTAAATCGCGTAAGTGATATTTTGAGCCACTGTTGGCCGATCCAAGGATAGTTAGGGGTCAGTTCGCCACTGTCCTAGTAGTGGATCGCGGGTGATTCCGTTGGACCACGAAACGACTTGACGAATGATTCTGAAATTATACCGAACGATCGTACCCCTCGGATCAAGTGATTGATCTTCGCGATTTTTATGACAACCGAGATCGTCACGCATCGAACGGACTTGCACGTGACTCGATTCAGTATCAGTCATGAGTCGATTCTGCGAGTTTCCCCAGCAAGCCGCCCGTTAGCTTGAGAAACGCTCGAGTTGCGTTTAATAGAATTTAATTATGGAATTTTTGTCCAAATTGGACCCTGGAAAATTAGGAAGTCACGCCAGAACGTTAGGACGAAGTTTTTGCACGTGACACGTGTGAAATTTTGGTGTGCTCAAATTCTTCGGAAAAATTCAATTTGGACAAGAAACGAAGAAGTTGACTGTTTTGCCCTTAAGGATTAACAAAGGACATGCTTATAGAAGAAGGGGTATTTTAGTCATTTTTGCTTTAGATATTTTTTTGGGTCAAAGTTTCTAGATAAGACCCTCTCCTCTCTCTCTCCCTCTCCTTCGTGGACTTCCCCCCCCCCCCCCCCCCTTTTCTGTTTTTGGCCGTGAGTTTCCCCTCCTCCACCGTGAGTTCTTCCTTGGCCATTTTCTCCACCGCCGGCGCCGCCGCTCGCCGCCACCACACCGGACCACCCTCAAGCCACCGTCCACGCCGCCGTACACCACCATCACCCCCTCCCGCCGTCCCTCTCTCTCTCTATTTCCCTCCCTCTCTCTCTTGTCCGTGAGGCCCTCGGCCACGCGCAAGCCACGTCATCGCCGTCCAAGCCGATCGCCGCCACCCGGAAGTTGTACGTCGTCGCCGTTGTCCCCGATTAAGGGCCGCCGCTTTCCGTTCTAGCCGAGGAAGTCTAGAACGCGGGTAAGTCGCGCCTAAACCTAATTTAGGACTTCGGGTATCGACGGGTAAATTCGAACAAAATCAGTATGGAATTAGGTGCGGAATCACATGGATAGGGGGTGAAAATTTTATGGCGGGCCTTAGGAATTAATTCGGGTAATATTTATTGGAAATTCAGAAAATTAGGGGCTGCGAATTACTGTTCATATGCCTCGAATCACTGTTCACTGGCTGTGGGTTACTGTTCACCGAGCTGTGATGGTCCGATTGGGACGCAAGTTGAATTTTTGGAACCTAGATATTTTGGCGAGAAAGTCCCGTGAAGGATCGGAATTAATCCGACGCCGTTTGGTTGGAGAAAAATGGGAATTATCGTATTGGATGCATATTTAAATTATTAGTAAATTGTGGTAATTAAGTTGAGTATGCTGTGGCGTGCTGTTGGGTACGAGAATGATACCGTTGAGTCCGGCTCGGAGTTTCATGTAAGTGTCGGGAAGAGTCGGTGGTGTGATTTTGTGGTTTGAGTGCAGAAATTACTGTTCACGAGCTGTGGGAGTACTGTGCACTGTGCTGTGGTGAGTCGTTTGATGCGTGTTCGGTACCGTTAGGTCCGTCTTGGAATTTTATGAAAATCCCGTGAAGGGCTGAAAATGATTTGAAAACATTTGAACAAAGAAAAATGTTGTTTTATGCGAAAATGTGCTTTTGTGTGAAAATGGTGATGTGGTGAAGTGTGGGGTGCAAGTGTGCACGGAATTTGAGGCAATGGCATGAGAAAGTAAATGTGGGATCGGACCGAGGCGTGTGATGCTCGGGGCGCGATCGAGGGGCCTGAGGCGTGAACGAGTACGCGGGCCGGATGTGGTGAGTGGTCGCAGTGTACCTGAGGCGTGTACGTTTACGCGGGTCACTGGCGAAGAATGAGAAAGAGGAAATGAGAATGGACGGAATAACGGGATAAGAGTGGTATATGCACGTGTTTACATCTGACAGGATTGAGTTTGAATGATGTTGTGCGCATGTTTGAGCCTGGCAATATTATTTGTTGTGCCTGCAATGTGATGTTTCAGCGTGTGGTGATATTGAGTGTTTGAATTTAATTGGCGCTCATGGTGCATTGCATTGCATAACATGGACACGCATTGTGTATGCCGAGAGTGAGGTATGTGATGAAATTGTGTGAAAATGCGTGTCTGCCATGAGCATGTGATTACCTAAAATGCCCTGAAGCGTTATACGCTGGGTTCAGATAATAATAAGTTGTGTGATCACCGAAGGACCTTCGGGTCGTGACCTTCGGGTCGATACCGTCCTCATGCACTTTGAAGCAGGATGATGCCCGGTACGTCCGGAAGACGACCATCCTCATGCACTTTGAAGCAGGCTCTGGTTCGTAAGGAGATCAGTGTTGCGCCTCATGCACTTCGAAGCAGGCTAGAGACACTAGGCCAGATCGGTTGCTGCGCCTCATGCACTTTGAAGCAGGCTAGACGCACCGGGCCGTTAATAATGTGGACTCGAGTCGTAATTAATAATAAATTGGGAAATTGCCAGTGTGCCAGTGTGGGCCAGTGGGCCGGAGAATGCGTATGACATGTAGACGACATTTGCATGCATGGAAAATGCATAGACTGGCATGCGAATGTATGAGAATCGGTGCTTGAACGTGTGATTGACATACGTGTGATTATGCGTGCCACGCATGTGCCGTGACTATTGTATGTTGATCTGCCTAACCTGCAGGGTCAGATAATTGTCTGACTATTGTGGTATTGTGATTTGAATAATTGTTTCCAGTCAGGAGATTGCATGCTAGCCTAGCCTAGGTTGGGTTTATGGGTGAACTTACTGAGAAGTGTTCTCACGGTTGTTTTAACCAACAATTTCAGAACCCCGACAGGACCCATGAATCTTCTGCCACCGCCACCAGAACGTTTTGGAGTCCTCAGTGGATGGGACGGTATAAAGGGACTCAGACTCAGAGGACAAGGAATCAGACTCAGAATGGGTTTTTGGCGAGCACCATTTTTGGAGTAGTAGTAAACCCAAGTTTTCATCCTTGGAGTATCGGTTTTTGAGAAAGGCGATATGCATGTACATGTATGGGACAGTTTATAAATGTAAATATTATGGTATAAGAAGGAAATGAAAAAGATATGTATATTCTCCCTGATTTTTCTCCCCAGTTTTAATTGTCCGGATTTAATTGTTGATATCCGCTGTGGTAGTAAATCTCTGATGGTAAATTTGAGGTCAGCGATATTCCTGGGACGTCGATTAAATCGACCATAGGCGGTGTCGCGTGCCGTAGGGGTTCGGGGCGTGACAATACCTGCACCGGCCCTTGTTTGTTTTTCATTGCGCTTTGCTTGTGATTGTTTTTTTCTATTTTTTTATTTTTTTTTGTCTTTTTAAGTACATCTGAAGAAGGAAAAAAGAAAATAAAAATGAATCAGTAAAGATAGCACGCTCCCACTAAATCAGCTTGCAAAAGTAGGCAGAGACCCGTCCATGGAACTTCCCAAACAACAAGGCGATCTCTGAGAGCATGTCCTAGCTTTAGCCAAAGAATTCTCGCAAAAAATTGCTTTCGCGAAAAGCATGCTGATAAATGAGGAAACTACTTTGGGAAGGACGCAGAATCTGATGAAAAACAGGCCAGAATTTTATTTTGTAGCACATTTTGAGATGATCATTTGAGACGCATTACACAAATTGATTGGTCCGTATCAACCTATGGGATTCTGCTTTGCCAAAAATGATCGTCGACGAAAGACCTTTTACCAAAAGTTGGATCATCGGTTTTTTGAGTTAAATTGGGTTCTGGGGCGACTCGGACAGAAAATAATAGATGCAGAACAAGCTACAAATATTAACTAAATTGAAATAATAAAGAATTGCGAATAAGAACGATAAATCAGTAAATTGAACTGCAAAAATTTGATAAGTATTTTTTTTATTGCGGATACATAACAACTGATTTTACTTGGCCTTATATAGCCTCATACAAAATATAACCGCTGATGTGCGGTTATCTATTACATCACACTACTCCTGAGATTTTCGGTTTTGCACTCACGATCTTCAACTGCATATTCTTATGCATAAACAGTTATAATCTCTGGGATATCTTTGGATTCAGTTCATTTTTGCAGTCTTCTTATCGTTCACGTAATTGGTCATATAAGCCACGGTATGTTAACAAGTGGTCTTCACCGATCAACTTTCATCGATAACAACCTCGGCCACCTGCACTAGTCACCGATTAGTGATGATCTTTACTAGTTGTCCTTTCGACAACTCAATATGAACCTCCACCGATCCATCAAGACTTGGGTATTTTTTGGTTGTCATAGGAATAAGAAGCACGTGCATCAGTGCATCAGTTCCCTGTTGACCATGCCATCTCCGACCACATCCCGGTATGTCAGAAAAAAGATTACGAGACTGGTAAGGAAATTTCCTAGGAAGCATGGACGAAGGAAAATAAAACCCTAGATAGACACGATGTCCAGGTCTAACCAGTCGATGGATGATGACAAGGCAACAGGCTTTGATCGTCATCATTGGCCCGCTCACTCCACAGTGCCCAAAAGGATGAAGACGAAGTGAGAGTCACGAGCTCTCCTCCCCACCACCTTCCCTCTTTCCCAAAGTTTCCCTTTCGTTTGTCCCCTCCTTTTTTTTTCCTTTATATGACAAGTTCTCGCCAATTTTGAGAAAAAAGATTACTTCTTTTTATGAGGCATGCCACACGCGAATTAATAAAGATATCCCCTTTATCAAAGATAAATTATTTAAAATGACCGAAAGAGGTCTATGTCGGAGAATGGGGGAACTGTTTATGAATTTCTAAGATATTGGTCATCATAAAAGAAAAATAATTGAAATAAAAAAAATGACCGCTACCGGAGAAGAAGTGTTTTAAAATGACCGAATGAAGTCTGCCTAAAAAATTGGATAAATTATTCTCTTCATTATTGCACTTTTGAAAAACGATATGTTGCAGCATTATCTTAGGCAAGACACCTTATAAGATTGCCCTACAGTACTTGAAGAGGAAACAAACCAAGAACATGTGGATCTAGTGGTATCTCCCCTGTTCAAGTCCTCTCGGACGTATTGAATCATGTTACCTGGGATGGATTAGGTTCAATTAGCCATGGAAGTCATATTATCTAGCCAATCAAAAAGATAACTCGAGCTAGAAGTACTAAAACTTATCCAAACTACTTACATCCATCTTAAGCGGGGGTCAATTCCCCTGCCAGAGTTGGCGGTGATTGCCACTGTCCAGCCACTCTTTTTTTGTTTTTTTGTTTAAATTCTAATTTTCAATTTTAAAAACTACCTTTTCTGATTTCTCTTTGTTTGTCCTCTCCTCCTTTCTTTCCCATATATGACAAGTCATCACGAATTTTGATAAATAAAAAAAAGATAACAAATTATTTATAGGCGTGCGACACACGAATCAATAAAAATATCATCATTATCGGTGATAAATTTTTTAAAATGACCGAAAGAAGTCTATATGTCGGAGAAATCAACCTTACAAGGACTCATAAAAAGATTACAAACATTGAGGAAAATTATCAAGTAAAGTCATGAACGATATAGTTAAGTTATATATATTAAAAAGGTTAACAGCTGATTGTATGTAAAGACGAGTCAGAGTGACTATTATTAAATTGCAACTCATGAAATTAAATTACTACATAAAGGCGTGACAAACACGACGATGAATTCAAGTACATTACGACAAATTTTTAAAAGAACTCTGGATTTATGGGTCCTCTTTTTTAAGGGAACCATAGAAGCAGAAGCACTCCCGAACATTAGTATGTCGTCTCCAACCACATCTCAGAATTTCTTGTAAAATACTGCTTGAAAACCATCCAGCCTTGGTGATTTAATAGACCCCATTTGCTCGTTATTGCTTATAAAATAAACCAAGATTGATTATTATAAAAGCAAACTACAAAAGATCGACAATTTCATAATATTTATGAGTTGGGCAACATGAGAATTAATCAAAACTGGCCTTTACTGTACAAAAAGTACTTAAAATGATCAAACGAAGTCTGTTAGAGAAAAATTACGAGACTGGTAAGCACAATAAAATAAAACCCTCGATGGACATGATGTCCAGGTCTAACTAATGGATGGATGATGCATAATATGCCAATGCCAAGCCAACATGCTTTGACCGTCATCATTCGCTGCCTCGCTCCACAGTGCCCAAAAGGATGAAGACGAAGTGAGGGTCGCGAGCTCTCCTCCCCCACCACCTTCCCTCTTTCCCAAAGTTTCCCTTTTGTTTGTCCCCTCCTTTTCTTTCCTTTATATGACAAGTTCTCGCGAATTTTGAGAAAAAAGATGACATCTTTTAATGAGGCGTGCCACACGCAAATTAATAAAGATATCCCCTTTATCGAAGATAAATTATTTAAAATGACCGAAAGAAGTTTATGCGGAGAATTGGTGAATTGTTTATGAGTTTCTAAGATATTGGTCATCACAAAAGCAAAATAATTGAAATAAAAAAAATGACCACTACCCGAGAAGAAGTGTTTTAAAATGACCAAATGAAGTCCGTCTCTTAGAACAAACAAGAAAGTCTGCCCCAGAGATTGGGTAAATTATTCTCTTCATTATTGCACTTTTGAAAACCAATATTTTGCAACTTTATCTTAGGCAAGACACCTTACAAGATTGCCCTACAGTACTTGAAGACGAAACAAGCCAAGAACATGTTGATTCAGTGGTATCTTCCCAGTTGAAGTCCTCTAGGAGGTTTTAAATCATTTTACTTGGTTTGAGTTGAGTTGGAATGGGCTGGGCTAGGCTAGGCAAGGGATTCATCTCATCTAACGAATCAAAATGATAATTTAAGCGAGGAACCCAATAACTTACTTCTGCTCCTAGTACTTATATGCCATGGGCTCCGCTTGGGGCTCTCAAGTAGATTATATTTTAAAGTGAGATTTTTTTAATTAAATTACGCAAAATTCGTCTAATTAGAAGTAGGTTTATTTTATTTCGTATGTTGTGCTTAAAAGACAATTCGATATTTGAAAAACATGTGCATTGCATGGACATGGAGATCTTGACTCAAAGTCCATTGTAATGCGACTTTTACTTATTTTATTAGAAGATTAAGAAAATAGTTGATTAGCATGAACTTGTAATTAATTTGTCTTTGAAAATGCTTCCTCTAAATAATAGTATGTCCTTCCTAGTATTATTTTTCAACTTGTAGTTCTTGAACCCTAGCTTTCATTTGATTCAGGCTTTATCCAGGTTCAAAGTTAAGAACCGGTGTCAAACAAATTTCAGAGCAGAGGAAATACCCATTCTTTTTTTAAAATTGCACCCGTAATTCCTATGCTCACGATACGAAATCCTCCCTTGCTTTCATTTGATTCAATATCCGTTTCTCACTCAAGGTAACTTTCATTGTTTGGTTTCACATTTTCAGGTGAATGATGCTTATATGTTTTTATGATTTATGAACTTATGTCTTGCAAATGATAGGAATTAGATAATTAATAAGTTACGAAAGAGGAATAGCACGGCATGGTATTTATTAAGAAAAAAGTGTTTAGAGCATATTTGTTACACAAATTTGGAACGGGTTTTTACTATTCTTTTGGTTATTTGAATTGATGTAGTAAAGCATTTCTTAGAAAGTTTTGTGAGTTGATTATTTGTGAAAAAGTTTGAGAAATGTTAAATAAAGTGTATTCCGCTCTATGCATTGAATTATGAAAGGTTATATATTTTGATTTGTGAACTTGATTTATGAATGTTTACGGATTGTTTCTATGCGTACTGACATACGCCAATATTGGTAAGCCTTAACACGAGAGTTATGCATAGTCATTGTTTGATATTGAACAATAGAATAATCAATGGACTAGGCCATTGATATTTGTTTTGATATTGTTGATCAAATCAATATTTCTGAGATGTATAAAGCTTTGTTGAAGTGATATAACTAATTTTTTTATCTCATACATATACTGATTTGGATAAATGTTGTAACAGTATGAATTTTCGATCCTTTTCCCGGGATCTAGGAAATGAATATTGATCAATGCACTATAGTGAGATTTTGCCCAGAACAGCGCATTCTCGGGATGCTAACCGTAGGGGTAGGGCTATTACGGGATTGAGTTCGCACGACCAAAGAACTCGACCTGGGTTTGATCTTCGACCATATGGATTGACGAGGGAATGTTTTGAGCCAACTGAGACCGGTCTATTTGATTGATCGTGTCCGAAGGGAACTAGCGATAGACCCTTGCAATTATATGACAATCGAGGTCGTCCTGGGTAGAGTAAACTTAAACGTGATTTGACTCAGTGTCGATCACGGGTCGAGAGCGCGTAATCCCAATGAGCCACCCGTTAACCAGAGATAAGCTAAAGTTGCGATTGTTCGATTTTGGTCATTTCTTGGAATTTGGGCCCGAGAATCGAGAATTTTGAAAGTGACAATTTTGAGCGGCCGATGACGTTTTTGGCTTGGCCAACCTTGGGGCCACCCATTTCTGCAAAAAAATGAATTTTGGTTCGGGACCGGAAAAATTACGATTTTGCCCCTCTGGACACCAACGTTGATTTTGAGGCCGTATTGTCACACCCCGCACCCTACGGCGTGCCACATCCTTCGCAAAGGTCGATTCTGAGTGCGACGTCCCAGGACGCGTCGTCGACCCAACACCCAAATATCAGAGAACACAGCACAGCAGAAATATTAAAACAACCGAACAATTTGAAACCACATAACCAAGGATAACCACGCAACCAACGACATGATCAAATATACACTTGCATTGATAATGGGAACCATATACACTATCCATTTACAACTTGCGCTCCAAAAATCAAAAGCGGGTCAATGGCCACTGCTATCAAAAAGGGGTAAGTGGCTCGGGTAGTCAGGGTTACTAAAACTAGAGGGGCTCCGGTCAAAAAGGTACTGGCCCACTCTACCTAGGACTAAGGGCTAAACCTACGGAACCCAGTCCGAGTCGGATCCCGATAACTCGGAAGAGCTATCAAACATCTCAACCTCCGAGTCTAGGGAATCCTGCTCGGACTCGGCCCCAGATGACTCCTCCTCGGAATCCATCGGCTCGGCCTTGTCCTCCGGCTCCATATCCTGCTCCATGGGCTCGAGTTCCTCGTCCTCCAGATCCATCGGCTCCGGGTCTGCACCTTTATCCTCCGGCGCACGATCAGGGCTCGCCAATTCCCCATCAGGACACTAAGGGTCAAGATCCCCGGCATCGGTAAGCGAAACCTCGAACGTCCGGAAAGGCTCGTAGGTCCCCTCATCGTCCCTGATACATCACGCTATATATCTATGGACCTGATCCACATCCTCACCCGTCTCGACCTGAACTGTGGTAAGGTATCTAACCAAAAAATCCCCGTTCCTTGCAGGGTACACCGACTCCTCCCGGTCTATTCGGTAAGGAATCCCAAAACGAACTAGTACTGCAGACATCTCAAGGTCGGGGGTCTGAAAAAAATAGGTTTTCAACAACAGTGAGAATAAATCTCAGTGAGTCGGTTCCCTAAACCTAAGCTAGGCTAACATGCATCTCCTGACGAGCATTCAATTCACAACACAACAATCAAGTCATAATTGACTTAGGCCCTCGGGCCCAAATCCAATACTCACCTTGCCCTGCAGGTTAGGCACTTAAAATTCGGGAATAAATCATAGGACCCACTCGCAGCACATGCACACATCACTTGGTCACAACGCATGTCATGCTTATGCTTGTGCTCATACGTGTGTTCACGCCTCATCAATGCATTTCTCGCACGCTTGCACTCTAGCACACTTTCAATTATCAATTCACCTCCGACCCGCGTAAAATGCATCAGGTCCGACCCGCGTAAAACGCATCAGGTCCATCACTTCGAGATCGATCTCCGGCTCGCGTAAAACGCATCAGGCTCATGACACATAACCTGCGTAAAACGCATCAGGTTGGTCATCTTCCGGTAATCCGGGCATCGTCCCGCGTAACACGCCTCAGGACGGGTTCATTACCTCACGTAAAACGCCTCAGGGATTTATGTGATCACTCATTCACAAACACCAATTGTTATCTGAACCCCGCGTAAAACGCATCAGGGCATTATAGGTGATCACACACTCGTGTCATTCGTGCACACTTATATATGCACATGCCATGCCAATGCTCGAGATGTACACTCGTGGCTATAATGTTCACACTTGGGCATTCAAGACTTTCACAATGAGCAATCAACATGATTCGGCTATTTATTCCAAACGAAGCCACAACATGTTCAATCCACATTTCAATATGCCCAACCAACATATTAGCATGACCGTGAAAGCAATTCAAAGCACTCTTGCACGGTACATAGTCTACGCATATCAATCACGCAATTGGATCAACATGAACACGCGCAATCATGGTCCGCCAAGCTACTCCAACCTTAGTCACACTAGGCACATAGCATGGCATCACGAAATCAATCACAATCAAGGACAATTCAGCCACGAATTCAGTTAGACCAACATTTCCGGTAATCACACCATTAAACCCCAAATTAATCGCGCCTCGCTTAATTCGGTCTTAGTATGGACAGCCCTTACACGGGCCTCTCTAGGCTATTAAATCTCCTCAAAATACTCTATCTAGCTCCTCAAAACATCATCCAAAACAGCCACCATGAGAACAATACTAGGCGCGCACTATCTCCAACAATTTAAGCCCGAACTTGACCGAACTGGGGCCATTTCGATCCGACAAATTCCAGCCAACCCACAGCACATCCACAGCCACTAAATCTCATTAAAATGATCACACTAAACCAACAAATCAGCCACAACATCAGCCCCTAACAAGCTCCACAATTTAACTCATAAAATACCCTAATTAACCCCTAAAACCCATCTAGAAACACACATTAGCCTAATTGGGGTTTAGGGTTGTACTCACTTGGGTTCCTAAGCTCCCAAACAATGCTGAACAGGCAGCAAGGGTGGCTGGACAGCGGCGGGGCAGCGGCGGCGACGGGTTGCCTTCACGGCGGCGGCACCGGCGGCGACGGGTTGCCTTCACGGCGGCGGCACCGGCGGTGACGGCTTGCGGATGGCGTCCACGGTGGGGGGCTGCTCATGCGGCCGAGAGGGGGAAGGAAGAGAGGGAGAGAGGGACGGCTGAATGGTGGTGGCGAGGTGAGGCAAACGGCGGCACACGGCGGCGGGGGCACCGGCTCCGGCGAGCGGCGGCGGAGTGAGGCCGAAAGGAGGAGAGCTCGTGGGAAAGGGGGAGAGGAGAGGGAGAGTGGCCGGCTGGCTTGGGGGAGAGGAAATGAGGAAGAGAGAGAGTCAAAGGGGAGTGTATAGAGAGAGTGAGATAGTGGGGTGGTTGACCAACTAGTGCACAAAAGACTATCATGCCCTCCATCAAAGGGTAGAGATTCATTCCCTCCAAAACATCTAGGGGCTCAATTGTCCAACAAATCTCACATTATTGGGTTGAAACAACTAATATAAAACTCCCCAAAATATCGCTAAATCAGCCCAAAATTCGGAACACTATTTTAGGCCTAGGGGCAAAACGGTAATTTTCCGGTCCCGTGTCAAATTTCCAATTTTCGACTCTATTGATCCCAAATATGCGTGGCCACATAAAAATGACGTCGTCCTTGAAATTTAGTCGCGCACGCCCACGAAAATCGACACCGAAGTCCGGACTAAATTCCCCAATCGATTTAACTCAATTTGCAGTTTTAGCATCTCTCACTAACGGGCGGCTGTTTAGGGGTTACGCGTATCGACCTAGGGCTACTCGAGTCATGACGGTCCCGATTTCCCGGAGAACACGAGGTTTTATCACTAGTCCCAGGGGTCGCGGTCGTTCAGAATCAGTTCGGGATCGTTCGTCGCGCGTACTCTCGATCGTACGAAATCACCCGATGTCCGATCGCACATCGTCGGTCGAACCAAATCCGTCACTCCCCTTGGACCGACCCTTGTCGGCACAAAATATTCCCTCGTCACTTCTCGGGATCGGACTCGATTCACGGTCAAGTTCTTGGGTCCACGCACCGTTTTCTTAATTAGCCATTCCCTAACGGTCAGTATCCCATGAATGATCAGTTCCGGGCGAGACTTACTAAAATGAAATGAGGAATAACCATCTATTTTATTAATCCCGGAAGTGGGTCGAATTCAGGACGTTACAACTGTTCCCCCCTTACAAAAATTTCGTCCCTGGAATTTACAATCCAACCCGACTACTCAAATAAATGGGGGTGCTGACGTCGCATCGCTTCCTCATTTTCCCATGTGGCGCATTCCGTCCCTTGGTGCTCCCAGATAACTTTGACCAACGGAATTGTCTTGTTTCTTAAAACCTGTTCCTTTCTGTCGTCGATCCGCACTGGCTTCTCCACGTTCGACACCCTGTCGTCCACATCTATTATCTCATGATTCAGCACGTAGGTCGGATCCGGTTCGTATTTCCTCAACATCGACACATGGAAAACATTATGAACCTGCGACAAATTCGGCGGCAAGGCGAGGCGATAGGCCAACGTCCCAATCCTTTCCAAAATCTCGAACGAGCCTATATACCTAGGACTCAGCTTTCCTTTCTTACCAATCCGAGATAGTCCTCTCATTGGCGAGACCTTAAGAAATACATGGTCACCAACCTGAAACTCCAACGGCCTATGCCTTCGATCCGTGTAACTTTTCTGACGGCTCTGAGCTGTTCTCAACCTTTCCCGGATAATCTTTACTGTTTCCACCGACTGCTGAACCAACTCTAGACCCGTTATACTTCTTTCTCCTACCTCATCCTAACACAACGGTGTTCTGCACGCTCTGCCATAAAGTGCCTCAAATGGTGCTATCCCGATACTCTGCTGAAAACTGTTATTGTAAGCGAACTCAACAAGATGCAACTATTCTTCCCACTTGCCCTGAAAATCTATTACACAAGCCCTCAGCATATCCTCTAAGGTCTGAATAGTCCTCTCAGATTGGCCATCCGTCTGAGGATGATAGGCCGTACTGAATTGCAACTTAGTTCCCATGGTCGATTGCAAACTTTTCCAAAAATTTGCAGTAAACCGAGGATCACGGTCCGATGTGATCGATACTGATACTCCATGAAGACGAACTATCTGTCGCACATATAATTCTGCCAACCTTTCTAGCTCGAAGTCCTTTCGCACTGCCAGGAAGTGCGCTGACTTGGTCAGCCGGTCTACTATTACCCAAATGGAGTCGTGTCCCCTCTGGCTTCTTGGCAGTCCCGTTACAAAATCCATGATAATATGCTCCCATTTCCATTTTGGGATTTCCAACGGCTGCAACATACCACCAGGCTTACAATGTTGTGCCTTCACTTGTTGGCACGTCAAACACTTGGCCACATGCCTGGCCACGTCCGCTTTCATTCCATTCCACCAATAGTGCTGACGAAGGTTATGATACATCTTAGTGCTGCCCGGGTGAATGCTATAATTGCTCCTATGAGCTTCCGATAAAATTTCTTCCTTGAGTTCCAAATCACCGGGCACGCACAAACGTCCTCAAAACTTAAGAATTCCGTCATCGGATACTTGGAAGTCCGGTTTCCTCTTATTGCCATCCATCTCCAAGATTTTCTGAATCTCAGGGTCCGAAGACTGCAACGCCTTAATCTTGGCTTGCACTTCCGGTTCAATTCTTAGTGTCGCCATCAGACTAGAGAGGTATCCTACCTCGAACTTAAATTCTGAGTCCCGCGCTCCTTCCAATAAAATCCACTCCTTGACCAACAAATGCGCGATGCTCGATTTCCGACTTAAGGCATCCGCTACCCGGTTGGCTTTGCCGGGATGATACAATATGTCACAATCATAGTCCTTCAACAGCTCCATCCAACGCCTCTGCCTCATATTTAATTCCTTCTGCGAAAACAAATACTTGAGGCTCTGGTGGTCCGTGTAGATCTGGAACCTTTCTCCACATAGGTAGTGCCTCCAAATCTTAAGCGCGAAAATAATTGCTGCCAGTTCCAAGTCGTGGGTCGGGTAGTTCATCTCATGAGGCATTAACTGTCTCGATGCATAAGCATCCACCCTTCCATGTTGCATTAGCACACATCCCAATCCTTTGAGCGAAGCATCGCTATAAATCTCATACCCGCCCGATCCTGAAGGAATCGTTAACACTAGCGCCGTCGTCAATTTCTGCTTCAATTCCTAAAAATTCTCTTCGCACTTTTCCGTCCATTCAAACTTTGTTTCCTTCTTAAGCAACTTTGTCAGCGGGGTGGCTATCGCTGAGAATCTTTCCACAAATCGCCGGTAATACCCTGCCAGCCCTAAGAAACTCCGAATCTCAGTAACTGTCGTCGGTCTCGGCCAATCCAATACCGCCTCAATCTTTGCCGGATCCACGGAGATTCCTTCTCCGGAAATTATATGCCCGAGAAATGCAACTCGATTCAGCCAAAATTCGCACTTGCTAAACTTAACATACAGTGCGTGCTCTCTCAACGTCCGTAGAACTCTTTCCAAATGTACCTCATGTTCCTCGGAGCTCTTTGAATACACTAGAATATCATCAATAAAGACAATGACGAACCGGTCTAAGAATTCATTGAATACCCGGTTCATTAAATCCATGAAAGCCGCAGGGGCGTTAGTTAATCCAAACGGCATAACCGTGAACTCATAATGTCCATACCTCGTCCTGAATGCCGTCTTTGGGATATCCTCCTTTTGAATCCTCAACTGATGATACCCTGTTCTTAGGTCAATCTTAGAAAATACCGAGGATCCTTGTAGCTGATCGAACAGGTCGTCAATCCTTGGGAGGGTATACTTATTCTTGACTGTCACTTGATTCAGCTGACGGTAATCGATACATAGCCTCAACGATCCATCCTTCTTCCTGACGAATAATACCGAGGCTCCCCATGGAGACGCACTCGGTCGAATAAAACCTTTGTCTAACAATTCTTGCATCTGAACCTTAAGTTCTTTCAATTCCGACAACGACATCCTATACGGCGGCTTCGAGATTGGCTCGGTCCCGGGTGTCAACTCGATAATGAATTCCACTTCTCTTTCTGGTGGCAATCCCGGCAATTACTAAGGAAAGACATCGGGAAAGTTGCACACCACTGCTATATCCTCTAGCCGCTCTTCTCCTGCCGTCAAATCAACTACACTTGCTAAATAACCTTGGCAGCCCTCATCCAACAACTTAGTTGCCTCTACCGAAGAAACCCAAGGGATCGAGGTTCCTCCTCGACTCCCTATAAACTCGAATCTAGGGTGTCCAGTCGGGCTAAACTGGATCACCTTGCTACTGCAGTCCATTACGGCATTCTGCTTAACTAACCAGTCCATGCCCACAATCAAATCAAAATCATACATTGGCAAAACCGTTAGGTCTATCCTGCTTTCTACGCCACCCATCGCTATCTCACAATCCGGACATCCTAACGATATGCATATCTTATCCATTAACGGCGTAGTCACACACAATTGCACTTCTAACAAAACAGGATTTAATCCAGCCAATTCAACAAACTGAGCAGATATAAACGAATGCGATGCTCCCGGATCAAATAATGCATAAGCGACATGACCGCACAAAGAAACCGTACCTGCGATCACGCCCGGCGCATTCTCAACTTCTCTCCGCGCCATGGCGTACACCCGTCCTTGTGCCGGCGGCCTATTCACATTAGCTGGCGGGGGATTCCCAGCCTGATTCCCAATTCGGGGTTTATGATGCATCGGGGGTCCTACGGGGCGTTGCTGGGGGCAATTCCTAATCTGATGGTCCATACTCCCGCATTTGAAGTAAGCCCCAAACCTGTTCTGCTGGTGATTCGGCTTTCCGATATTCTTCCTGATCGGTGGGACAAATCGCCTGTTTCCCGCCATTGGTTTCTTCCCAAGACGGCGGTTGTCCTTAGCCGGGGCGAACCGCGATCCAGATGTGGCCGCTCTATCTACTTGCTCCCGCTCAATAGCCTGGGCTCTCTCATACAAGTCCTCATAAGTCTTTAAATTCACAGGTATCAGCTGGCCGCAAATGTCGACTTTTAGTCCATCCCGAAACCTTCGCGCCTTGTCCTCAGGGTGTTCCACCATCCTTGGTGTGAACCTCGACAGTCTCGCAAATTCTGCCTCGTACTGATCGACGGTCAACAATCCTTGGCAGAGCCTCATGAATTCTGCCAGTTTCCTTTCCCTGGCGCTCTTAGAAAAGAATTTTCCCATGAAGGTCTCAGAAAATACGGTCCAAGTCGGGGTGGTCCCTACGGGAAATACTCTTCCTTTGGTGGCCTTCCACCAATCATCGGCGTTGTCCTGCAGTTGATATACAGCTAATGTTACCTTTTCGGCCTCGGTGCATCCTAGCACTTCGAGGGCCTTCTCCAACCCCTCAACCCAACGGGGTGCAGCCTCGGGATCCCCTTGGCCGTTGAAGTTCGGCGGCTTTAATTTTAGGAACTGTTCTACTAACTTGGACATCGGCCTGACCACATTTACCGGCACTGGAATTGGATCTTCCTGATTCCCCTGATTCCCATTATCACCATCATTTCCATTATTCCCATTGGCCCCATTGGCAGCAGCCATGGCGGCCTCAACAGCAGCAGCTATAGTGGCATCTCTCTCTTGGGCTAGCCTACCTCCCAGAATTCCGGCTTCCTCGAGAGCCCTTAAAATCCCATCCACCCTCGGATCCTCAGCAACTCTTACTTGCGGTTCTACAGGGTCTTGTTCACGACCTCGGCCTCTGCCTCTACCACGGCCTCGACCTCTACCTCTTCCTTGGCTACTCATCTTTCCAACTCGCACGCTCACCTACCTGCTATAATCCCAATCAGGAATTAGAGACCTAAGCCAAGCTAAACCGGTCTAAGGTCCTAGGCAGGTATACACAGCATCAGTCAAGCAACCAGCATGCGACCTTACACAATAGCACAACATCTCAACCAAGGAGATTCGCGTACTTACCTCAGGTCCTGCCGCACCTGCATTTTACGGTCAGTTCGACAACCAGTCAATCAATGCACAAACAGTCAGGAGGTACATGTAGCATGCAAGGTCTCCCTACTGACTACCCAAGATCATCGCTCCTTATCACTCCAGGCCTCGATCTAATTGGATCGAGCTAACCTTGCTCTGATACCAAATCAAACGAGGAAGTCATGCCCCGCACCCTACGGCGCGCCACATCCCTCCCAAAGGTCAATTATGAGTGCGACGTCCCAGGACGCGTCGCCGACCCAACACCTAAATATCAGAGAACACAAAGCACGGCAGAAATATTAAAACACCCGAACAATTTGAAACCACATAACCAAGGATAACCACGCAACCAACGACATGATCAAATATACACTTGCATTGATAATGGGAACCATATACACTATCCATTTACAGCTTGCGCTCAAAAATCAAAAGCGGGTCAATGGCCACTACTATCAAAAAGGGGTAAGTGGCTCGGGTAGTCAGGGTTACTAAAACTAGAGGGGCTCCGGTCAAAAAGGTACTGGCCCACTCTACCTAGGACTAAGGGCTAAACCTACGGAACCCAGTCCGAGTCGGATCCCGATGACTCGGAAGAGCTATCAAACATCTCAACCTCCCAGTCTAGGGAATCCTGCTCGGACTCGGCCCCAGATGACTCCTCCTCGGAATCTATCAGCTCGGCCTCGTCCTCCGGCTCCATATCCTGCTCCATGGGCTCGGGCTCCTCGTCCTCCAGATCCATCAGCTCCGGGTCTGAACCTCCATCCTCCGGCGCACGATCAGGGCTCGCCAATTCCCCATCAGGACACTGAGGATCAAGATCCCCAGCATCGGTAAGCGGAACCTCGAACGTCCGGAAAGGCCCGTAAGTCCCCTCATCGTCCCTGATACACCACGCTATATATCTATGGACCTGATCCACATCCTCACCCGCCTCAACCTGAACTGTGGTAAGGTACCTAACCCAAAAATCCCCGTTCCCTGCGGGGTACACCGACTCCTCCCGGTCTATCCGGTAAGGAACCCTAAAACGAACTGGTACTGCAGACATCTCAAGATCGGGGGTCTGAAAAAAATAGGTTTTCAACAACAGTGAGAATAAATCTCAGCGAGTAGGTTCCCTAAACCTAAGCTAGGCTAACATGCACCTCCTGACGAGCATTCAATTCACAACACAACAATCAAGTCATAATTGACTTAGGCCCTCGGGCCTAAATCCAATACTCACCTTGCCCTGCAGGCTAGGCACTTACAATTCGGGAATAAATCATAGGACCCACTCGCAGCACATGCACACATCACTTGGACACAACGCATGTCATGCTTATGCTCGTGCTCATACGCGTGCTCACGCCTCATTAATGCATTTCTCGCACGCTTGCACTCTAGCACACTTTCAATTATCGCATCAGGTCCGACCCGCGTAAAACGCATCAGGTCCATCACTTCGAGATCGATCTCCGGCCCGCGTAAAACGCATCAGGCTCATGACACATAACCTGCGTAAAACGCATCAGGTTGGTCATCTTCCGGTAATCCGGGCATCGTCCCGCGTAACACGCCTCAGGACGGGTTCATTACCCCGCGTAAAACGCCTCAGGGCTTTATGTGATCACTCATTCACAAACACCAATTGTTATCTGAACCCCGCGTAAAACGCATCAGGGCATTATTGGTGATCACACACTCGTGTCATTCGTGCACACTCATATATGCACATGCCATGCCAATGCTCGAGATGTACACTCGTGGCTATAATGTTCACACTTGGGCATTCAAGACTTTCACAATGAGCAATCAACATGATTCGGCTATTTATTCCAAACGAAGCCACAACATGCTCAATCCACATTTCAATATGCCCAACCAACATATTAGCATGACCGTGAAAGCAATTCAAAGCACTCTTGCACGGTACATAGTCTACGCATATCAATCACGCAATTGGATCAACATGAACACGCGCAATCATGGTCCGCCAAGCTACTCCGACCTTAGTCACACTAGGCACATAGCATGGCATCACGAAATCAATCACAATCAAGGACAATTTAGCCATGAATTCAGTCAGATCAACATTTCCGGTAATCACACCATTAAACCCCAAATTAATCGCGCCTCGCTTAATTCGGTCTTAGTATGGACAGCCCTTACACGGGCCTCTCTAGGCTATTAAATCTCCTCAAAATACTCTATCTAGCTCCTCAAAACATCATCCAAAACAGCCACCATGAGAACAATACTAGGCGCGCACTATCTCCAACAATTTAAGCCCGAACTTGACCGAACTGGGGCCATTTCGATCCGACAAATTCCAGCCAACCCACAGCACATCCACAGTAGCTAAATCTCATTAAAATGATCACACTAAACCACCAAATCAGTCACAACATCAGCCCCTAACAAGCTCCACAATTTAACCCCTAAAATACCCTAATTAACCCCTAAAACCCATCTAGAAACACACATTAGCCTAATTGGGGTTTAGGGTTGTACTCACTTGGGTTCCTAAGCTCCCAAACAATGCTGAACAGGCAGCAAGGGTGGCTGGACAGCGGCGGCGACGGGCGGCCTTCACAGCGGCGGCACCGGCGGCGACGGCTTGCGGACGGCGTCCACGGTGGGGGCTGCTCACGCGGCCGAGAGGGGGAAGGAAGAGAGGGAGAGAGGGACAGCTGAATGGTGGTGGCGAGGTGAGGCGAACAGCGGCACACGGCGACGGCGGCACCGGCTCCGGCGAGCGGCAGCGGCGGCGTGAGGCCGGGAGGAGGAGAGCTCGCGGGAGAGGGGGAGAGGAGAGGGAGAGTGGCCGGCTGGCTTGGGGGAGAGGAAATGAGGAAGAGAGAGAGTCAAAGGGGAGTGTATAGAGAGAGTGAGATAGTGGGGTGGTTGACCAACTAGTGCACAAAAGACTATCATGCCCTCCATCAAAGGGTAGAGATTCATTCCCTCCAAAACATCTAGGGGCTCAATTGTCCAACAAATCTCACATTATTGGGTTGAAACAACTAATATAAAACTCCCCAAAATATCCCCAAATCAGCCCAAAATTCGGAACACTATTTTAGGCCTAGGGGCAAAACGGTAATTTTCCGGTCCCGGGTCAAATTTTCAATTTTCGACTCTATTGATCCCAAATATGCGTGGCCACATAAAAATGACGTCGTCCTTGAAATTTAGTCGCGCACGCCCACGAAAATCGACACCGAAGTCCGGACTAAACTCCCCGATCGATTTAACTCAATTTGCAGTTTTAGCGTCTCTCACTAACGGGCGGCTGTTTAGGGGTTACGCGTATCTACTTAGGGCTACTCGAGTCATGACGGTCCCGATTTTCCGGAGAACACGAGGTTTTATCACTAGTCCCAGGGGTCGCGGTCGTCCGGAATCATTTCGGGATCGTTCGCCGAGCGTACTCTCGGTCGTACGGAATCACCCGCTGTCCGATCGTACGTCGTCGGTCGAACCAAATCTGTCACTCCCCTTGGACCGGCCCTTGTCGGCACAAAATATTTCCTCATCGCTTCTTGGGATCGGACTCGATTCACGGTCGACTTCTTGGGTCCACGCACCGTTTTCCTAATTAGCCATTCCCTAACGGTCAGTATCCCGTGAATGATCAGTTCCAAGCGAGACTTACTAAAATGAAATGAGGAATAACCATCTATTTTATTAATCCTGGAAGTGGGTCGAATTCAGGACGTTACACGTATGAGATTATTTTTCGAGGCCGATGTCATGTTGGGGTAGCCACGCACATTTAGAGTTGTTACGGTCAAAAATTGGAATGTTAGCTCGAAAGTGAAAAATAATATTATTTTATTCTCCAGGACTTTGCAGTCGATTTTCGAGGGCTTAAGAGGCTATTTTCGCGATTCCGACGCCATATTATGTTGGCCACACACATTTGGGGTTGGTACGGGCAAAAAATGGAATTTCGACCCAGGACCGGAAAAATGATCATTTTGCCCCCTAGGCTAATTTTGGAGTTCCGAATTTTGGGCTATTTTGGGGATTAATTTAAGGCTATATTTCAGCCCAATAATTCAGCCTAGTAAATTACAAGAATGCCCCTCAATTATTGGATGAGGATTAATGTGAGCCAAGTATTTGAGGGCATTTTGGGCATTTAGGAAAAGTTGGTCCAACTTAGTCAAATCTCTCTCTCTCTCTCCTCCCATTCTTGTTCCCCAAGCCGGTCACTCCCTCCCCCTCACTCTCCCGTGTTCTCTCTCTCTCTCCCGTCCTCCCCCTTGCTCGGCCGTGGACTCGCCGGAACCGCCGCACGCCGCCGCCGCGCCGCCGTTCGTTGCCTGGCCGCCGGCAACGCTGCTGCTGCTGGGCCGGCTGCTCCAGCCCTTATCCAGCCCGTTTGTCTCGCCTTTCTTAGGTAAGTGACCTCCCCAAATGTCGCCTAGGACCTCGGGTATTGCTAGGCTCGTTTAGAACTCGGTTTAGGGTGAATTAAGTGGCTGTTTTGGGTTTCAGATAGGGCTGGAAATTGGTTGTTGTGGACTGATTTGGAGACTGAAAATATGAGGTTTGAGAGGTTCGGATAGGGCCGTGATGATACGGAACGATTACGGTTTGAATTCGTGTGATTTGGTGTGATTTTCGGATTTGTGACTACTGTACCCGTCCGGTTTGCTATTTTTGTGGAGAATTTTGGGGGCAGAATTTGAGGAAATTTTATTCATGAAAGTTGCTCCCAACATCTTGAAGTATAACATACTTTAATTTGTGAATTTTTGGAAATCATTTGAGGCCATTCGGAAGTCCATCTTTGGACCGAAACAAAACTACCCGATTTACTGTTCACCCGACCTTTTGGTCTGTTGGAATTTTTATAAATTTTTCCATGCCTATTTTCAAAATACTTCCTTCACAAAAATTGTTTGGGAAATTTGTAGCTATAACATATAAAAATTTCAAAGCTTTTCAAGGTGATTTGTGTGTTGAAAGAAATGTATTTTGAGGACAAAATAGTCTGTTAGAGCGAACTGATTGTGGTCTGATTTCGAGGGACAAAAAGGCATGGTTGTAGATTGAACCGGATTTCGTGTTCTTCATAATAAATGTTGATCAAGATGTGTTTTATGATATATCCAAATTTTAGAATTTTTGGAGTTCGTTTACTATTTATTTTGATGAGGCAATTTTGTGGCTGTTTTGGGACTGAATGAGTGGCTGCTCGTTTGATGGTTTTGGGACTGAATTGGCGATGAAAATTTGAGGTTTAGGAAGCTCGGGTAGGGCTGTGATGTTGTGGCTGGATTGGGGGTTGAATTGTGCAATCGATCGGTGGGATTATGCTATGAATTGAATTGTGTACGTGGTTGTGTGATTTGTGATTGTGGGCTGATTTGGATTATGCTTGGGTTGAAGGTGGTGCGGTAATGTGCCATAGGTGTGTGGCCGTGAGGTGTGGTGGTGTGATAGTGCATTCGCGTATTGTATTCGCGTGCCAAGAATGTGTGATTGGGTGGCGTGTTCGTGTGACGAGAATGTGAAATTGTGAAATGTGTGTGTGAGGTGTGTATGTTTGGCCGTGCGATTGTTGGCCGTGTGTAAGTGTGGTTTGAGTGGAACGAGGGTATGGAAATGTAGGATTTGTGGTAAAGGATCCGTCCTGAGGCGTGTTCGTTTACGCGGGACGATGCCGTCCCTGACGAGGTGACGATGCCCGGCCCGACGGGGTGTCGATGCCTGACGAGGTCAGAAGACCGTTGGCCTGATGCGTTTTACGCGGGCGCGGTAGAAGGAAAGTGTGTGTAGGATTCCGTCCTGAGGCGTGTTCGTTTACGCGAGACGATGCCGTCCCTGACGAGGTGACGATGCCCGCCCCGACGGGGTGTCGATGCTTGACGTGGTCAGAAGACCGTTGGCCTGATGCGTTTTACGCGGGCGCGGTAGTGGTGGAAGAGTTGAGAATGAGCGGGAATTGGCTTGAGGTGCGAGGTTTGAGAAAGTGACGCATGGTGTGAGTAGTGTGCGAGTGTGTTTGTATTGCGTGATGTGATGCTTAATTATAGGGTAGAAACTGTTAGGCACGGTATGGGACGTGCCCAAGTGGTTTCTATCTTATAATTGAGGCACGGGCGCGTCTGTGATTCCTTGCTGTGATGTGCTGGCTGTATTATGGTCTAATGTGCAGGAACGTGCATGATGGGTTCCAGGTAGGTTCGTGTGTGATTGTTAGATTGATTGATTGTCGAGTGAGATATGTGTTCAGTCTGGCGGTACGTGAGTGCCTACGTGGGGTTTGGGGTTGTACACTTATTGAGATTCATCTCATAGTTGTATAATCCACAATTTCAGACCCCCAGCCGTAAACCCGGGAAGTTCGCCTCTTCTTTTTGGAAGTTCGAGGAACCGTTTTTGGTGCCCGGTGGAACTGCAGGTGAGTGTCCGGAGGCTCAAGCCCGAAGAATCAGGAGCAGAACGGAAGGCGATCCTTAGGTTTTTCCTAGGGTATTTTAGGGGTTGTGTAAATCGGGTTAACCCATAGGGAAGTTAAGTTAACCAGACCCTGATCTTTTGTTATGACGGTGATCTCGGATGCTAGTTTGATAATTATGTCTATAATTAAAGGCTTGCATATTTGGTGTTGTATGGACATGTTGTTGTTAGTCTGTTCTGTTGTTCTACCTCGTTGTCGTCATCTTTTAGTCCGGGGGTTTTTATTATCCGTTTTCGCATGTGGCTCTGATGTTTGGGTTGGGTCGGCGACGTTCCTGGGATGTCGCATCATTTCGACCGGTGCAGGGGATGTCGCGAGCTCGTAGGGGTTCGGGGCGTGACAAATGTGTTTCTAGTACTGTTTATAAATATGCATAGTGAATACTCAATTAGATTAGAAAAGATTTGTATCACTCACTGAGTAGTGCTTTGCTCATACCATTTATCTCAATTCTTTTTCAGATTCTACGGGTAGTGGAGAATAGGATGAGAGCGGAATCAACTAGGGATTTTTAGGAATTGGATTTTGTTATAAGTAGAGATAGTTGTCTTGTTAGGTTTAGTTTGTTAGCTACTGGTAGGCTTGTAAAACGGATGGGTCAGGTCGAATTTGGGTCGGGTCATAAATGGTCTGACCCAAATTGTCCCATTTATTTGCAATGCAAATTTCTCGAGCCATACCCAACCCATCTCGGGATTCATTTTTACAAGATTTTCTCCTTATATTATTGCCTTTAAAGAATAGATGGCTCCATTGACCAGCTAATCAAATTAGTGAGGGAGCTTGGGGGTCGAGTTATGGACGTGAGCGTGCAGGTGATGGTGAAAGTCTGGCCCGAGCCATTTCGGGCTTTGGTTTTGGGTTAAATATAAACGCGTTGTGGGCTCTCCATAACTCTTGCAAGTAATAAGTAAATAAAAAGGTATTTCATGTGTGAAAGTTTGATTTTACACGCAAAATAGAAAAGAAACTAACTTTCTGACATTAGTATTATGTTCGATTTAACCAACAAGAGTTTAGTGTATTTTATTTTCAAAATTTTTAAAAGCAATTCCCTCAATATGCTGGGCAAGGGACTTATCTCATCCAGCGAATCAACAGGATAATTTTGGCCAGATACTCATTCCAACTACTTACATGTCTGCATGCTCCGTCTGTGGCTCTTAAGTAATTTATGTTTTAAAGTGAAATATTTAAGCTAAATTATGCAAAATTCTTCTGCTTAGCAGTCGATTCATGTTATTTAATACATTGTGCTTAAAAGACAATTGGATGTTCAAATTTTTTAGTTAGCTAAAATTTTGAAAAACATATACATTGCATTGACATGGAGATCTTGATTCTAAATTCATTATAATGCGAATTTTCCTTATTATACCATAAGAAGATTAAGAAAATTAGTTAATTATGTGATGCCCCAGAACGTCACGCGCAACACGTGTCTTTTTGATTATTACTTATAGTTATTATAAGCATGCGGAAGCAGAACAAAATTTTTACAATACCCCATACAAGAAATCACATGAGTTTAATAAATATACATATGCTTCTTTATATTAATAGCACTAGTTACCAACACATTCAATTCAATACAAAAGTCCTGGGAAGAAGGTCGGCTCCACTAGTACCACTACTTCCATACTAAACCAAAAACGAGTCTAAACATTAATCAAGCCACCATCCAACTCAAGGGTTGATGGCCTCTAGCATTTTCTCGTCCCCTCCATCGACATGTCCAAGGGACCATCCTACAAATCTAAAAAATAAGGGGCGAGCCAAAACCTAGTAAATGAAATCTCTAAGTCTAAGTTAGGAGATCATCTTACCACTCAACTTGATACATACAAGCAACGTGAGTTCAAGGCAATAACCATGTACGATAAATGCATAAGCAAGTGGTCTTTCTTTTTTTTTTTATCATAATATGACGATGAAAACCATTAACAACACAATAGAAGTTCATTCACTCAAAGCAAGTAGATGACATATTATTTCAAAATACACCAGTATCATGTAGTGGCTATACACACGGAATATCTTTTCTAGACTATCATGATATGCCAATATAAACCATTAACAACGTTACATAAGATCATTCAATCAAATGCCAGTAGATGACATAACATATTGTGTTGTATGATTAACACCAATTAATTTATTAATAGGCATGTATGAATGTATGCATTTATACATACACATAGAGATGCCTTATAATCGTTATTAGCATTTCAATCTCATCCCAACTCCTGGGGCATCCCAACTCCTAAGCATGCCGACACACGAGGCATCTCCACTCTGAGGCATCCCGAAACACTCCCCAAGGCATCTTGACACACGGGGCATCTCAACTCCGAGGCATCCCGACACACGAGGCATCTCCACTTCGAGGCATCCCGAAACACTCCCCGGGGCATCCCGACACACGGGGCATCCCAACTCCAGGGCATCATCGCCACAAATATGTGGACAACGGAATTTACTTTTCATAATACTTATTCCACAATTAATCACATAGCGATAGTGCACATGATAACATCACCCTTGTATCAACAACGAAATCAATACTCATTTATCATCTCTTGCATAGCCATCCTCAAAATCAACAGTCGGTACACAACATCATCTTATGCAAAAACCTTACCGAAATACAATCATCATGGCTTTTTCATGCATCACTTACATAAATAGTAATAACGCATTTGCCTCTTTTCATTTCCCAAGTGAACCATAATAACATAGTCATTAGATTCGTCAACAATTGACAAGTTATAAATTGATAACACAAAATACGCAACTTATCAATCAACTTCTTGCATATCGACAACTTGTCTCAATCGACAAATCAACTAAAAAATTAACAACGTGGACATTGACAACTCAAAGAATCAATCATGTGAACATCGACATCTAAATAATCAATAACATGATTAATGGGCAACACTTAGCTAGTAATTGGTAGCTTAGTCGAATTACAAAAAATATCACTTTCTAATTTAATTTCATCATTTCCGCTTTCTACACTATCGAATCTTATGACATCAATTAATCACAAACTCAACATGCAACTCGACATGCAGAGACTAGGAGCGAGCAAGATGGACCACCCAAATCGGGACCAGATCAACCGGTTCGGTCCGGTTTCCGGTTCCTAAAAGTGGAATCAGTTTCCGGGCAATCCGGTTTCCGGTTCTAGGGTGGGAACCAGACCGGATCGGACCGATAAATATATATTTTTCTAATTTTTTCATATATATAATATTGAACATATATATGAAAAATATTTAATATTGGTCCCATTGGAACTGATTGTTCAATTTTTTCATATATTATATATATTTTCCAATTTTTTCCAAGGCCTTATGGGATTAAATCAGAACTACAAAGGAAAGAACGAAACAATTGGTTCCCGGTTCACAAATAATATTTAATATTGGTCCCATTGGAATCGGACCGGACCGATGGTCCGGTCTGGTCACGGTCCCAAGACTAGCCGGTCCGGTCACCGGTCCTAGAAACTAAGAACCGATCCTCCCGATCCGGTTCTCGGTTCTTAGGTTGGACCGGACTGGATCGGGAACCGCTTACCCTGGCAGAGACTCATCTATTCAAGTCAACAAACACAACGTAATATTATCACTAGAAAAAGACGATAGAAATCGACAATTTAAAACGGAACTTGGTATCTCGAAAAAAATCATTGAAACGACAATGATTTAATTTAGCTGGCCAATCACTTAGCAAGGATTGCGTGAATGTCATCTTCAAGTCCAAATTCCATGCCTTTACCCTTTTTCTCATCCTTTATATGACCATGTCTATTGAAAGGTTGATTCAAGTCAAATGAACATAGACAAATCAACAATAAATCAGTGAAACTTTTTCACACTTAACATCAAAGATCAAAATAAAATCCACAACCATCAAACAACTAACTCAAGAGTACTAAGTAGATCAATATAACTTAGCCCATAAAGTTTTCACTTACATTGAATAAAGACTCGAACAACTCAAAGCCTTAATCACCTTGTAAATACTTGAAGAATGAAATTAAAAGCTCAAACAATTGAAGTTGAATAAACTTTGGAGCTTAATTGAAATTTAAGGGGAAGCTTTGCTTGTTGTTTTGGAAGGGAAAAGAGAAACTGCACTTCAAGATAAGAAGATGAAATTGCTCTTCCGAGAAGAAGAAGGTAAAAATGAATCTTCTTCCTCCTTCACTTATTTTAAAGAATAATTTCAACTCATGTTAACTAACTAAGGTTATAATTATGAAAATAGAGTTAGAACTGTGATGCCTCAGAACGTCAAGCGTGACACGCGTCTTCTATTATTACTAATCTTTATTAAAAATCAAGCCAGTGTAAGTCAAAGTCTGAACAAGTTTTAAACATGAATAGCACACAAGTTTAGTCAACAAACTTATGCTTCTTATTAACAACACTTGTCAGATTTACAAGCCCAGACAAAATATCATATAAGTACAAAAAAAAAAAGTCTGGGTAAGTCGAGATTGCCTATCTCCATACTAGATTTTACTCCAAAAGTCTATCTAAACAAAAGTCGGATGACGTCACGGATTGATGACTTCACCTTCGGTTGCGAAACTACCATCATCTAAGTCGAAGCCTCTCAACGGGCCAACTAACTCGCTGTCAAGGTTATAGTACCATGCAACAAAAAGATAAGGAACACATTCTGCCAAATCCACGTCAATCCAAACAGTAGAGCTACACTTAATATATGACGCTTTAGATTCAGGCATAAACACATTTTCATAGACAGTTTTGTGATATGCGAGAACTCCAAAACACAGATGATGTGGAACATCCATCCTACATGTCTGAAAAATAAAGGAATGAGCTGAGGCCCAGTAAATGAAATCTCTAGTTTTAAGTTAAGAAAATCATCTTGCCACTTCACTCAGTACAACAAAATAAGTGCATAAAAGCCAATAAGTATGCTGAGAACATGAATAAATGCTATACTTTTCCCTCTTTGATATGCCAGAACAATCCAATCACTTCATTATTCCATGATATTTTAGTTCAGACACAAGCATGTAGTATATAGCACTCATACTCATGCATTAAGTTCATTACTTCTCCTCCTAAACTCTCTCGGGGCATCCCGTACCACATAGCAGAGCATCTCGTACCACACAGCAGGGCATCCTGATACTCCTGGGGCATCCTGTACCACACAGTAGGGCACCCCAAAACTTGGGGCAGCGTCACCTTTTGATTTACAGGTGACGGAACTGTATTATTTCTATGCAAGCCATAACCATATTCATAAGCATTTATACACATTTCATTATGCATATTCACCTTTTTGCTCCACCACATATTCCTCAAGAAATGAAATCTTAATCAAACAAACTAGTATAAAGCAATACGGGTTCAGACTCAAAAGGCTAAAATCTACTCAAGTTCAGAAAGTACACATATCCAGACTTTTGAGATAAAACTTCCTCGGTTTAAAAAATACATTTATCCAGACTTTGAAAGTAAAGTCTACTCGAGTTCAAAATATATACGTCTAGACTTTGAAAATAGAGTCTACTCGGGTTCAAAATACATATGTCTAGACTTTGAAAATAGAGTCTACTCGGGTTCAAAATACAAATGTCCAGACTTTGAAAATACAGTCTATTCGGGTTCAAAATATATATGTCCAGACTTTGAAAATAAAGTCTACTCGGATTCAAAATACATATGTCCATACTTTGAAAATAAAATATACTCGGGTTCAAAATACATATTTCCAGACTTTGCAAATAGAGTTTACTTGAGTGCAAAATACATATGTCCAGACTTTGAAAATAAGTTATGGTCAGTTTTAAAAATAGACGTGTCCAGATTCTAACAATAAAATCCGCTTGTTTTCGAAATAGACATGTCCAAATTTTAACAATAAAATCTGTTGGGTTTTAAAGGTAGACATGTCCAGAATCTGATAGAAAATCTATTTGTTCTCAAAAATATACTTGTCCAGATTTTGACAATAAAGTCTGTTCAGTTTTAAAACTAACCACAACCAGAATTTGAGGCTAAAAATCTGCTCAGCTCAGAAGTAAACAAAATGAGAAAGTGAGGTTAAAATCTGTTCAGCTCAGAAGTAAACAGAATAAAAAATTGAGGTTAAAATCTGCTCAGCTCAGAAGTAAATAGAATCGTCATTTATACTCATCTAATATACTCCATTTTGAGTAAAACGGTTTTCTACCATTTTAAACATACATAAAACTAACAAGACAATTTCCACAATCACCTTCAAGATGACATTTACACGTTCAGATTTAACCATTGCACTTGCCAATTTTCACCACACTTTAAGGAAATAAATCACATCCATTTGACACATGTACAAAACCAGCAAAGCACATCCAACCATCACCATATACTCACTACTATCACACATCAAAATAGCATCTGTCAAGCAACCAAGTTAAAAAGTGTCAAGTAGCTTAAATCTAGAGTCTTCACTTACCTCGCCTAAAATCTGAACGCCCAAAATCAGCTTGTAGATTTTGGATTGAATGTTGATGAAGTAAATTCTCTTTGAAGATTGACGATGAAAAAGAGAGTTACCGTCTGGGGATGAAAATTTTCTTTGATGTTACCCGGATAAAATGAAACAGAAGAGTAGATTGTGAAGTGGATAAGTGCATACACTCACAAGTGGCACTTCATCTTTCCATCCACGGTCAGGTGTAAGAAATCAAGGCTGATTACGGCAGAGTAATGGTCAAGGAAAATGATTACCTTAGCTAGGTGTCAAGCTAGTACAAGAAGCTTATCTTAAGAGGGCATGTAGCATGTTTAATCCTTCATAGACCACGTGAGAGGAAGGTGACTTGAGGGAATTTTGTGAGAAAACAGAATATCTTCCCCCCCCCCCCCCCCCCTCCCTTAATGGCAAATAGAAAATAATGATTATCACTAATAAACCAAAGTTTAATCTAATAGTATCACCTATTAATTACTAAGACGATGGCAATTTAATTAATACCGCACTACTATTAACGTACACAACTACGTTTAAAATTCTAAATACATCGAGCTCGGAATGATTACGTTCCCAAATCCGGGCCTCACAATTTACGGTCCAACGATGATTTCTACGCGTCCACACAAATACCAAGCTAAATAATACTTAGCTTATAATCTAAATATCATTATTGAACATAGAAAATTTCTAACATCACATACTTATTATTACAAAATTTCCGGATGTCACAAGAACATTATGTCATTCATGATGTCATGAATGATCTAATTTGATAGGCAAAGTTCAATGTCGCCATTGAAGAGCATGTGAGTTATTATTTGAGTGACAAATGGCAAGATTTTGGATGGATATGATCAAAAATATCATACATGACCATATTTGGTTGGCTTGAACAATAACTAAGGTTAAAATAATTGATGATCATGGGTCAAAAGCCTCGGGCACGAAGAAAGATATACATGTTTCAATTTAAAAGCTTCGAGTGGCCTAATAAGATTAGCCTAAAGGAGATATTTTGAGAGAGAGCCATCTTGGCCAAGTCAAATGAATGAATAGTAGTTAAACTTCTTGCCCAAGTAAAATGAATGGATAAGAGTTAAGCTTCTTGTCCAAGTAAAATGAATGAATCATGAAGGACATTATGTGCTATGTTGTCATTAATGATGTAATACATGATATCATTGATGGCCAAATTCAATGTTTCAAACTTAAGAGCATGTGGGTCAAAATGCTTAGGAAAACATGAAAAAGATGCGTGCATATATTAAAGAAGGCTCAATGACTCAACTATTAGGTTTTCCCAAAGTAGATATTTTGTTAAGACACCAAAATATTTAATAAATTAGTACATAAATAAGAAAAATCAATGTCCATTCCAAGCATTACTAAATCAGAAAAATATTTTGACCTTACTAAAATTACTAGTATAAGATATTAGATCCTTGGAAAATCTCAATTCAGTAAATTTAAACTAGAAAATCATCAAAAATATGATTTGGAGCATGTTAGTCCTCTCCCACAACTAATATGGTGATAAATCAACTACCGTCATCTCTCCATTTAATCTCAACGTATCGAATTCTAGGCGAATACGGTTTTGGAAAATCATTCTAAATATTATCACCGAATATAGAAAATTTTGGATGTCACAAATTAGCATGAATGTGACCATGAATAAATATAGCTAATTCTGTCTATGAAATGCTTCCTACAGATAATATTATGTCCTTGTATTGTTTCTCAACTTATAGTTCTCGGAAGAGAACCATAATCCTAGCTTTCATGTGATTCAGAACTTAGAGGGCAGTATCTAGGTTCAATGTTTGGAACGGTGTCAGACAAATTTCAGAGCAGAGCCAATAGCCATTCTTTGAAATGATATTATACTCTCGGTACGAATTCCTCCCTTGCTTTCTTTTTTATTCAGAAAAATCACTTGGACCATCTACGAAAACGAATTTTGCTGATGGACACAATCTCAAAATTCGTAGTGATCTTCTCTGGAGGTGGTGCTGTACTTCGTCATTACTATCCATAAGGATTCATGGCCAGCTAATTCCAGCTGCTTTGCCTTTCACAAATGTTTTGGTTTTTTTTTTTTAATATTTCTTCTCTTTTCCAGCTTCGCTCGGTGTTTAATATCTTTGCCGATCTTGCCTCTTACTCGCCCTTTTTTGTTTTTCCCCAAAATAATGGACCCATTAACTTCCATAAGAAAGAAAGAGTATCTTTCTCAGTTTCCTTGATAGTTGCTAGCTGAAATTTGTAGTGAACATGCCTTATTGTTTTCCAAGTTTAATTGAAGGATCCAATTTCTTAATTCAGAACACCCCATGTGTAATGCACATGCAATTTTCGGTTATGGTGAGTATTCAATGGGCTTGGCCAAAATTCATGCTCCCGCGGGCTTAGTCCAATTAATTCTAATTAGGCTTAGAATCTCCCTGCTTAAGTCAGTCCAATTTCAATGCACTTTATATGGGCTTATTACTACTAAATGATAATGCTCCTAAAATGCACATTAATAATATTTTTGTTTAGGGATCAGAGTCAATCCTTAATTTTTTATGTAATGAATGGGATTGCCAAAATTTAGGTGTCAACACAGTCACTTTTTTATCTTTCATTGCTTGATTTGCTTCTATATATCTTTTAAGATTGGGCAGGTTTTTATATTTTAGGCTGAGATTCACTCTAGTAAGTCTTGTACCACTAGGCCGGGAACCGAACCATCGGGGAACCGAACACCTCTAGTTCAATTTGAAACATTGACGAAAACAAACACGCTGATGATCTACACTCCAACATGCGAGCTGCGGATAAAAGAACGCGGCTAGTGTAAATTGGATGTGTAGTCCCATTTTGGGTTTCAAAGACAAGATTTATAAATGAAATGTTTTCATTAAGAAACTGATGGCCATTCATGAGATCAATTGCTTTTTTTCTACAACTAATATTTACAATATGGCTAATTTTCAAAGACATAAAGCATAATCACTACAGTTAATTTTTAACTACATGAGCATTTTCCATATGGATGATTGCAACAATTGTTGATGCGTAGCTCAAAAAAAGATATGAAGCTGAAACCGAAATACATTCGAACTCAATATAGTTCATCTATTTTATAGCTAGAAAATTTATAGTTCGAATATGATTGCCAACTCATCTAAAATTTGAACTGTTTGAAGTATGTGTGCTTTGATGTTAAGTGGTTTGATAGATAACTAGCGCTGACTTTATTAGTTGAGAAGTTTACGGATCCAAACCATTTGGATTTTTGTACTTTTCATCTTGATGATGAGCCGAGCCTCGAGGAATATTAGGTACAATTCGATATTTGTACTGAAGGGTTCATCAACGAAAAACAACACAGCGGAATATAGAACCCTAGACAGGATCCATGTGTATATTGAAATCGAAAAGGAATTTCGAAACGTACCTTTTGCATATCGAAGATAAATCAGCAACCGATTGTGTCTGGATTAGTGCCCCAAGTGTTGCGCCTCTACCGGTATCCACACACGAACGGAATTCTCCAATGATCCACGTGCTAGCGAAAGATCTTGAAGTTCCTTTTTCTTGAACGCCTTTTGATTTTCGATACTCTGTCGAAAAATCCTAGACAGAGAACGATTCTCTATCTATTTATACAGCCTCATTATCCAACGAAATTAAAAGAAGTGGACCGGGCGATTTGGGCCCGCCAAACCGTCCACCTTTAATCGTACGTTTAATCGTTATCTCATAACGCGCACGACCGCATAGATAATTTAAATAAGAGAATAAATTAAAATCTACTTCTTAAGTAGATCAAGGCGCACATAAAATATTAAGTCCGTTCGCTATTGTGTGCGACCCTGTAGGTTCACTAAATATTAGCAGTGTGCTCAAAACTCTTTTTGGCCCACAAATCATAAGCGGTCTCTAGCAAGACATTATGACTACCTAAGTATAGTGAAGGTCGATTTTTCGACACAACCTAATCCACAACTAATATTAGAGTATCAACCTTGATTGATTCCTAGGGCAGACCACTAACATGTACAAGTGAATCATTTCCGAGAGCCCAAACAATCATAATATCAAGGATAGTTAGGCATGATTTCGCAATAGCTCCCAAATTTGAAAATGTTACAACTCAGATACAATTGCACGATGGACCCCGAACTCTGAAAAGTTAGAGGTTAACTTTTTGTCACGCTCCAGACCCTAACGGGCTCGTGACACCCCTACGACGGTCGTATCGAACACGATATCCCAGGACTCGTCGCCGACCCAAACGAAACATCCCACATCATACGCAAGCGGAAGCAAAATTTTAAACAACCCAGACAGTAAACGATGAAGAAGGGGTAGTACTTACACAAACCAATAAATGCATTACCATTGCATGGCATAACTTACAACATTCATAAATACACGATATCAACCGAGGCCACTCACTTCAAACCACATTCATCAAAAGGGAGCGGTGGTTGGTGAGCTTAACTCCTCTACAAAAGGGGCACTCAAAAGACAAGGTAACTTGACCCATTCTCGATCCCCGAGGTACTCTAGCGGCGTCTCCAAATCAATCACGGTTGCGGATCTGAAATTGTTTGCACTATAGCAATGAGAATAAATCTCAATAAGCAGACAACCTAAACCCCACCTAGGCCAATGCGTACCCAGACAAGTCTCAACATGCATTCTAACAAGTGACATACTAGAATTCACATAAACGTACTTACCTCGCCTTAGAAAACACACCAACTCTGCATATTAGTCCAATCACTATAAGCAATAATATTCCAAGAACACATCACAATCACTCGAGCGCCATACACACGTGCGTTCACCCAATTCAATCAAGCACATTCCACATGCGTGTCCATCCAACTATCCACGACCCGTGTAAGCACACCTCAGGTCCTCTCTCATAGCCGGCGTCAACATGCCTCAGGCCCATTCTCACAACCCGCATCAACACACCTCAGGCCCATTCTCACAGCCCGCGTCAACACGTCTCAGGCCCAACTTTCTCCAATGACCCGCGTAAACACGCCTCAGGTCTAACTTGCCTTCCACGGCCCGCGTAAATACGCCTCAGGCCGTTCAGACAAGTGCATACGCCACATTATTCAATCAATTACCATGTCTTTCACATATTCAAACAGCGTCCAAGGATATCTGATCAACCACAATACCATTTGCCACTCACGCGCACCAAGACAACCATAATTCCACCAATTAAAGCCACACTCGTACACTCACAAACGGTCATTCAAGGTCAGCCATTACTCATCATCAAATCATCACTTGAGCACACAATATCAAGCATTGAATCAGCCCTTAATTCAAATAACCACCAGCCACACTTAGCTCGCCATTCCAATACAATAAGGCCCACATTTTACTCCAAAACTTGTCCAATATTAGTCCTCCGGACTAGCTAATGTCCCAGCTTGTGACAACCCTTAACTAGGCCTTAAAACTAGCCAACAACTCACCCAATGATGGCCCCAAATCAACCTCTAATTCAGCCACATATAAACAACATGAACAATCACCAAATCGGACTTTGAATCACACACGAATAATCAATAAACTTGACATAAATTTTCAGCATTATACGACCTCCAAACCAGCCATAAAATCAGCAATAAACCACTTCGATTCAGCCTACGTTCCAACCCAATCACCCATCCCGAACTCACCACCAATTCCTTCACTAAACCGCACCAAATCAGCCACCTAATCCGCACCAAACAGCCCATAACAGCCACCATTTTCACTCCAAACGACCCTTAAACAAGTATATTAATACCCAAAGTCTTAGACAAGGTTTAAGGTGTCGCTTACCTAGGTTTGGCCCGGGGAAAACCGGCAAGGGGCCAAAATGGCCCGATCGAGGTAGCGACGGCTTAGCGCTGGAGAGGGCGTAGTGGGCACGATGGCTGGCCACGGCTCGGCACAGCCCTCAGCCATGGCTCGGGACTCTCGGCCATGGTCGAGCGAGCGGCTAGGCGAGCGGGCGACGGCTTGGCAGTGCCGGGCGAGCGACTGGCTAGCTCAGCCATTGCCGGGACGGCGACCAGGCGAGCTCGGCCACAACGGCGACAGTGACAGCGACATCAACGGGCTCGGCCAGGTGAGCTGGGGAGCGATCAGCGAGCTGGGCTGGCAACGACGACAAGCTCGACCAGAATAGGGGGCGAAGCAGAGGCAGCCGCGTTGTTGCCGGAGAAGCAGGGGCGACGGCAACTTGGGGAGGGGGAAAGCTGGGGTGGTGGTGGCGAGCCAGTAGGGGCAACGGCGTTCGGAACGGCGACGCACGGTGGTCGTGGGCGAGGTGGAATAGGGGCGAGTCGGGGCGAAGGAAAAACAGGGGAAGGGGAAGGGGAAGGAGAAGGGGGGTCGCAGCGGCGATGGCGCGGCCGTCGTGGGAGAGCAACGGTGCAAGGTGGGCCGCCGGTGAGCTGCGGCTGGGTGAGCGGCGGTCGGGCAGTGAGCAGCAAGAAGTAGAAAGCAGAAGCTCGGCCGAGAAGAAGAAGGAGAGGGGAAAGAGGAAGAGAGAGAGGAGGAGACGTGAGCGTGAGGGGGGGAGGAGACGTGCATGGGGCAGAGGCGCGACAAAGGAGAGAGAGAGAGAGAGAGAGAGAGAGAGAGAGAGAGAGAGAGAGAGAGAGAAAAGTCAAATAAACACTCAAGTGCAAAACCAGCGGCCCACAATCGATCTCGCGAGCTTGATCCGACGACCACAAAAAATCCTAATTATAAATTAGGATTTGGCCAAAAGACACTAAATAAAACACATTACGAGAGAGGTCTTCTAGTCCAAATCCGCACCCAGTTAAAATTTCACTTTTCACCAATTCCGAGCAATATCGACGCTGGCCACAATAATATCGACACCGTCCAATTAAATTTGTCACGAAACTCTGAAAAATTCAACACCCAAGTTCGGGCTCTAAATAACAGCCAAATTCGATCGAGTGCGATTCTAGCGAAATCTCTAATTTAAAAATAACCCAAGAGTGATCAGTTCCAAGCGAGATTTTACTATAAGCACACTGACAAAATACACGCTTTATAAATCCCAAAAATAGGTCGAAATTCGGAATGTCACAACTCTTCCCCCCTTAAAAAAATTTCGTCCTCGAAATTTACAATACAACCCAACTATTCAAACAAATGGGGGTATTAATATCGCATCGACTCTTCGCTTTCCCATGATGCTTCCAAATTACCTTGACCATCGGAATTGTCTTGTTCCGTAACACTCTTTCCATTCTGTCCTCGATCCTTACTGACTTTTCCACATACGATATTCTGTCATCCACGTCTATCTCTTCATAATTCAGCACGTAGGTTGGATCCGGTTCGTATTTCATTAACATAGACACATGGAATACATTGTGAACTTGGGACAAATTCGGCGGTAGTGCGAGACGATAGGCCAAAGTACCAATTCTCTCTAAGACCTCAAATGGACCCACGTACCTCAGGCTCAACTTCCCTTTCTTGCCAAACCGTGACAATCCTCTCATCAGCGATACTTTGAGGAAAACGTGGTCCCTCACTTGAAATTCCAAAGGCCTACGTCTCCGATTTGCATAATTCTTTTGGCAACTCTGAGTGGTCTTAAGCCTGTCCCGAATCATTTTGACCGTTTCGACTGACTGCTGAACTAACTCTGAACCCGTGATGCTGCTCTCACCAACTTTATCCCAACAAATCGGCGTTCTGCAAGCTTTGCCATATAGCGCTTCAAATAGAGCCATTCTGATACTCTGCAGATAGCTATTGTTGTATGCAAATTCAACCAGATGCAACTGTTCCTCTCAACTACCCTTAAAATCCAATATACATGCCCGCAGCATATCTTCCATGTAACACCCCTACCTCGGGGTCATTAATTTGATGTCCCGTTCATTGTTATCTTTTAATAAGCACAAGCGAAAACATAAACTCGGGACAATCACAATCAGAACAACAGCGAAATTTAAACAAGTAGCATCATGAGCAAACCTTATATTTACAGGGCATGCCAACATATTTTAACAAGCCCATTCTTTTGGGTCATGGCAATTATCACATATTTTCATAGCCGACTATGAATAGCAAAACTTGACTTGGGTTATCCTATACCCACTACGGCTTCTCGCTCCTCGCTTCTTCACCTCCACCCTGGTCCCGTCTGCTAGGCCATCTCACATCCCACCCGTGGCTTTATCCCAGAGCCGGCTCGCCCGTACCGCCAAAGCACCATTGAACCCACATAGGGATCCAACCCATTCTCCATTCGCATAGCGATACCACGCCATGTACGGATGAGGCACCAAGTCCGTTAGGCTCTCATCGAACATCACAAGCGTCATGATTCGGTGGTAGGCGCGGTCTTCTCGGACATCTATCACGGTGAGCATTTCGGCTCTCTGCTCCACGGGATTGCCAACATGGGCTGGGGGAGATGCCATCCTACGGTCCTGAAAAAGGGAAACAATGGGGGATGAGTCGGGGAGACTCAGCAAGTGAAAACGCTAATATCAAGTGAGGATATATCGATCGCCGTTAACAAAAGTCGGCCCTTATCACACTCGCATCGATGGCAGATCAATAGCAAAATTCAAACAAGAGAACATCACGTATGGCCACATCATGTACACTTTACCAACCAAGGCTCGGTTCTATCTCAAAACAACATCAAACATGAAACATGATCAAACTAAGAAAATGAACCAACTACGACCAACCAAACGATCGAGAAACGGTCCAAGCAAACCATGTCACAACGCATCTCAACATCCTTTCTCGATATTAGGGAATTCACTTACACAACGACTAACAAAACTAGAGAACTGGCTAAAAACGAGTGAGCTCGGGAAATTTCAGGCCTTGTCCTTGCTTCCTTCTTGCTTGGCCGAGCAAACTTAGGCCTACAAAGGTCAAACCGTGGGCTCTTGGGTAGGAACGAGAAGAAACACGGGCCGGTTCGGGATTTATTTAGGCGGGAGCTTCTCGGGCCAATAGATGAGAAAACAAGAAACAAAAAGGGAGAGGAAGAAGATGGTGAGATTGGCGTGAGAAGAGGGAGAAGGGGGGGAAATTGTCTTGCTATTTATAGAGGACTTGGAAGACACTAGAAAATCCTAGACTTGAGCCAATAAGAGAGGGGCTCTTAGTCAAATTTCATGATGGCATGTATTTAATGTCATTAATGAACTAAGCCTCTTAGTCAAATTTCATGATGGCATGTATTTAATGCCATTAATGGACTAAAATGATGAAGAGGCCAACCTTATCTTCTTCTCATTGGCCCTCTCTCTCTCTCTCTCCCTTTCTCACGGCTACTCTATCTCTCTCTTTTTCCCCTAGGCCTAATGGCCTTTGCTTGGGTCATGGCTTAGGTCATCAAGGGATTAGGTCATGGCTTATGTCACTAAGAGATAAGGTCTTTTATGCTCATTTATGCACAAAGGCCAAAAGCCATGATGAAAACTCTAAGCCATTTAATGGCTTTAATTGTGGCCTTTCTCTTCCTTTCTCTCTTTCTCTCGGCTCACTCTCGTTTTCCCCCCTGGGATGACCTCCAATCAAAGTATAAAATATCTCATTTGAAAGCTCAGAACGTATGCTTTAAGTCATCAGAAGACATCAAGTCGAAATTCCAACATTCTCATGTAGAAAATGCTAAATCTTTGAAATCTGACAAAACCGGGCAGTTTTGCACTGTTCACGAAATTGGACTTGAAAACATAGTAAATGGACTCCGAAAATTCTCAAATTTGAATATGTCATAAACAAGGCCTTAACAAACATTTTTCATGAGAACATGAAATCTGAATCTCTCTGTAAACACCATTTTTATTAGCTCAAAGATAGACTAAAAATAGTTCGCTGGAACAGAATTCTTGTTTCTCAAAGTAAGCTCTGTCCAGAATCCAAATCATCTCGAAAAATTACCAAATTTATATACGTCATAGAAAAGAAAGTTCTCAACAACTTTTGTGAAGGAAACTTTTCCAAAATCATCCCAGAAAAGCTTGTAGAAAATAAAGAAAGGGTGAACATCAACGAAATACCCATTCTGGGCAGTTTTACACGGTCCGAAAATCAGGCCATCGTACCACTCATATCAAGTCCAAAAATTATGAAATTAAAGTATGTAAAACTTCAAGATGTTTGGAGAAACTTTCAAGAGGGATGTGTCTGGAAATTCGGATCACAAAAGTCTCTCCAAAAATAAAAAAAAAAACGAAGGGGTACAAAGGATCCAAAACTGGATTTTCCAAAACAATAGTAAAAAAATTGGTTCCAATTGAAAAATTACCAAACTTAAACCATAGCCATTTCTCAAGGACTAAAATTGAGGATGTTACATTCCAAAGTCTGAATCGTCCTTTCAGATTGGCCATCCGTTTGGGGATGATAGGCTATGCTAAATTGTAACTTCGTTCCCAATGCCATATGAAGACTTTTCCAAAAAGCGACAGTAAACTTAGGGTCACGGTCTAAAGTAATCGTCACTGGCACTCCGTGAAGACGGACTATTTGTCGCATGTATATCTCGGCATACCTTTCCAAGGCGAAGTCCTTTCGCACCGGCAGAAAATGTGCTAACTTTGCCAATCGGTCAACTACTACCCAAATCGAATCATGAACCCTCTAACTCCTCGGTAATCCCATTATAAAGTCCATAGTGATGTGTTCCCACTTCCATTCAGGATGTCCAATGGCTATAACATTCCACCTGGCTTGTAATATTGCGCCTTCACTTATTAACATGTTAAACACTTAGCCACGTGCTTGGCTACATCTACTTTCATGCCGTTCCACCAATAATGCTGTCGCAAGCTCTGATACATCTTCGTGCTACCCGGATGAATATTGTAATTGCTACGGTGAGCTTCTGACAAAATCTCCTCCTTCAGTTCTGCATCGCCGGGTACACATAATCGTCCACGAAACCTCGGAATCCCATCCTTGGGTATCTGAAAGTCCGATTTCCTTTTTGCGACATCCATTTTCAGAATCTTCTGAATCTCCAGGTCCGTCGATTGTAAAGCCTTAATCTTAGTCTGGATTTCCAGTTCAATCCTCAATGTGGCAAGCAGACTTGAGACATGACTCACTTCAAACTTAAACTCCAAATCCCAAACTCCCTCCAACAAAGTCCATTCCTTGACCATCATATGCGTGATGCTCGATTTCCATCTCAATGCATCCGCTACTTTATTAGCTTTTTCGGGATGATACATAATCTCACAGTCATAGTCCTTAAGGAGTTCCATCCAATGGCACTGTCTCATGTTCAATTCCTTTTGGGAGAACAAATACCTTAAACTTTGATGGTTCGTATAAATCTGAAATTTCTCCCCACACAAGTAGTGTCTCCAAATCTTAAAAGCGAAGATAATTGCGGCCAATTCCAAGTCGTGCGTTGGGTAGTTCAACTCATGTGGTCTCAATTATCGCAATGCGTATGCCACTACTCTTTCATATTGCATTAGCACGCATCCCAGTCCCATTAGCAACGCGTCATTGTAGATCTCATATCCTATCGGACCTGACGGGATTGTCAACGCTGGCACGGTCGTCAATCTTTGCTTTAACTCTTGGAAACTCCTTTCACACTTATCCGTCCTTTCAAACCTCGTCTCCTTCTTTAGTAACCGCATCAACAGTGTTGCTAATGCTGAAAACCTTTCCACAAAGCATCTGTAATAACCTGCTAGACCCAAGGAGCTCTAAATCTCGATTGCTATTGTCGGGTTCGGCCAATTCGTGACGGCTTCGATCTTCGTCGGATCCACTGCAATTCCTTCTCCGGATACCACATGTCATAAGAACGCTACTCGATGAAGCCAGAATTTACACTTACTGAACTTAGCATAGAATGCATGTTCTCTTAAAGTCCGTAGAACCTTTTCCAAATGTAACTCGTGCTCAACTGAACTCCTTGAGTATACCAAGATATCGTCTATGAACACGATTACAAACTAATCCATAAATTCTTTGAATACCCTTTCATTAAATCCATAAAGGCTGCAGGGGCATTAGTCAATCCAAACAGCATCACCGTAAACTCGTAATGCCCATACCTCATCCTAAATGCCGTCTTCGGCACATCCTCCTTCTTAATCCTCAATTGATGATAGCCAGTCCTTAAGTTGATCTTTGAAAATATCGACGCCCTTGCAACTGATCAAACAGGTCGTCTATCCTTGGTAGTGGATACTTATTCCTAATGGTCACCTGATTTAGTTGTCTGTAGTCAATGCACAATCTCAATAATCCATCCATTTTCCTCACAAATAAAACCGGCGCTCCCCATGGAGACGCACTCGAACGAATGAAACATTTATCCAATATCTCCTGCATTTAGACTTTCAATTCCTTCAATTCTAACAACGACATCCTATAGGGTGCTTTCGAGATCCATTCTGTCCCTGGGGCCAACTCAACCACAAACTCCATTTCTCTATCAGGTGGCAATCCTGACAATTCCTGAGGAAAGACATCGGGAAAATTGCACACCACAGCTAAGTCCTTTATCCTTGGCTCCTTAACCAACGAGTTAACCACAAGATAGTTATCTTTCTACACCTCGATGACAAAGCTTAATCCATCCAATTTCAATCCAACGGTTTCCCAAAAACAATCGTCCTGGTTCTTTACAGAATCTGAAATTTCCAAGCGATAACTCATTCATCCAAATCTTGCCCAAAGAATATCATCAGTAATTCCGAAATCCATAAACTGATTGCGCCTATCCACTATAAACAATTATACATCGTATATGACCATTCAAGTTATAACTTCAAAATCATCTCCTATTACACCCAACATTGTCACATTACACATCCAAACTATCAAGACAAATCCTCTGCTCCCTTCCCAACCACAGCATACATCTTTCCTTGTACCTGCGGTCGGTCTTGATTATTCTGCGGGGCAGCTCCCGCTTAATATCCTACTTGCGGTTGTTGTTGTTGAATTAGCGGTCTAGCTTGTCAGTTCAGGCAATTTCTCACTTGGTGACCATGTCGGTCACATCCAAAACATGCTCCATGTCCACCTAGACAAGGGTCATTCCCATGCCTCTTTCCACAAGACCGACACGCGGCGTTGGAGTAGTGATCCGACTTTCTAAAGTTCTTTCTTACCGGAGGGACAAATCTCCTATTCTCTGTCATAGGCTTCTTTTCAAAGTTCCCATTGTCCCTAGCCGGCGTGTACCACAATCCAGAAATGGCAGCCCTTTCATTCATATCCCTTTCAACTTGTTAAGCCCTCTCAAACAGTTCATTGTAATCCCTTAAGTCCAGTAGTATCAACTGACTATGGAGATTTGATTTTTTTTGTCCATCTCGGAACCTCCTCGACCTGTCCACAGGGTTTTCCACCATCCTTGATGCGAACTTAGATAATCTTGCGAATTCCGTCTCGTACTGATCCACTGTCATCTGATTTTAGCAAAGCCAAAGAAACTCTACCATTTTCTATTCTCGCACACTCTCTGAAAAGTGTTTCCCATTGAAAGCCTCGACCAAGGTACCCCAATACCTTAAAGCCTTTTTCTAACTCTTCTATCCAAAGTGATGCAGTCTCAAGGTCGCTTTTCCCATTGAACTTCGGAGGTTTCAATTTCAAAAATTGCTCAACCAGTTGATACATCTGTCTGACTACATTAACTTATCCTTAACCTTGATTTCCATCATTCTCATTAAAATTTCAACTTCCTCGAGTGCCCTTAGAATTCCATCCACTCTAGGATCCTCTATAACTCTAGCTTGCGGACCCACATGACCTTGACCTCGACCTCGACCTCGACTGCTCGAACTCATAGGGTTCACACCACTCACTTACGTGCTATAATTCCCCTCAGGAATTAAAGACTTAGGCCAACTATATCAGTCTAAAGCCCTAGGCAGTGAATCACAACAACCATTCACAAAGCAGGCAATCAATCAAAAACATAACTCAATCACAACCAACAGGGTTCGTGCACTTACCTCAAGTCTTACCGCACCTGCACTTCACATAGTATTGCATAAAATCACACGGCAATCCCAATCACATAGTATGGGGTACGCATGGCACACAAGTCCTCCTAACTGACTGCCCCAAAGTCATCACTCTTTATCACTCCAGGCTTCGACCAACTTGGATCGAACTGACCTTGCTCTGATACCAAATCAACTGAAATGTCACGTCCCGGACCCTAACGGGCTCGCGACACCCCTACGACGGTCGTATCGAACGCGATGTCCTAGGACTCGTCGCTGACCCAAACGAAACACCCCACGTCATACGCAAGAGGAAGCGAAATTTTAAACAACCCAGACAGTAAACGATGAAGAAGGGGTAGTACTTACACAAACCAATAAATGCATTACCATTGCATGGCATAACTTACAGCATTCATAAATACACAATATCAACCCAGACTACTCACTTCAAACCACATTCATCAAAAGGGGGCGGTGGTTGGTGAGCTTAACTCCTCTATAAAAGGGGCACTCAAAAGACGGGGTAACTTGACCCATCCTCGATCCCCAAGGTACTCTGGCAGCAACTCCAAATCAATCACGGTTGCGGATCTGAAATTGTTTGCACTACAGCAAATGAGAATAAATCTCAATAAGCAAACAACCTAAACCCCACCTAGGCCAATGCGTACCCAGACAAGTCTCAATATGCATTCTAACAAGTGACATACTAGAATTCACATAAACATACTTACCTCGCCTTAGAAGACACGCCAACTCTGCATATTAGTCCAATCACTATAAGCAATAATATTCCAAGAACACATCACAATCACTCGAGCGCCATACACACGTGCGTTCACCCAATTCAATCAAGCACATTCCATATGCGTGTCCATCCAACTATCCACAACCCATGTAAACACACCTCAGGTCCTCTCTCACAGCCCGTGTCAACACGCCTTAGGCCCATTCTCACAGCCCACGTTAACACGCCTCAGGCCCATTCTCACAGCCCGCATCAACATGCCTTAGGCCCAACTTTCTCCAATGACCCTCGTAAACACGCCTCAGGTCTAACCTGCCTTCCACGGCCTGCGTAAACACGCCTCAGGTCTAACCTGCCTTCCACGGCCTGCGTAAACACGCCTTAGGCCGTTCAGACAAGCCATGCGCCATATTATTCAATCAATTACCATGTCTTTCACATATTCAAATGGCGCCCAAGGATATCCGATCAACCACAATACCATTCGCCACTCACGCGCACCAAGACAACCACAATTCCAACAATTAAAGCCACACTCGCACACTCACAAACGGTCATTCAAGGTTAGTCATTACTCGACATCAAATCATCACTTGAGAACACAATATCAAGCATTGAATCAGTCCTTAATTCAAATAACCACCAGCCACACTTAGCTGGCCATTCCGATACATTAAGACCCACATTTTACGCCAAAACTTATCCAATATTAGTCCTCCGGACTAGCTAATGTCTCGGCTCGTGACAACCCCTAACTCGGCCTTAAAACCAGCCAACAATACGAACAATCGCCAAATCGGACTTTGAATCACACACGAATAATCAATAAACTTGACATAAATTTCCAGCATTATATGACCTTCAAACAAGCCATAAAATCAGCAATAAACCACTTCAATTTAGCCTACGTTCCAACCCAATCACCCATCCCAAACTCACCACCATTTTCTTCACTAAACCACACCAAATCAGCCACCCAATCCACACCAAACAACCCATAACAGCCACAATTTCCACTCCAAACAACCCCTAAACAAGTCTATTAATACCCAAAGTCCTAGACAAGGTTTAGGGTGTCGCTTACCTAGGTTTCGCCCTGGGAAAATCTGCAAGGGGCCAAAATGGCCTGATCGAGGCAGCAGTGGCTCGACGTGGGCGAGGGCACAGCGGGGACGGTGGCCGGCCACAGCTCGGTACAACCCTCAGCCATGGCCCGGGACTCTCGGCCATGGCCGGGCGAGTGGCCAAGTGACGGCTGGGCAGCACCGGTCGAGCGGCTGGGCAGCTCGGCCACGGCCGGAACGGCGACCAGGCGAGCTCGGCTACGGCGGCGACGGCCACGGCGGCGTCGACAGTCTCGGCCAGGTGAGCTGGGGAGCGGCCGGCGAGCTGGGCTGGAGAGTTGGGCTGGCGACGGTGACAGGCTCAGCTAGAACAGGGGGCGAAGCAAAGGCAGCCGCATCGTCGCTAGAGTAGCAGGGGTGACGGCAGCTTGGGGGGGAAAGCTGGGGTGGTGGTGGCGAGCTGGTGAGGGCAATGGCGTCTCGAATGGCAACGCGCGGCGGTCGTGGGCGAGGTGGAACAGCGGCGAGTCGGGGTGCAAGAAAAACAGGAGAAGGGGAAGGAGAGGGGGGGTCGCGGTGGCGATGGCATGACTGGCGGCGGCGCGATAGTCGTGGGCGAGCGATGGCGCAAGGCGGGCGGCCAATGAGCTACGACTGGGTGAGCAGCAGTCGAGCGGTGAGCAGCAAGAAGTAGAAAGCAGAAGCTCGGCCGAGAAGAATAAGGGGAAGAAGAAGAAGGAGAGAGGAAAGAGGAAGAGAGAGAGAGGAGGGGACGTGAGCGTGATGGGGGGGAGGAGACGTGCATGGGGCAGAGGCGCGGCAGAAGAGAGAGAGAGAGAGAGAGAGAGAAAAGTCAAATAAACACTCAAGTGCAAAACCAACGGCCCACAAATGATCTCGCGAGCTTGATCCAACGACCACGAAAAATCCTAATTATAAATTAGGATTTGGCCAAAAGATACTAAATAAAACACACTACGAGGGAGGTCTACTAGTCCAAATCCGCACCCGATCAAAATTTCACTTTTCACCAATTCCTAGCAATATCGACACTGGCCACAATAATATCGATACCGTCCAATTAAATTCATCACGAAACTTCGAGAAATTCGACACCCAAGTTCGGACTCTAAATAACGGCCAAATTCGATCCAGTGCGATTCTAGCGAAATTTCTTATTTAAAAATAACCCAAGAGTGATCAGTTCCGGGCGAGATTTTACTATAAGCACACTGACGATATACATGCTTTATAAATCTCAAAAATGGATTGAAATTCGGAATGTCACACTCTTGAACTTCGATTTTCGTCTCAATGGCTAATATTTCTAGTTTACATAACTGTTAAATGTTATTTGAGAGTGGATTAAATTATTTTTTGACAAACTTAGCTGAATTATTGTTAACTTCATTAGTCATACATCCTTCCTATTTTCTTAGCTTCATTCACCATGCAGTAGAAATTATTCTAGTCAAGAAGAGCAAGTCCCTTTTCAGGGAACGTTTAATTTGCTATGCAGAGGAAAAAATAGTGACAACAACAAAAACCAAAGCTCAAGAGGATAATATGTAACTTCTCAAAATTTGGTGCTATCGTGCAACGTTGTCAAAGTTCACGAAAATAATTTACAACTAATATGTACAATATGGCTAATTTCCAATGACACAAAGCATTCCTCTACGGTTAAGTTTCAATAACAGGAGTGTTTTCTCTTGTTTAGTGCTTGTGTATTGTTAGATTATCGTAGTTTCAATGAAAATATTACCGACAGTCATTGAAATTCATGACTATGCTAAATAGATACGTAACACCACATTGAAATGAAAAATAGAAATACAAGAAAAAGGGAAACATATTCAATTGAAATGAGCAGCCGTAATGTAATCAACCCAACTAACCATGGCAAATGAAAACACTCAATCATCTGATCCAAACAAACACTGTATTATTCATCGCAATAAATGCCACCAACGGCTGAATTTTGAAGATCCTAACATTTTTTGCTTCAAGTCAGGATTAACATAGAGGTTAATTAGGCTAGAGGGAAGGGGAGGCAACTCTTTGAGAAGGTCGCAGTGTAGCAAATCCAAAGTCTGAAGACTTGACATGAACTTGATTTCTAATGGAAGGCCAGATATACGAGCACCTCAAAATTTTTAGTTCTCTGACACAATGTAGTTTTGTAATACCACTTGGAATGACTCCCACCAAACTCCTACACCAGGAGGCATATACTTCTTCAAGGGAAAACAACCGTTCAATGTACCAAGGAAATTTGCTCACGAAACAAGAATCCATTTTCAGCACTTTTAATCTCCAAAGGTTCTTAATTGTGTTGAGAAAAATCCCTAATTAGTTTTGAAGAATGACAAAATAATCTTTTACTGACTACAATTACACTTAAGTTATTTGATGCAGGTAAATGCTGAGTCATCAGACTTAGTTGATGAAAGGACTTTGTTATCAGACTCAAAATTACTCGTCAGATTCAATAAAGGGTTATATTTTGGCAAGTTTATGAAGGATAATCAAATTAATATTTCAAGATATTCTAATTGGCAATCACAAGAGCGTTTCTTAAACACGAAGAACTACACTTATGGAAACCTTGATTTGATTGTATGGGTGATCAAATCACCTAGAGATAATGATTCTTCTTCTAACGGCTATGCATTTTCTTTTTGGGAAGTTTCTCCAACAGGTTAATTTGGAGATCAATCCTCTAAAGATTGTCCAACGGATAGATTGGAAGTAGAGGAGTATAAAAGGAGTGTAAACGTAGTACAAGAAGAATAACCAAAATCGAGAATTCCAAAATTTAAATAGAGCTTTGATCTTACACACTTGTGATTACTGTATTCCACGCTGTGACTTTAAAAAGAAAATTACTTGAGTGAAGAGTGTAAGTGATAGTGTAGTCTATCATCTGAGAAGCACTGCTCTTATAACCTTTTGATGATTCAATAGTGAAACACAGCCAACAGGCTATCAGTGTGGAGAGTGGACATAGGCTCGATAAAGCCGAACCACTATAAAGATCTGTGTACAGTATTCTCTATCCCTAAACTTTCATTTATTATTATAAACATTATACTGCATACATATCTATCAAATAAGTTCGTTAAAACATCATCTTAGTCATCAGACGGAATCATCTGACGACAACTTATATACTAGTTTGTTATACGCATCTATCTAATATTGATCATACGAATTGTTGACCTCAACTATATTCATTCCGCACGTTTAAATCATTCAATTTGATAAAATCACCTATTCACCCCCCTCTAGATGATAACACTAGCCGTAACAATTGGTATCAGAGCCTAGTGCTTATTTTTCTTTGAAGTGTTATTTTACTTCTGAGTTAACGATTCTTGATGGCTAGTAATGCTGAGTCAAGTCACAATAACAGACCACCTTATTTCAATGGAACTGAGTACAGTGTATGGGAAAACAAGATGAAGACATTCATCTTGGGAATAGATCAGGATATATGGGACATCGTTGAACATGAAATCATTCTAAACATTTCAACCGAAACAAAATCCTCAGAAACTTCAAAAGGGCAAAATGAGACACCTTCTGTTGAAGGAATTAGAGAGCAAATCAAACCTCAAGCTCTACCTCTCTCGGCCAAGGAAATTTCCAAAAGGATCCATCTGGATGCAAAGATCAGAACAGCCATATACAATGGTCTAGCAAGTGTTGAATATAAATGAATTGCAAATCTTAAAACTGCAAAAGAAATTTGGGATCATCTCAAGCTTGTTCATGAAGGAACAGAGAGAGTCAAGGAGACAAATCTTAACATTCTCCTTGGGCAGTACGAGTCCTTCACTCAGAAACCAAATGAAACAATTTTCGAGATGCAGAGCAGATTCACTGAGATCGTAAATGGGCTTGAATTCCAAAACAATCCTATCTCAGAACCTATGAAGGTGAACAAGTTACTGAGAGCTCTTTCAAAAGAGTAGAACAACATCAAAGTTTCTATTTGAGAAACTTAGGGGATCAAACCACTCACGGTGGACGAACTTATCAAAACTCTTCAATCCTATGAAATTGAAAAGTTTTTAGAAACTGAAGAACTCAAAGGTAAAAAATTCATAGCTTTAAAAACTAACATTGATTCTGATAACACAGATTCAGATAAAGATGAGGATAAAGATGAAGAGTTGGCTTTAATGGTCAAGAAACTGAGGAAGATGGCAAAGAAGGTGAAGATGAATAAGTCAAAGAAGCAATTTAAGAATTATAAGCCATCAAAAGCCAAGAAGCTAAACTTTCAAAAAAAATCAAGTGGTGAAGATGAAGAAAACAAGGATGTGATATGTTTTCACTGCAAAATGAACGGACACATAAAGCCAAAATGTCCTCTTCTAAAAAAGAACAAAGAAAAGTATGAACGATATAAGAAGGCTTTCAAAGCTGAAACGTGGGGTGATTCAGATGATGATGAGAGCGAACAAGAGTATGCCAATATCTGCTTGATAGCAAATTTGGACTCAGAATCAAGTTCTGATGAAGAAGACGAAGTAAGTAATTCCAAAATTCCTGAAGCAGTTATTAATTATATTGATGAGTTAGTCTCTCTTAACAAAACTGCTTTCAAAAAGATTTCTGTATTGAAGAAGGAAATTTTGTCTTTAAAAAGTACGACTCAAAACAAAGAAATTGATGAGTCAATTGCATATGAAAATGAATGTTTAAAAAAGGAAAACAATCTTTTAAAACAGCAAGATATCTCACAAAAGGATAAGATTGATTTTTTGCAAAAAGAAATTAATCTCATCAAGGAGAATAAATAATTCCTTGAAAAGGAAAATGATTTATTGAAAAAGGAAATTTCTGATCTGAAAAATATTTCTAAGGAAAGTTTTGATCGTATCTCTAATGAAAAAGAACTTTTGAAAAATGAAATTTCTAATATAACCAAGAAATTCTCAATGGGTTCGAAAAATCTTCAACATATTTTATCAATTCAAGTTCCCTATTATAATAAATCAGGTTTAGGTTTTGAGAAAAATACTGAATTGAAAAATGCTTTTCCCAATGTCAAAAAAAGACTAAAGAAAAGACCCCCCAAATTTGTGTATCAAAATCACTTTCAAAAGCAATTTGTGAAATTCAATGGTCAAACTTCCTATAAGTGCTCCAATTGCGATGATTCAAATCACTTTAAGAGTGACTGTCCTAAAGTTTGGACACCTATTCAAAGAGACATTCTGAGAATGATTGATCCTAACCAAATGGACCCAAGAAAATATGGGTAGAAAAAGTGAGTTACTTATCTTTTGCAGGTACCAAAGAATAGAAAGAACAAGTGGTACCTTGATAGTGGTTGCTCAAGACACATGATCGGAGATCCTCTGAAATTCATCCAGTTAGAAAGAATTAAAGGAGGAAGTGTATCCTTTGGAGGCAACAACAAAGGAAAAATAATTGGCAAGGGAACTGTCAGAATCGAAAATCTCATCATCAACGAAGTCTCACTAGTTGAAAGTTTGAACTTCAATTTAATTAGCATTAGTCAATTATGTGATATTGGTTACAAAATCACTTTCCAAGAAAACAAATGTTCTAGGATAAGTAAAGACAACAAGCAATCATTTACGGGTCGAAGACAAGGAAACATTTACCTACTAGACGCGAAGTCTAACGACTTGCAATGTCTCGTTTCCATAAAAGAAGAATCTAATCAGTGGCATAGAAAGCTCGAACACATAAGTGTCAAGTTGATTTCCAAAATAGCTTCAAAAAAACTCGTCAAAGGACTGCCAGAACGAAAATTCAAGAGCACCGAGTCATGTTCAGATTACTCTAAAGGTAAACAGGTAAGAAGTTCATTTAAATCAATAAACTATGTCAGCACTAACCAAGTTTTGCAGTTGCTTCATATGGATATTTTCGAACCTACTAAAACTCTAAGTCTTGGAGATGAGAAATACTGTTTAGTTATTGTAGACGATTATTTAAGATTTACTTGGATATTCTATTTGGCTCATAAAAGTAAAACATTTGAATATTTCTTAAAATTTGCCTAAAAGGTACAAAATGAAAAAGGTTATACTATTTCGAGCATTAAATCTGATCATGGAAGAGAATTTGAAAATAAAAAATTTTCTAATTTCTGTGATGAAAATGGTATTCAACATACTTTTTCCTTACCTTATACTCCTGAACAAAATGGAGTAGTTGAAAGAAAGAATAGAACTTTGCAAGAAATGGCTAGAACTTTTCTATTTGAAAACAAAACTCCAGCACATTTTTGGATTGAAGCTGTATCAACAGCTTGTTATATTTTAAATAGAATATTTCCAAGACAATTTCTTGAAAAGACCCCTTATGAATTGTTCAAAGGTAAAATTCCTAATGTCTCGTACTTTTGGATATTTGGATGTAAATGTTTTATTCTAAAAAATCCTAATGATCGTTGTAACGTCCTGAATTCGACCCACTTTCGTGATCAATGAAATAGATGTTTATTTCTCATTTCCTTTTTAATAAGTCTCGCCTGGAACGGATCCTTCTCGGGATACTGACCAATAGGGAATGGCTAACTAGGAAAACGGTACGTGGACCTAAGAACTCGACTGCGAATCGAGTCCGATTCCGAGAAACGACGAGGGAATATTTTGTGCCAATGTGGGCCGATCCAAGGAGAGTGACGGATTTGATTTGGCCAACGACATACAATCGGATCTCGGGTGATTCCGCACGATCGAGAGTATGCGTGGCAAACAATCCCAAACTTAACCCGAACGATCGTGACCTCCGGAACTAGCGATAAATTCTCGTGTTCTCTTGGAAGTTGAGACTGTCACAACTCGAGTAACCCTAGGTCAATACGCGTAACCCCTAAACAGCCGCCCGTTAGTGAGAGACGCTAAAATCGCATTTGAGCGAAATTGATCGTGGAATTGAGTCCGGACTTCGGTGTCGAATTTCGTGGACGTGCGCAACTATTTTGCGAGGACAACGTCATTTTATGTGGCCAATTATATTAGGGATCGGTATAGTCGAAAAATGAAATTTCGGGCCAGAAATAAAAAAAATTACCAAATTGCCCCTAAGCCTATGAATGGGTTCCGAATTTTAGAAGTGTTAATTTGTTTTATTTAGTCTATTAGTGGCTGAAAATGATGGTCAAGAATGCCCCCATTACTCTTGCTCAATTCCCTAAGTGCCCCTAGATATTTTGTGTAAGAATGAATCTTGACCCTTGGATCTAGCTTGTCCAACAAGACCAATTGTGAGCCCTTGGATATTTTGTGTCTAGAACCCATCTTGGCCATTGATCTTGGTTGAATGTGATTGATCTTCAAATTTGAGCCATTAGATCTAGTCTTGAGTGGAGTAGGCCACCAACCCCCACCTACTCCCACTTACCCATTTTGGATAAAATATCTCTCTCTCTCTCTCCTCTCATTCTCACTCTCCACCAACCGGTCTCTCTCTCCCATTCTCCCCTCCTCCTTGGCCGTGAGGTCAGCCGCCGCCAAGCAGCCACCGCCATTCACCGCCGGTGCCGCTCGCCGGAACCGCCGCCGGCCGCTCACGCCTCATGCATCACCACCTCGCCTCACCGTCTCACCCCCTCCTTTCTCTCTCCCGTTTTTGCTGCCACCACCACCATCACCATCACCCCCCCCCCCTTGCCGCCGTGACCAGCCAAGAGTCCCAACCACCGTCGCCGCTGCTGTTCACCGCCGAAGCGCCGCCGCCAAACCGGTTTGATCCAGCTGCTGTTCGGCCCGTTTCTCTCCTTATTGAGCCCACATTTGAAGCCTTAAACCTTGTGAGTGGAAACCCTAACCCTTAATTAGGATTATGTGCACTTTAGACAAGTTTTAGGGGTTATTAGGGTATTTTAGGGGTTAATTAGTGTGGGATGATTAGGGCTGATTTTGTGGCTGTCTTGATGGATTTGTGTGATGATATAAATGTGTTTTGGTGGCCTAGAATGGGCTGGTTGATGGCTGTCCAATGTGGACTTGATTTGGGCTAATATGTGGATTATTATGAGTACAATTTGTGGGCTGAGTAGTGGCTGATTTGTGGTGATTTTAATGGCCTAATGTGAAGGTTTGGAAGTGGATTAGTAGCCTAGAGTAGGCTGTGTAGTTGCTGTCCATTATGGCATTGATTGGGCCTTGTTCGGCTAACAGGCGAATTATTTATGAAATGTCGAGTACGCCTTGATGTGCCTATGTAGTGGTTGAATTGAGTGTGATTGTCAATTGATTGTATGATGCCATGTTGAGTGTTTGATGTGGACGAGAATTGAGGGGCATGGCGGGCCATGAGTGTACTCAATTATATTGATTTATCGCATGAATTCGGGTGCCAAGTATGTATTGTGGCTATTTTGAATTCATTGGTTCATTAGGCGTGCTAAGAGGTGAATTGAGCATGTCGTGGCACACATTAAGCATTGGCATAACATGTGCATTATGTGACCGTGCACGAATAGCATGAGAATGTGATCACCTAATCACCCTGATGCATTTACACGGGGTTCAGATACTAACCGGTGGATGTGTACGTGTGATCACATAAAGCCCTGATGCGTTTACGCAGGGTATTGAACCCGTCCTGATGCGTTTACACGGGACGATGCCCGGATTGCCGAAAGACGGCCAACTTGATGCGTTTACGCGGGTATGGTCCGTATATGGAGATCGATGTTGCGCCTGATGCTTTTACGCGGGCTAGAGACACTGGGCCTGATGCGTTTACGTGGGTCAGGAAGTGTTGGATATTGATGGACCTGATGCGTTTACGCTGGTTGGACCTGATGCGTTTTACGCGGGTCGGAAGTGAACAATTGGAAAGTTGGCACGTGTGCAAGTGTGCAAGTGTGCATTGAATTGTGCAAGAATGAGCATGACATTGGCAAGTGTGCAAAGAGTGCATAACGAGTGCAAGCATATGCGTGGCATGTGATCGTGGCCAATTGAATGATATGTGTATGTGCATTGTGGGGTATAGTATTATTATTATTATGTGCCTAACCTGCAGGGTCATTATATACTTGATTTGGGGCCCGAGGGCCTAGGTCGTGTGATTGCTCAACTGTGTGTTTAGTTGATTCTTGTCCGGGAGGTGCATGTTAGCCTAGTTTCGGTTTAGGGGGCCTACTCGCTGAGATTTATTCTCATTGTTGTTTAAACCCCACTTTTCAGACCCCCGACCTTGAGATGGTGGATGCGCCACTTCGTTTTGGGATCCCGTATCGCATAGAGCGATCGGTGACCAAGCACCCCGTAGGGAACGGGGAGTCTTATATTAGGCATTTCATTATAGTTTGGATCGACAAGGGCGGGCCATACTTCCGGGCCCATCCTTATCTAGCTTGGTGTTTCCGGGACCAGTTCGGCACGCATGGACCTCTTTGGTCCTTCGACATCCCGTTCGAAATATATAGCCAGCCGGATCCGCAGGCCGCTGATGGAGAGGTCGTGAGTCCCGCTGCCACGTCTGAGGAGGATTCCGGTGCCCGACCAGTCATCATCGAGATGGATATCGAGTCAGAGGGAGAGGAGCCGATGGACTGGGAGTCCGACAACGAGCCGAAGCCCATGGAGCAGGAGCTAGAGCCGAAGGATGATTCCGGGGTGGAGTCAGTGGGAGCCGAGTCTGAGCAGGATTCGATGGATTCCGAGTACGAGTCAGCTGACGATTTGTCCGAGTCCTCAGGATCCAACTCGGACTGGGTGCCCTAGGTTTAGCCTTGACCGTAGTTAGGTAGGGCCAACACTTTTTGGATAGGTGCCCTTCCTAAGTTTAGTATCCTGAGCCACATACCCCTTTTTTATGTTAGTGGCTGTTGACCCATATTTTGGTTGGTGTATATTGCCTGACAATGGATTTTGTAAATCCCTGTTATTAATGCAAGTATGTATTTATGATGGTTGTTGTTCATTGCTACCCCTGGTCATGTTGTTTTAATTTGTTCGGGTGTAATGTTGCTTCCGCGTGTATTTTGTTCTCTGTTTTAGGTTTTTGGTCGGCGACGCGTCCTGGGACGTCGCACTTAAATCGACCTCGATAGGGTTGTCACATGCCGTAGGGTTCGGGGCGTGATAATCGTGTTGGTAAATTTGATGAAAAGTTAGATGAAGGAATCTTTCTTGAATACTCAACTACAAGTAAAGCTTACAGAGTATACAACAAAACACTCAAACAGTAGAAGAATCATTGAATGTCAAGTTTGAAGATTCAATTCAGACTCAACAAGATGACTCTGACACTGAAAATTCAGTATCTGAAGAAAGCATCTGATGAATTGACGGTAAGTGGAAATAATCATAATCAAAGATCTGATGAAGCTCAGGAATCATTAAACCAACAAGACAATGAAGAATCATCAAATTTCAATGATGAAAATGATGAAAGATTCAACAAAAACTGGAAGCAAAAATCCAGTCATCCCAAAGACCTCATCATTGGAAATTTAGATGAAGGAATCAAAACCAGAGCAAAGGCAAAATAAGTCATAAATACACTAGCTCTCATTTCTGAAGCCAAACCAAAGAATGTCAAAGAAGCCTTGAAAAATGAAAGCTGGATTGAAGCCATGTATGAGGAACTTTTACAATTTCAGATCAATCAAGTATGGGAACTCGTTCCTAGACCCAAAAATTCTCAGTTATTGGAATAAAATGGGTATTTCGAAATAAACTGGATGATCAAGGAAAAGTCGTCAAAAATAAAGCAAGACTTGTGGCCAAAGGATATTCACAAGAGGAAGGAATAGATTACAATGAAACGTATAATCCAGTGGCCAGGTTAGAAGCAATAAGAATTTTACTGGCTTATGCTTGTTTCTGTGATTTTAAACTATTTCAAATGGACGTCAAAAGCGCATTCCTGAATGACTACATCAAAGAGGAAGTATATGTAGAACAACCTCCTGGTTTTGAAGATCCGCACAAGCCTAATCAGGTATATACTCTCAAGAAAGCATTATACGGTCTTAAACAAGCACCACGTGCTTGGTACGAAAGACTGAGTAGCTTTCTAGAACAAAATGAATTCACAAAAGGAAATGTAGACACTAACCTATTCATCAAAAGAAAAGGTAAAGATATTTTAATTGTTCAAATCAAAGTAGATGATATTATTTTTGGTTCTACAGATGAAAAATTATGTAAGAATTTTTCTAAAATGATGCAAAGTGAATTTGAAATGAGCATGATGGGTGAGTTAACTTTCTTCCTTGGCTTACAGGTTAAACAAACCAAAAATGGCATCTTTCTTTGTCAAGAAAAGTATGCCAGGGAAATTGCGAAAAAGTTTAGAATGGTAAAATTGCAAAAAGACAGAAACTCCAATGTCATATTCCTTTAAACTAGACAAGGATGAAAAAGAAAAACTAGTAGATAAAAAATTATATAGAAGCATGATTGGCTCACTTTTATATTTAACTGCTTCAAGACCAGATATTCTGTTCAGTGTTTGTTTGTGTGCAAGATTTCAGTCAGAACCAAAGGAATCTCATCTTCCTGCAGTCAAACGAATTATTAAATATGTCGGCACCAATCCTACACTTGGGTTGTGGTATCCAAAGGGATCAAATTTTACTTTCATTGGATATTCTGATGATGATTATGCTGGTTGCAAGATAGACAGAAATAGTACTTCAAGAACATGTCAATTGTTAGGACACATGCTTGTTTCATCGTATTCAAAGAAATAACAAACTGTAGCTCTTTCTAGAGCAAAAGCAGAATACGTCTCACTTAGAAGTTGCTGTACTCAAATCCTTTGGATGAAACAACAATTGAGAGACTTCAACGTCAAAGACTCAACTGTGGAGATCAAGTGTGATAATACCAGCGCCATTAATCTGACCAAGAATCCTATTCTACATTAAAGAGCTAAGCATATCGATATTAAGCATCATTTTATCCGTGATCATGTTTTAAAAGGAGATATTAATATTCAATTCATAGACACTAAATAACAATTAGCTGACATATTTACAAAACCTCTAGAAAAGAAAAGTTTCGAGCTTATTAGAAACAAACTAAGCGTTATTAACCCGCTTGATTGAGCTATGCAGTATGAACTCACATTGCATCTGATGACTTATTTGATTAAGCACATATTTGAAGCGTTTGGTTTTGGCGCACAACTCATCTTATAAAAGGTATGTATCTCATATTTTTTTTTAATGATATGATTGTTTGAAATAAGTTGTTCTGAATGATACTGTTTGGGAATTAAAATCCCAAATTTTCGAAATATAATTTCTGAAATTTCCCTTAACTGTCAATTGACAGTTTCTAAAAAGGATTTTGTAAGAACCGATATATTGCACTTCTCGGTTTAAACCCTTTTTCTTCTTCTCTCTCGCTATCACTCTCTCTGAACACACGATTTCCTCACTGAAATCCTAAAAATCCTATCTTTCTCTTCCGAAACCTAAAATTTCTTCAATGGCGCCTAAATCGACCTCTGAATCAAAGAAAGGAATCAAGGGCTCTAGAAGATCAAACCGTCTTACGGGAATGTTCACGAAGGCAAAACAAGATGGAGAACCAAAGAAGATCGATATCTCTTCCACGGGTTCTATAACGCTCTCACCTCGGGGTCATTCATGTGACGTCCCATTCATTATTATCTTTCGTTACACACAAGCGGAAGTATATCTCGGGACAATCACAATCAATACACACAGCGAAAATAAGACAAGAAGCATCATGAGCAAACCTTATGTTTACAGGGCATGCAAACATATTTTAACAAACCTGTTCTTTTGGGTCATGGCAATTATCACATATTTTCATAGCCAACTATGAATAGCAAAACTTGACTTGGGTTATCCTATATCCACTACGGCTTCTCGCTCTTCACTTCTTCACCTCCATCCTAGTCCCATCTGCCTGGCCATCTCACATCCCACCCGTGGCTTTATCCCAAAGCCGGCCCGCCCGTACCGCCAAAGCACCGTTGAACCCACATAAGGATCCAACCCATTCTCCGTCTGCATAGCAATACCACGCCACGTACGAATGAGGCACCAAGTCCGTTAGGCCCTCATCGAATATCACAAGCATCGTGATTCGGCGGTAGGCACGATCTTCTCTGACATCTATCACAGTGAGCACTTCGGCTCTCTGCTCCACGGGATTGCCAATGCAGGCCGGGGGAGATGCCATCCTACGGACCTGAAAAAGGAAAACAATGGGGGATGAGTCGGGGAGACTCAGCAAGTGAAAACACTAATATCAAGTAAGGATATATCGATCGCCGTTAACATAAGTCGGCCCTTACCGCACCTGCATCGATGGTAGATCAATAGCAAAGTTCAAACAAGAGAAAATCACACATGGCCACATCATGTACACTTTACCAACCATGGCTCGGTTCTATCTCAAAACAACATCAAACATGAAACATGATCAAAGTGAGAAAATGAATCAACTACGACCAACCAAACGACCGAGAAACGGTCTAAGCAAACCACGTCATAACGCATCTCAACATCCTTTCCCGATATTAGGGAATTCACTTACACAACGAATAAACTAGAACAAGAAAGGAACACGGGACTCTTGGCGATTCTCGGGCTTGAACACGTGAGCAAACGCATCTTGGCGAATCTCGGGTGATTATTCCTCTCCCACTTTTTCTCTTTGGCATGAACCAAGAAGCAAGAAGGCAAGAACCAAGATGGTGGTGGCGTGAGAGAGCTTGAGGGTGGCCAAGCCTATTTATAGGTGTCACTCCCCGAACCTCATCGAGCACAAGACATCCCTCTTCGGTCAAATTAGTGCGACGTCCCAGGGTATCGCCGACCTCACTTATAATTACCAAAGATTTATATCGACAGCGGAAACCACAAATACCCGGACAATAATATCTGGGGTAATAAGGGAGAATGCACATATTCGTTTTTCATTCAAACTTATATAATATTTACAACTTACAAACCGCCATACACATATGCACACCATACTATAAACCATCGATATTCAAAACGATCGATGACTTGGGTATTCTATCCTCAAAAATGATACTCTCCAAAAAGTCAAATCCCAACTCCTACTCTAACCCCTACGCCCTATGCTTGACGTTCACTCTGAATCAGACTCTTCGTTATCTGAATCTGAGTCCCCCTGGACAGTCTGTTCCTCTGAGGACTCCGGCTCGGCCTCAATCTCGATTGGGTGGTTTATATCACCCGACTCAGCTGGAACCTCGACCCGTTCCTCCTCGACCGACTCCTCAAAGAAATCGTCCTCAGGCACAAAATTGGGGTCCATCCACTACTCATACGGGAGTATATGCTCCGGTTCTTCTTCAGGCTCTACAAACTCAGCAGGCTCATTCTCGGGTTCGGCCTCGGCCTCTTCTTCTTCCGGTTCTTCCTCTGGAATCGGTTCGAGATCCATGTCCATTGGATCATACCCCGCCTGCGACTCATCAGGTTCTGGCTCATGCTTGGCCTCCGAGGGCTCAGGTGCTGCAAGCGCTTGCTATAGCCCTGACTGTGCAAGACTAGTCTCCACACTAGTCAACTCGCCATCAGGAGGAGGTATGGCAGACGGGTCCCAATCCCCGACTCCATCGAAGGGGACGTCGAATCCACGGACGGGACCAAACTCATCTACTCCGTCCCTAAAGAACCAAGCGGTATATGTATGGGCCTCCCATAGGGGTAATCCTACATCTACAAAGACTACGGTGGTATGCTTAATCCAGGTCATATGGTCGTCCATAGGAAACTCTACAATATCATGTTCGGTGTGCATCGGTACTCCAAAACGCTCAGGTGGCGGCGGCGGAGGGGGATTCATTGATCAAGCCGGGGTTCTGAAAAGTTCGGTTGAAACAACCATGAGAATACATCTCAGCAAGCACACCCCCTAAACTCCACCTAGGCTATCACGTACCTCCAGACAATCACAAACACAATCACAATCACACACTCGGCCATGACATTGCAGGCACACAACTTGCACTTACTTGGGCCTTTCCAGCGTGCGACCTGCACGTCAGTCACAATAGCACCAATCCACTCACATGCATGTTCTAATTACATTTCATACATTTGTTCCGATCTCATTACATCTTTTCCACACCACTCGCCAGTGACCCGCGTAATGATACCGCCTCAGGATCACTGCGACTAACTCATTCTCAACTCGCCAGTGACCCGCGTAGTAGTACCGCCTCAGGTTCACTGCGACTAACTCATTCTCAACTCGCCAGTGACCCGCGTAGTAGTACCGCCTCAGGTTCACTGCGACTAACTCAAAACAACACTTCAGAGCCCGCGTAATGGTACCACCTCAGGCCATGCATCTTGCCCGCGTAGTGGTACCGCCTCAGGCTCAACACCCACCACCTACGACACAACCCGCGTAATGGTACCGCCTCAGGTTGGCCGTCCTCCGGTATTACCGAGCATCGTCCCGCGTAGTAGTACCGCCTTAGGACGGAAATATCCCCGCATAGTGGTGCGGCCTCAGGGATTTCCACAATCACACATGCTACACCACACACAATCTCTTGCTCATTCACATGCTCAACACTCACTTGCCACTCAATTGGCCAATCACACGTGACCCGTGCACGCAACAATTCACATACATTTTTCATGCTCACTAAGCATTCAACATGGCCAATTTGACAATTAATTCAATCTGGCCCGAGCGTGCACATAACAAGCATATTTAAATCAATCAATTGCACATTAATGCACCCAATTTCATCACCACGATTCAGCCACAGTTCAAACACACATTCAACATACAAATTGCCATTTTTCCCCATCCAAACTGCGGCAAATCAATTCCGACCCTTCACGGCATTTTCCCATAATTAGTCGCCGGATCTAAATATCCAATTTGTGTACCGAACAAGACATCATAGCACTCATATCAGCCACCCACAGCCCGCCTTTGGCCTATAATTTTCCACCAAAATCTCCCAAATTCATTCTTAAAACCCGCTAATCAATTCCGCCCCTAAAACCGTGCTAATCCGCGTCTATTAAAACTCGAATCCACCCTAATTTGTCCGTCGATACCCGACGTCCTAAATAAAGTTTAGGGAGCGACTTACCAAACTCTAGACTAACGCGGCTAGAGTGGAAAGCGGCGGTGATCGGCGGCGCAGCTCGGCAGTGGCACGAACCGTGTATGGCGGCTCGGCGACGGCGAGCGGCGGCTTGGGCCGGTTCCTCACGGCCACGGGAGAGAGAGAGAGAGAGAGAGAGAGAGAGAGAGAGAGAGAGAACCGAGAGGGTGAGGGGGACGGTGGTGGCGCGGTACGGCGGTGGCTGGTGAGCGGCGACCGCGCGGTGGACGGCGGCGGAGGTGCGGCGTGCGGCAAAGGGACAGAGAGAGAGCTCTCGTTGGAGGGGCTGCCGTGAGATGAGAGAGAGAATAAGGAGAGAGAGAGAGAGAGAGAGAGAGAGAGAGAGAGAGAGAGAGAGAAATTTGGACTAAAATAGTCCAATTTTGACCAACTTGGCAAATTACAATCTTGCCCCTCTCTAATCTTTTTAATCAACGGCCGAAATTCGATCTTATCTTGGAATAGACGGCCGAGATCGAATCTTCTCCAAAAATATCCTAAGGCAATTTAGGAATTTCATAAAATTCCAAGGGCAAAATCGTCCAACTCAAAAGTTAGGGAAAAATGACCAAAATGCCATTCCCCTTTAATACTTGCCCTTTATAAATCCCCAAGGGTAAAATGGTCACTTTTCCATTTTCTTGTCGAAATTGAATTTTTTTGAAGGATCCGAGAAAATCCAAAGATGTACGTTCCAACCACGACGTCGTCCTAACTTCCCGTTATGACTTCCTAATTTTCCGATGTCCAATTTGGGCTCTAGTTAATAATTGAATTTTATTTAACATAACTCGAGCGTTTCTCAAACTAACGGGCGGCTTTTGGGGAAATTCGCATATTCGACCCATGACTGATAATAAATCAAGTCACGTGCAAGTTCATTCAGTCCGTGACGACTTCGATTGTCACTTAATCGCGAGGATCGATCGCTAGGTCCGAGAGGCACGATCGTTTGGTATAGGTTCGAGATCATTCGTCAATTCATTTCGTGGTCCAGCAGAATCACCCGCGATCCACTACTATGACAGTGGCAAACTGACCCCTGGCTATCCTTGGATCGGCCTACAGTGGCTCAAAATATCACTTCGACGATTTTATGGTCGAAAATCAATTCACGATCGAATTTTCTTTAGTCGCACGAATTTAAATCCCTAATTAGCCTTTCCCTAATGGTTAGTATCCCAGGAATAATTAGTTCCGGGCAAGAACTAACTACGAGTACGTTCATAAAACCAAGCATTTCATAAATCCCAAATGGGCAAATTTTCAGGATGTCACAATAGGCAAGCCAAACTTGCTCACTAAGTTGCTCTCCAACTTGCTCAAGAAGATACATGGCCATCATGACAAGGCCTCCAAAGTCAAGACTCATGATGGCATGCATTAAATGCCATTAATGGACTAAGGCCAAAGAAAATGATGAAGGCCAAGCTTATCCTAATCTCATTGGCCCTCTCTCTCTCTCTCTCTCCCTCTTGGTTCTCTTTCTCTCCCTCTCTCTCTCTCTCTCCCTCTCGGCTCTCTCTCTCTGAATGCCTCTCTTTTGGCTGAATGGCACTCTTTCTCATTGACGGCTCCTTGGCTTGGCCAATTAATGTTTGTAATTATGAAAGGGGTCCCTAAAGTCTAAACTCAATTAAGGCATGTCATCATGATACGGACTCCAAAGTCAAGGTCATTAATTAGGCTTCTCTGAAGAAAGCTCCGTCATTCTTTCCATTCATTTCTCAAAACTGAATTTGAAATTTTGAAATTCTCAGAAAATCCATTCAGAAACTACTTTGTTCTTGATTTTAAATTCATCTCTCGGACAATTTCGAAAGTAAAAGTTTTAATAAACTTTTCAAAAAAAAAAATAAAATTCATAATGGCTTTAATAAATTAAAAATTCCGAAAATTCATAAAATTAGAAAATTTCAGAAATCCATAAAAATTAGAAATTAAAATTCAAAATTCATAAATCGGGCCGACCTCTAATCAAAGCATAACATGTCTCATTTGAAAGATCAGAACGTGTACTTTAATAAATCATTTTTAAATTTAGAAATAGAAATGGCAAATAAGACATCAAGTCCAAATTCCAACGTTCTCGTATAGAAAATGCTGAATCTTTGAAATCTGACAAAACCGAATAGCTTTGCACTATTCACGAAATCGGACTTGAAAACATAATAAATGAACTCCGAAAATTCTCAAATTTGAATATGTCATAAACAAGGCCTTAACAAACATTTCTCATGAAGAACACGAAATCTGAATCTCTCTGTAAACACCATTTTTAGTAGCTCAAAAACAGACTAAAAACAGCTCGCTGGAATAGAATTCTTGTTTCTCAAAGTAAGCTCTATCCAGAATCCAAATCACCTAGAAAAATTCCCAAATTTATATACATTATAGAAAAATAAGTTCTCAACAACTTTTGCGAAGGAAAATTTTCCAAAATCGGCCCAGAAAAGCTTGTAGAAAATAAAGAAAGGGTGAACATCACTGAAATACCCATTCTGGGCAGTTTTACACGGTCCAGAAATGAGGCTGTCGTACTACTCATATCAAGTCCAAAAATTCTGAAATTAAAGTATGTAAAACTTCATGATGTTTGGAACAACTTTCAAGAATAAAGTGTTTGGAAATTCGGATCACAAAAGTCTCCATAAAAATAACAAAACAAAGGGGTACAAAGGATCCGAAATAGGGTTTTCCGAAACAAGAGTAAAACTTGGTTTCAATTGGAAAACTACCAAACTTAAACCATAACCATTTCCCAAGGACTAAAATTGAGGATATTACAGGTTCTAACAGGGAGTCATCTAAAGGTAATAAATCTCTGAGAATCCCTGTCAATAAACGTCATCGTTTTGTTAGAGCAAGGCAACTGATAAAAACCATCAAACTACTTCAAGAAAATCGAAGTGATCAAAGCACTGTCAATGCGGTATGCAAGACACTAGGTTTTCTATCTAAACGAGAAGTTGTGGATGAATATGAAAGGGGTATGAGGATTGGAAAAATACCTCCTGCTGAAAAGGGTATTGTACTTAAAGAGACATCTAATGTTAAGGAAACCCCTACGACAAAAACGAAAGGAATTTCTAGAAAAGGAAAAGAGAAAATAGGGGAACGGTCAAATGTTGGTCCAGATGAATTTGTTGGTGAGGAGAAACTTCAGATTGTAGAGCAAAGCAAAAACATTGACTCTAGAAAGGAGGATAATGACGAGAAATTATACACTGAGTTTGTGCCTATTTCTGGCATTCCCCCTGATGATGAGAAAAGTGACAGTTTGTTCAGAAACAAAACTCATCAGATTGCTTACAACTCTCTCTTAGCCAGAGAAATCAGGAATAACAGAGTAGTAGACTTCAATTTCTTTGAAAACTTCAATATCAAGATTCAGAATCTGATTGAAAATCTTGATTTTTAGAAAATGTGCTCTCTCTCTCACAAGGTTTACCCCGAACTCACTGCTTACTTCTATTCCAATCTATCTTTCAATTCTCCTGCTGAGATTGAATTCTCTGTTTTTCAACAAGATTATAAGTTAACAGCCTTTGATCTCTCTGCCATTCTAGGAGTAAAACATACTGAATTTTCTTTTATTCCTACCACTTCTGATTCGGCATATCGATTTTTGTCTGGTAACTCATCTTTCGTCAAAAGTTCCACATCTCATGTATCTGACATTCTTTTTCCTCTCAACTCCATTATCTTGCACAAAATCATCATAAAATATCTCAGACCCAAAAGATCTTCCAAAACTAATGTCTCTAGATATGAGGCAAAGCTGATTTGGGCAATTCAAAACACCTTTCCTATTTCTTTGTCCCATTTGATCCTTCTACAAATGTACAGATCTGTCAAGAAGAGCAAATGTCAACTTCCTTGTGGAGCTTTGATCACTGCTATTTTTTAGTTCTTAAAAATTCTCATTCCTGAGAAACTCAAAGGTAAACCTTTTCAAACCATGACTGTAGGGGAACTTATGATGACTAAAATGGGATATAGGTTTGATGGAGAAAGTTGGAAGGATAAGAAGGGTAAGATTATTCCAGTCAAGCTGATAAGTGAACAGAATAAGGGCTCTGTTAATATCCTTCATGAATCTGATAAGGAGGAGTCGATTGAATCTCTAGTGAGAAAGAGAAAAGTGAAGCAAACTGCCTCAAGATCAGACAGACCAGCCAAAAGAAGACAAGCAGTGGCCAGTGATTCTGATGAAATGGAGATATCAGATGAAAAATCTGATGAGCAATCTTAAGCTGATAACAGAAGCCTTGAGGAAATAAGGTTTACGCAATGGCTACTTAATCAAGAAGCCAAGCATAAAGTTCATGCAGACAGGCATGCTGCAACTCAGCTTGAAATTCAAAGGCTGCGAGATGAGGATGAAAGCTTGATGCAATCACTTAGTGACCTCATTAACAAAATAGTTATGGAGAATCATCAAGAGAACATAGCCACTGCAGAGAAAGAACCTGAGGAAGGACCCTCTAAGAGACAGGGGGAGCTTGAGCATGAACATGTCATAGAGGCTGAGAGGCAAGCTGAGTATGAGCAAGATAATGCTCAAAATATTGAGGAAAATAGCTTTGATCTGGTTGACATTCAGGAGGAACAAAATCAGAATGCACAAGAGGCATACCCTTCAAAAGCAACATCTGCAGATTTCCCTCTTGAAGGAGATGAACATGAAAATGTTCCATCTGAAGCTCAATAGAAAGGAAAAGAGAAGGTCATAGAATCTGTTGACATTCAGACCACAAACACTCCCTCTAGATATAATATCTCCTCACCTATGTTAGATCATGTAGCTATTACAGATCTGAGGTGGAGGTAAGCTACTATTCAGAATGAAGTCAGGGAACTTCGAAATGAACTTAAAAAAGGAATCCAGGAGCTCAAGAACTTGATGGAAGCAAGAATCAACAATCTGAAGATACAAGTCACAACTGATATACAAATTACAGCAATTCACACTGCAAATATCGAAGGACAGATTCATCAGCTCTCATCACATATTGAGCAATGATTGAACCAACTTTTTCACTTCAGTATTGTCCAAGTGCCTTTCCCACCTACACCTTTTGGACCCTCTTCATTTGAACCCTTTGGACCCTCAACCCTAGTCATGGCCATGGTTCCGAACCGGCCGGTTCCGGGCCAGTTCCGGTTCCGGGCTAGTTCCGGTTCCGGTTCATAATTTAAAATTTTAAAAAATAAATTATAAAATAAAAAAATAATGAATTATGAAATTATGAAATAATGAATTATTTAATATAAATTGTAATCAAAATGTAAATTGTAATCAAATTTGGGGACAAAAAGAGAGAAAGAGGGGGCTTGAACTTAATAAATTATCATTAAGCGGCTTACAATTCGTTACAATGATCTATAAAAAAAAAAAAAGGGAGAACAATATATATGCCCTAAAATGACCCCAAAATCTAAGCCTATCCGAACCCCCGCATTCCGTGCGCAGGGATCACATATCGTTGGATTATACTTCGGTTTCCCTAAACTCATGTGAGCGTGCCCGGTATGAGAAACAAGGGTCCCCAAAATATTTGCCAACTCCAACAATTCTTTTACCCTCAGTCGTCGCTACCCATTCCAGTACCGGTACCGGTACCGGTGGTATCTCCATCGTTAAAGAATTCGGATTCATTATTCCGATCTATCTCTTGTTGTTGGTATTGAGCCTTCGTCCAATCATCGACATAAGCTTGAGCCTCCACTGATTCTGGCACTAATCTTGAACGATGTTCGTCCAAAATATTACCTTCAACACTAAATGGTTGTTCGACCACAACTGTGGAACAAGGGGTTGCAAAATTTTGTTTTGCAATAAGAGAAAGGATTGGGTATTGGCTTGCGTGCCTCTTCCACTAATCCAAAATTAAAAAACCTGTACTACCTTCGAATTCAGTAAGCTCAAAGGAAACGGTTAGATAAATCTCTAATGCAGAAATATTTCCTATTACTCCCTTTTGCTTTTTTTGTCTATGTAATAAAAGTTGGTATCTTCTACTAATTTTACCTATACTCTCACTTTGTGTCTCGGTAGATTGAGAAGATCCAATATCACCTAAATTATATTTAGTATAAAATTCATTATATAATTCTATTACTACGTTTTTAACCTCACTTAGTATGGTTCTAACATTTACCGTATCATAATGTAAACATTGATAATACATATGCAAATAATCACTTAAACCATCTAATTTGCAACGCGGATTAAAAGCACAAGCAACTAAATAAATAATGGAAATTTCACTATAATAATGTAACCACTTCATTTTCATTGTTACTATAGTATGTTGTAATTCAACATCATTCTCATATTTCTCAAAAACTCCGACAATATTAATACACTCTACTAAAAATAAATGCATAGTAGGATAATAAATACCGGACAAAGTATAAGTTGCATTATTAAAAATCTTTAAAATATCTAATTTTTTTTGCAAATACCCCACTCTTGTGGGTATAAATTAATCTGAGGTATATTATTAGAAATGAATATACATAATAAATCTTTATATGCAAAAGATTCACTAAGCAAGTGGAAAGTAGAATTCCAATGAGTTGGAACATCTCTTGGAAATCTTTTTGGCTTTTTGTCATTTTCTTTACAAAATCTACCCCATTTTTTTCATTTTTTGGGGATGTTTCCATAAAAATTGAATCGCCATTTTTATTGGTTCAAGAAAAATATCAAGAGTTTCAAACCATCTTGTACACATAAATTTAAAACATGACAAGCACATCTAACGTGAAAAAATTTTCCGCCAAAAGCGGGTTTGCAAATATTTTCTAAATCGGCAATTGAAGCGGTATTTGCCGCGGCATTATCAAAACCAATTGAAAAAATTTTGTTAAGCAAATAATATTCTTCTAAAATTTGCCTAATTATTCTATAAATATTATTTGCCGTATGCTTACCATCAAAAACTCTAAATGCAATAACTCTTTTTTGAATATTCCAATCGTAATCTATCCAGTGACATGTTATGCCCATGTAAGAATGAATTTGCCAATGATCACTCCAAATATCACTACTTATATGTATGCATCCATTAAATTGCAGAAAAAAGTTTTGTAAATCTTTTTTTTCATTTTTGTAAAGATCTTTAATTACTCGTTTAAGTGAATTTCTAGGAACACGTTTTGCTTATGGAGCACATGCTTTTTGTACAAATTGATTAAAACCAAATCTTTCTCCAAAATTAAATGATAAATGCTCAATGGAAACAAATTCACCTAATTCTTCCTTATAAGTTTTTTCATTAAAACGAAATAAAGGAGAAGTGTTAGGATTGACGTACCCAGAAATTTGTTGTTGCCTGATATCGATTCCCGCTTGAGTTGGATGTTTGCTCCTAAGATATCGTTTGAATGTTCCATATCCTTGTCCACCTGTATATTTATATATTTTCCCACAATGTTTACAAATTATATCATACCTTTTTTGACCAATATTAAACATTTCCATTTTCATGAAGTGATCCCAAATGTCAGATGTAAGTTCCCGCTCCGCCTCCTTTGTTGTAGATATTTCGGCAGGAGGATGAAGACTTTCTTGCGTCGGGACGCGCTCCACATTGGGAAAAATGTTGATTTCATCATCTTGAAAATCTGCATAATCGCGAGGATCAAAAGAATGATGGGATTCCGTCATGATATTCTTACCTTTGCCAGTTGGCACTCGACTTTCACTTGTCATTTTTCGAGTGGATTGAGAGAATTGAGCGGATTGATTGGGAGAATTAAGAGAGAATTGCACGGATTGAGAAAATTGAGAGAATGTAAGAGAATTTGAGAGAATTTAGAGTATTGAGAAAATTTGAGAGAAGAGAATTTGAGAGAATTTGAGAGAATTTATAAGAAAAAAATGAGAAGAAAATTTAGGATAAAAAAAAAGCTAAATAACTGTTGCAATTTGCAATGGTTATCTTTTTATTTTTTTATTTTTTTTTATTTTTTTGCCCGTTGCCAAGGCTGCCTGCAAAGGCTGCCCTGGCAACGGGCTGCAGCAGGGCCTACAGACGTGCAGGCCCTGCTACAGGTTTTTTTTTTAAATTTATTTATTTAATTTTTTTAATTTTTTTTTTTGGAACTAGGCCCGGAACCGCCGGTTCCGAGCCGATTCCAAAATTGCTGGAACCGAAACCGGGCCCGTAGGCCACGGGCCGGTTCCGATTCCGAACCGCTGGCCCGATCAACGGGCCGGGCCCGGGTTTGACCGGGCTGAAACCGGCCCATGGCCATGACTACTCAACCCCTCCAGCAAATCAGCTAAACTGATCACAGCTATTTGTTTCAGCGTTCAATATTTGTTTTTGTCATGTTGGTGTGAACTTTGGATATTGACTTGTGATTCGACACTGGTTGTTAGACTCTTATGCTGAACTCTTATTGAATTTTTATTGATTATGCTATTGCTACTTATCCTTTCTGCTGATGTCAAAAAGGGGAAGAAGTATTATAAAGATTGTGAATGCAATTGTGGCATGAGCAGTAGAATGAGAACTAATATACTTAAATATTACCCTGGTTTTAGAAATTAACAATGCTTTATATGCTTTGAATGTTATATCCTCTCAATAGACTATTTTGTTCACATAAATATTTCTAAAGCATATGGATAGTTTTGTCATCATCAAAAAGGGAGAGAATGTTGTGGAAAATCCCTAATTAGTTTTGAAGAATGACAAAACAATCTTTTACTGACCACAATTACACTTAAGTTATTTGATGCAGGTAAATGCTGAGTCATTAGACTTAGTCGATGAAAGGACTTTGTTATCTGACTCAAAATTACTCGTCGATTCAATAAGTGTTATTTTTTGGCAAGTTTATGCAGGATAATCAAATTGATATTTCAAGATATTTTAATTGGCAATCACAAGATCGTTCCTTAAATACGAAGAACTATACTTATGGAAACCTTGATTTGATTGTATGGGCGATTAAATCACCTGGAGATAATGGTTCTTCTTCTAACGGCTATGCATTTTCTTTTTGGGAAGTTTCTCCAACGGGTTGATTTGGAGATCAATCCTCTGAAGACTGTCCAACGGATAGATTGGAAGTAGAGGAGTATAAAAGGAGTGCAAACGTCATACAAGGAGAATAACCAGAATCGAGAATTCCAAAGTTTGAATAGAGATTCGATCTTACACACTTGTGATTATTGTATTTCACGTTGTGAATTTAGAAAGAAAATTACTCGAGTGAAGAGTGTACGTAATAGTGTAGTCTATCATCTGAGAAACACTGCTCTTGTAATCTTTTGGTGATTCAATAGTGAAACATAGCCAACAGACTGCCAGTGTGGAGAGTGGACGTAGGCTTGATAAAGCCGAACCACTATAAAGATCTTTGTGCAGTATTCTCTATCTCTAAACCTTCATTTATTATTACTGACATTATACTGCATACATATCTGTCAAATAAGTTCGTTAAACATCATCTTAGTCATCAGACGCAATCATTTGACGACAACTTATACACAAGTTTGTTATACGCATCTATCTGATATTGATCATACGAATTGTTGACCTCAACTATATTCATTCTGCACGTTTAAATCATTCAATTTGATAAAATCATCTATTCACCTCCCTCTAGGTGATAACACTAGCCGTAACAAATTGAATTGAAAAATTTTGAAATACCTGTGCCCGAACTATCCAACTCTACTATGCGTCCCGACATGAAAGTGAATTCCAGAAGCTTTTTGAGCCCACGACATTCCCTCAAAGACAAGTGTGTAAGCTCCTTTAGGTCTCCAATTGAGTTGGGGAGTTCAAGAACTTTCGCGTCATCCAGGCTAGCACCGAAAGAGCTTTAGGTTCACAAACCGAACCAAGAACACCAACCAATGAGAAACAATTAGTGGCACTAAGAATTTGCAGTTGAAATAATCTGCCTATCGATGTAGGAAGTTCTCGTACGGAAGTGCCATCAATCATGAGCTCTCTCAAAGAATTCATCCCATCCATTTCCACTGGCAAGATGCTAAGTTCGGTGCAAAACTTCAAATTTAGGGTAACCAAGATCTTCAGATCATTAATTGAAGGATCTAAATGAACCAGTCGAGAACATCACTCAAGAATCAATATCTCCAAGTTTGGGCAGCAGGAGAAGCTGGGAGTAACTAATAAGTCCACACAACCTATAAGATCCAAAACTTTCAAATGCTCCATCTGCAAAACAACGGAAAAAGTTCAGATGGCTTAGAACTCTCAATCTACTTAAGGGCCAACACGAACACAACAACAAATGAGCTATAGACCCACCTTAATTCTTTTCCAACCTCCCCAAGATTCTGTAACCTTACTCCACGAAAGATCGAGAATAACTAGGTTCTCAATTTTCTCTAAATGAATGAGATCACATCTCGAGGGCACCCCTGCCAATGAAGCCACCGTATGTCCAATAAGGCATCTGCAAATTGTCCACCAATATTGGCATGACTCAAGCTGAGAAATGTCGTGTTCGGCAGGATCTCAAAGCCCGCCTCATCAGTGTTAAGGCGGTCTGTTTTCTATATGATGAACCACAAAAGTCAAGTAGAGAAAAATGTGTTAGTATTCAGACAATAAAATAATTACTATGGATGCTAAACTCCCATGAGGTAAAAAAAAATTCTTTCATCCGTGAAAGAAAATAAACAAACAATGTGGTTATTGCTAAAAAAAATACAGAAGACACAAAATAATATATAAAAAATTTCCAAGATAATTACTACACATCCAACTATTCCACTCAAATCGACCACCAAACCGTTACTCCAAGATATGATCTTTGGTGAAATTAACAAATGATGGTTATGAATTGTAGAATTCCTCCAAAAATTCTTTGTGGATTCTATTCTTGCAAGGGAATTAGCTACTGAAAAATTAAAGTATATGTAAGCTACTTCAGAGTTCGGACGATGACTTGCTTTCTCTTGTAGTTTCAGCTCATGTGTTTGCCTTCTTTTTTCTTTATATTCTAGGGATAATGACACAAATAGTCCTTGAACTTTGGTTTAATGTGCAATTTGATCTCTAAACTTTTAATTTGTTCAATGTAGTCCCTAAACTTTAGCCTAACGTTTAATGTGGTCCCTGAACTTTCAATTTGTTCAATGTGATCCATGAACTTTTGGTACATATTCAATTTAGTCCTCGAACTATATGAAAATGTACAATATAGTCCCTGAACTTGAATTAATTGAAGGACTACATTGAACATTTTTATAAAGTTCAGGAACTATATTGAACATGTACCAAAAGTTCAGGTACCATATTGAACAAATTAAAAGTTGAAGGACCATATTGAACATTGAGTTAAAGTTTAGGGACTACATTGAACAAATTAAAAGTTTAGGGATCAAATTGCATATTGAGTCAAAGTTCAGGACTGTTTGTGTCATTTTCCCTGTATTTTAACTTTACAACAACTGTATAATCATGTAAAAAAATTTCGGGGTGATTAGACTTTTTATCTATTTGATGTACAATACACTTAAGCTGAACTAACTTCATCAACAATTACCATCTTTAGGAGAGAGTACTGGAGAAGAGAGGAGAATAGGGGCGAAAAACCATAACGAGGTCCTGTAAGACAACATGAAATGATCACCAGTTGATAGATCTTCAAACACATATTTGTGCTCTATCATCAGCTTAAACAAAATATCTCCAACGATGTTTGCGATTAGTGCCCCTTCACTGCCGAGGCAGAAAAAATCCTAGTTCCAAACCATTAAAAGATGTGATCTAAGGACCTACCACCCAACACACCACTTAATGAAACGACAATTTGGATGTGCTGAAAGATCTCTGATCTTTAACTGCAGAACATGATTTACCTGATGCAAAGATCTATTAAACATAGGATAACTGATGTTTAGTGATTGTATGAACATAGGATAATGCCACTGCAGCAAGTATTTAGTCCGACCAACGGATTATATTGTCACAGTTCGCCATTGGGGTAAATATATGACTCAACCATGGATTGAAATACAGAAAGACGCCACCAAGTGAATGAATAGAATGAACTTATAAAGAGAGTTCACTGAGCCAAACTAAGATATGTTGTGTAAACGGGTCAATTCGAGAGAAGGATTTGGCCTGCACAAGAAAGAAGAGGGAATTGAAAATTTTAACCCTGTTTTAATTCCCATAAATGATTTCCACTTTTTTCTCTAGTTTTGTACCCATAAAGCTTTGAAACAGGCTCAGTAACGATCATGAACACAAGTAAAGTGAACAAAACAATTAAGAGTACAGCAGAGTCGACCAATATTTGCTTTTTTTTCCTGGGAAAAGGTTGTTGAGTTCCTTTTCTTTACCGACATTGTCGACACTACATTGGTCGATTGAGCAAACAAATCACAAGGAAACCTACAAGAGAAGAAGACAGATGTAATGTAACATACCTGTTATATGAGCTTAGCTCCCATCCCTCGACTTTACCAGCCTCCACGAGAGCCTTCTCCCACTTCTCGACCTTCTCAGCGCCAAACCACCGGCCGTGCGAGTCCAGGAGTCCTCTGTAGAGTGATGTTTCCAGCTGCACATCAGACCGTTTCACATAGTAGAAAACGGGCAGGATCTCTTTCTTCCCACCTGATCTAGACGTGTGCTCTATCATGAGTGCGAGTGTCTCGAGGCAGCGAGGGCTATCAGCATAGGTTCTCGAAAAGATAGGTACGAAGATCTTGGAGCCGGAGACCGACAGCCGAAGCTCTTGGGTAGAGTACATAGGGTTCCGTCATAACTGAGAACGCGAATTCCGTCAGCTACCAAGCGGCGATGCAGGGAATCAGCAAATCCAAAGGAATCATCGGATCCTCCGAAACTCAGGATCACATCATCTTCCCCACTTTTCCATTCTCTTTGATACAGCCTCGCTAGTTTATCTTTGCCAGCTTTTCCAGCCAAACTGATGAACCTCGCGGCGGCGGTAGTTCGCTTGTCTCCCCTTTTCTGCATGCGGATTCACCCATACTTGTTGATTCCTCCGCCTTCACCTCTCAAATCTCTCGTCGTCCAGCTTCCGCTCTTGCCTGAGATTCTATATATAGAACAGTCAAGCTCAACGAACCTGTGCGAATCCGAAAATAACTTACTATTTACGGAAAAACCAAAAAAATTTATAATCCACGTGGTATTAATTAAGATGCAATTACTCTAATATCACATGCACGTGGTGTTTTTTATATTTTTCAATTTAAATTAGGAATAAATAATTAGCCTAATTTAAACATGTAATAATATCTAAGAAAAGAATCTAATCTATTCTAAATTGATATTTTTGACATTATTTAATTAAATTTGTAATTGTTCGACCAAAAAAAATTCGTAATTGAGAAATAGTGAAAATAAATTATCTATACTAGGATATTACCTAATTTAAATTAGAAAATAAACCAGGCCAAATCCTAATTTAAATTGGGATATTATTCCAATTTTCTAGAACACCTATTCTATCCTAAAATATCTTAATCTATTCTAAGAAAATAATCAAAATCTATCCTGAACATGCAATGTATCATCTTTATAAAATCTACTAAAATTTTATCTAATCTTTTTTGTATTTTTTTTATGGAAACACAATTAATCCAATCAACATTAGAATAATTCAAACAAGGCAATAAAGTATATATGACTATTGATTAAGATAAGATTATTACCTAGTTCAAATACTTGTTTCCAAAATTGGACGGACTCAATAGCAATTCCGGCGGCCTACGGTGGTGGTGCTCCCACGACGGGGTTGGCTCTTGGCAGGTTCTTGGTGATGGGTGGTTCGTGGCCGAGGTGCAGCTCTTTGGTACGGCCGTGAACTCGTAGTGAACCTGCAAAATCAGAGAAAGACTGAGCCAAACGTGGAGGCTCGGTCTCGGCTGTGCTCGCGGCAAGGAATGCGGGTCCTCGTCAGAACAAGATAGGAACAACGTCACCAGGGCCAAGACAGGAAACCTGGTCGTGGCGGTCGTCGCGGGACAGGAAACTTCAACAACGGGGTTCCTCGGTTCAGCGCATACAGCAGGGATGTCGCAGGCCGAAGGTTGCAGCAGCTCGGCGTTGCCTACAGTGTGGAGCAGCTCGTCAGAGGAGATCTGGAGCCTGGGAACGGCAACAGGGTCAGGAGAGGAGCGGCAGCAGCAGCTGTGGTCGTCGGGACTGCAGCGGTTCAGGCCAGAACGAAAACAGCAAGCAGCGTTGCCGGTGCAGATGGCAAACAGCACCGTCGCGGGTCGGCAATAGCGGGCTGGATACAGCAGCTCGTCGGACTCCACTTAAAAGATAATGGGCTCAACTTGATTTCTCGCTTTATGGGTTTAGCCCAATTAATCTAATTAAGCTCGAAGCCTCCTGTATCAGTCTATCCGCCGCCGTCCAATCAAATGCAATTAATTTAAAATATGCTCCTGAAAAGTGAAAACTATATGCCACGTAATTTAATTATAATGCTTTTGTTTAGGAGATTAATCCTTTATTTTCTATATAATTATTTCTAAATGGTGAGCCAAAATTTAGGTGTCAAAAGTCATAGAGGTAAATTATTAATTGTATGTGAAGATGAGTTAAGGCGACTACAGATAAATTAGGACTCAAACAATTAAATCACTACATATAAGGGTAACCAACATTACGGTGATTTCAAGTACATTACCATAAATATCAAAAAGAAAATATAAACTTATGCGAGATTTTTCCGCTTATTCTTTTTGCTTATTATAACTTAAAATAAGGGTAATTAGGGAAGACTAGGTGAATCAAAACTCACTAATCTCCTAATAATGTGGATATAACCTTGCAATTTCGTAAATAATGGTAATTCAAAATAAGTCCATGTTAACCTTTTAACTTGTGTGACATTTGCAATTGAGCAGAAAGTTTTGTTTTGTACAATTGAGTAATTTAATTCTAGAGTAACTCAGTTTGAATCGAACCTGAATTTGGTTCCAAATCTAGAATTGGCCTCGGATGGATATAGAATCCAATTCTTAAGATGAAAATGCTGGTTCTACCTAAGAACCATTTCATCACATAATAATCACTCAATCGGTCATTTTACAGTGAAAGGATGCAATATTGTACCAATGAGAAAAACCCGTACGACTGGATTATTTTCCTATCTAATTGCTTATTTAGAAACATCTGCTTTTTTTAGTTTCATGATGATCTCTAAATTTATCATTCAAAGTGCTTCTAGTTATTCTTGGCTTTAGGATAAGTTCACTAAAAGTCCTAAAACTTGTCACAAAGTGCAATTAAATCCTAAAACTTGTCAAGTTTGTGCAATCAAGTCTTTTCGTTAACTACGCTAACGTGAATTTTCTCAGAAGGCACTCACGGCACGTCCACTTTCTTCTCAATTGGATACCTCACTTTTCTTTTCGAGCAAATGAAGATGTATGTTGCTGAAGCAATATGGCTGGGTGTTTGCAACGAAAGACGAAAGCGTTGGAGGATAGCTGGACCTTAAGTGGAGGGCTGCCGAGCGGGGACGGCTGATTGATGAGGCCGCGGGCGCGAGTCGATGGAGGAATCACAGTGGATGAGGTGAACGAACACGTCGGGGCAACTTCGCGGATTGGGAGGAGGATATGGTGGTGGCTTGGCTTAGGGACTGGTGGTGGGCGGCGGAGTGCGGAGGAGAGCAACCGCGGATGAAGACTATTGCTCTTCAAATGATGCCAGTGGAACCTCCTCGGGGTTGTGCCGAATATAACCGCAACTTTTCATTCAAACCTCTTAACAACCAGCAGATATTATCGCATTTGCATTAAATTCCACGATTTTTTCTATCTTCTTTCTTGGGAAAAATTCAATGGCTCGACCTCCTAATTGCCTCATTGTCTTCTCTTAATCACTCACCGAAATCCAAGCCTTCATCCCACCTCAAAATCTCTTCCATTTTGCCAGCCCGTTAACAAATTCCGCTGTTTCTTTTCAAACTGTGGATATTCTCGATTTGCCGATCGCAATTGTCTTTCTTTCCTTTTGAATTGTTGACCAAGATTGTGAGAGATGATCCTACACACGCTTGTCCGTGCATCAGTCCATGGTAGCATCGTAGGGAAGTCTTGCGATGACTTAAGTAACAAAAAAAATGTGACTGTGAATAACGCAAGTGATAATTTTATTTTTTTTAGGGTTCAGGTCGACTCCTAATTATCTTATGCAATATAAATGGCTAAATAGATTGCCAAAATTTAGGTGCCGATAATCTAACGACCTGATTGACACCTGGATCTTCCTTTTTGCTCAATCTTCTTACTAGGTATATATAATTTCTTGGGGTTAGCCGGGAGTGAAGTAATACCTCGCATGATTTCATTTCATTGAAAGGTAATTAGTGACACATGCGATTCACAAACTACATTTTTTCATACACATGTTGTTGCATGCATGATTGTCGAAGAACGTCGCAAGGTCAAATGTAGCCATGCATCGCACACGAGGATGATTATGTACCTTCGAGACGTGTTGAGACTTGGGATTAGATGGAGAGGACCAAAGCCAAAGGGAGGTGTTCTTTGTGTGTGTCCTTGAACGAGGTCCGACCATCTAGAAACACGTACTATTGGACTTCAAGTGTCTAGATGGAATCAAATACGGTCCATTACATGCCCGTCAGTTTAAAGCTTTGTGACAATAGATATGACTTTGGTTGGTATGTAACTTTTGTTTTCCCTAGCTATCCATTTCGTTGCAACGGAAGCTGGACCTCCATACGCGATAAAGATATGAATTTCCATCTAGATTTTCAAGAATAGGTAGGTTAATGAAAATCGTAACTTCATGGGATGCACTAGTTGTGATGCGGATGGTTTCTCTTTGACCAGACCAGAAAAGTGAACTTTATATGGTTTGTGAAAACCGACTTAATATATAACCCGATCGCTCTACCCAAAAATGAAAAGGAAAATCATTTGATAGTGAGAAACCATGAAGGATTTACACCCTTGCCAACATGTCTCAATCGGGAAAATTGTTTAATCAGTCTTAAATTTATTGTATGGTTGCCGATTAAGTTCTAAATTTTTTAATTTTGCCAATTAAGACCTAAATCTTTGTGCGAAATCCAAATGTAGTCCTTCCAGCCAATTATCGTCGCAAATCATTGCCGTGACAGTGTGCCACGTAGGATGGCCGGTAGTGACTGGACCGTCGTGTCAATAATTTCCAACGAAAATTGACCCAAATGATTACATTGGAATTCCGTGCAAAGATTTAGGACTAAATTAAAAAAAAATTGAAAAGTTTAGAATTTAATTTGTATCCGTAAATAGGTTTATGAATTATTGAGTGGACTGATTGCATCATGCACATTAGTACCCAGGCCGTGCGTGTATGTTTTTGAGGGTAAACGATTCAATCAGAAATTCAGGACAAAAAAACCAGTCTAATCAGAATCACAATGCAATGTACGATTTTTTTATTTTATTTTTTTATTTGTTGTGGCCAGAGTGCAAACTACGATATTTGGTTGCGGAATAATAACGTAGGAAAACTTCATTTCCTCAATCAATGTAAATCCACTGGCATGGAAATTATAACTAATTTACCTTAAATTCTTTTCTTCCCCGAAACTAATCACCTTAATCCAAACAAAGTTTGGCGCTGATTGTGTTCATTCTAAGAAAATTTGTATCCTAATTCCTACACTAAATTAACAACCAAGCAATGGCTCATAACCTAACAGGATCCTCGTACTAGAACTCGGTATAAACCGAACCATATATTTGACGTGGATCTAATAAACAAAATATTCTTAAATAAAATGTTTCAATAAAGAATAAGGTCATTCATGGAGTTCATAGCTTTTCTTCAATAACTAATATGTACAATACGGCTAATTTGCAACGGCACAAATCATTTTCTCTACGGTTAGTTTTCATATGACATGAGCGTTTTCTCTGATTTGGTGTATTTACATTGTTTTTCTTATACAATATTACCGAGTCATTCAAATTCATGACTAAGCTAAATTGATACACATGAAACATAAGAAAGAGCGAAACATGTTAAATCAAAAAGAGTACGTTGACACAACTCTGGAATTGCCGGGGTTGTAATGTAATTAACCGTACTTATCACGATAAATGACAACACTCTCGACCATCCAATCCAATCTGCAATGTATTATTTATCACGATGAATGCAACCGATGGCAGAATTGAAGATTCTTACACATATCGCGTCAAGCTGGGATTTACATATAGATGAATTAAGCTAGAGGGAAGCCTAGGCAACTCTTTGATATTGACGCAGTGTAGCAAATCCAAAGTCTTAAGACTTGACAGCCAATAGATTTCTGATGGAAGGCTGGATATACGAGTACCTCGAAGCCTCAATTCTCTGAGACGATGTAGTTCCCAAATATTACTCGGAATGACTCCCCCCAAACTCCTGCACCAGGAGGCATGTACTTCTTCCAGGTCTGTCAACCATCCAATGTCGCGAGGAAATTCTCTTACAAAACAAGAATCCATTTTCAGCACTTTCAATCTCCAAAGGTTTTTAATTGAATTGGGCAATCTTGAAATACCTGTACTCGAAATATCCAACTCTACTAAGAATCGCATTTTGCCAATGGATTCCGGAAGCTTTCCTAGCCCACGACAATTCCTCAAAGACAAGCTTCTAAGTTTCCTCAAGTGTCCAATTGACTCGTGTAGTTCAAGAATTTTCGCGTTATCCAAGGCTAGCACTGAAAGAGCTTTAAGTTTATAAACTGAACCAGGAACATGAACCAATGAGAAGCAATTAGCGGCACTAAGAATTTGCAGTTGAACCAATTTGCCTATCGACACAGGAAGTTCTCGCACGGAAGTGCCTTCAATCAGGAGCTCTTCCAAAGCATTCATCTCACCCATTTCCACTGGCAAAATGCTAAGTTCGGTGCAGAACTTTAAATTCAGGGTAACCAAAAGCTTTAGATCATTAATTGAAGGATCTAAATGAACCAATCGAGAACATCGCTCAAGAATCAGTATCTCCACATTTGGGCAACAGGAGAAGCTGGGGCTAACTAATAAGTCCCCACAACCTGTAAGATTCAAGACTTTCAAACACTTCATCTGCAAAACAGGGGAAAAAGTTCAGCTGGCATAGAACTCTCAATGTACTTAAGGGCCAACGCGAACACAACAACAAATGAGCTATAGACCCACCTTAATTCTTTTCCAACCTCCCCAGGATTCTGTAACCTTACTCCACGAAAGATCAAGAATAACCAGGTTCTCATTTTTTTCTAAATGAAAGCTAATTGCATCTCGAGGGCACCCTTGCCAATGAAGCCACCGAACGTTCAATAAGGTATCTGCATATTTTCCACCGATATTGGGATGACCCAAGTTGAGAAATGTCGTGTTTGGCAGGATCTCAAAGCCTGCCTCTTCAGTGTTAAGGTGGTCTGTTCCCTACATGATGGACCACAAAAGTCAAGTAGAGAAATATGTGGAAGTATTCAGATAATGAAATAATTACTATGGATGCCTAAACTCCCGTGAGGTAAATCGAAAAACAAATTAAGGCCCAAATGGTACTGTTTTCCCCGACATACCTTTCTCCCCTTGTTCGTGTCCTGGGCTATGGCAGGAATGTACAATACAACCCCTGTTCCTGGATCACGGAAACCTTTGCGGATAATCTCCCTGGCAAGGCACCTTAGCATACCGTGCATGCCTATTTTATTTTCTTCGATTTGTATTAGGGACATATGATGAAGGACCTCGATTTCAGGACGATCATAAGGATGCCACATATACGAGGCAATCCTACAATCCACCTCCGGAGGAAAACATGCAATATCAAGATACATCTGCTTTCGCTTTCGATCTGATGCATCATAAATTATGCGCAGAATCTTCTGGTAATCTTCCTGAAATTTTTGTATGAGATATTCGAATTCAATCCAATCATCTACTCCTCTATCGTGCAAAAAAGAACCAAAAACTTTGAGAAGTAGTGGAAGTCCCTTCGCAGCCTTGACTATTTTGTTTGCAATATCAACATAAAAATGTAGTTTATCTCTCTTTCCGATTGCACAGTGCCAGAAAAAGTCAAAAGCTAGATCATGATGCATCGGAATAACATCATAAGTACGAGCCAAACCTCGATCAACAAACCCTTGAAGACCGCTTCTTTCTTTTGAGGTGACAATTATCCTGCTTCCAGAACCAAACCAATCAAGCTCGGGTCCTACAAACTCCTCGAGGAGGTACCCCCTTTCCACGTCATCGAGAACAATGAGAATTTTCATATTCCTAAATATTTCTTTCAAAAATCGTACTTCTTTGAAAGCAAAAGCAACCTCAAACTCTCTTTTCAAAATATCACAGATCAACTTGGTTTGAAGATACTGAACACCACCAGGTTGCTTCGTTGTTTCTTCAATCTCCGCAAGAAAACTGCAAGTGTCAAAGCGAAGGGATATTCGGTCATATACAATCTTGGCAAGAGCAGTCTTTCCAATTCCATCTCTCCCATGGATTCCAACAATTCGTACGTCGTTTACTTCTAGTTCCAATAATTCCATTATTTTCGATTCTTGACTGTCTTGAAGCTCCTATAAAGGTACTTAAATTTAGGAGAATGTTGGTTAGAAGAGAAGTGAAGAAATATACAGAGGTACTGTTAGTTCCAGATGATAAGGCCATTCTCTGAAATATGTGTTTTGAATGTGTCTGCCAATCAATTATATGCCTTGCTAGTTGAGATGTTGTAACTAAAGTTTAGCTGACATAGTAGATAGATAGTTGAAGGTAACCTCCACTGAAGTTCCCTCAACACAATCGTTCCCTCCATGCATCTCATTTAAGCTAAAGATACGATAGTAAACCTGCTGTCTCTATTATGGAAAGATCTAATAAGTAAATCTGGTTTTGCTAAGCATCAAAAAGCCTAATCTGACTAACATACCCTGTTTCTTGTCCTATGTAGTCTGAAAAGGAAGCACAAAAAATGTGACTACCAGCCTTATCAGGGATCATCTCCGAGTTGCCGCAGTGATAAATTCAGTAGGAGTTTACCTTGAGATCTCATTTATATGTTTAAGACCTATAATGACTAAAACTTAATGCCACAGAAAGAGGAAGAAAGCACAAACATAATTTGAACAATCCCATCTCACACTGCTTCCGCTGTTAAAATGCCGATCCAATTTCTAGAGTCTTCTAGGATAGACATGTGCTAGAAAAGTCCGGAAAAATCCTACAAAAATCTAATCCTTGAGCGGCAGTGGAAGTGTCTGGAGTCCACTAAAGCCTGTGTAGAAGAATCCATAAAGGATATCGCTCCAACATGGCAGAGATATTTGCCTTGCAAGTCGGTTTACAAGGCTCTGGCGGTGGAAATCTGCAAGGATAAAATGAACCGAAATCTCTGACTTGAGCCGAAATTTTCTAATGTTTAAGTTGGTTGCAAGCCTATAAAAAGGCTTGGGTCGTCCAAAACATATACTCTTGGAGGACCAACCAACTAAGTTCTTCTCCTTCCTTTTGCATTAACAATTAAATAATAAAAGCTTTTTTTCCCTTGTTCCAATGTGCTGCTTTGCCGTGAAACTCCACTCTCATACGCACATCCCTTGTTGTTTCTTTGCCAAGTACAGCGCACGTACACACTTGTACATCAACACCAAAAATTAACAGTGGTATCAAAGCCTTGTTTGGTTGATATTGAGATTTATCCTAACCACCCTCTACTGAAATCACTCACCTAAATCTCCGACACAAAAACTATGCCAATTCTACCTCGCCGCTCATTCCTAGTTTCGACAGAAATAACTATGACTGTTGGAGCATTAAAATGACTACTTTCCTGATGACTCAAGATTTATGGGACATCATGGAGAAAATCACTAACGTGGCGGTCTAGTCATCACCATATGTCCTACATGGAATACTGCCTTAATCAGAAGGATTACATTGGAATATTGTGCAAAGGTTTAAGATTAAATTGGCAAAATTGGAATATTTGTGGCTGAATTGGCATATGTACAATAGGTTTAGCACCAATCAGATAATTTTCCCCTTTTAAAAGTGCTCTTGATGCACTTGTTTTGCAACCAAATGAGGATATTGAAGTTTTCAATATATTGACAGGCCTTTAATATGCACAATCGATGCTCAACAAATGCTTTGGGACAAGATTCATACAAATTACATATGGGCTCTATTTATAGAGGATCGAGAGTTGAGAGACACTACAAAACCCTAATTGTCTTATTTAACACTCACCTAATATGGCAAATTATACTTCAACACTCCCCCTCTAGAAGTGTATAAGAATGTTCAAATCTACTTACATAGATTTGTTACCCCATTTAATTAAGCGTGTCTAGTTTAACCGTGTTAAAAACAAGTCAAAAGACATCAACTCATTCACGACACGCTTCTTACTTGTGTATAGTCTGCTTGACCAATCCATGATACGAATTGCAACTAAGTATAATCTTAACACACTTATCCTAGTAGCATTCCCGTGTCGTGCAATTGGGTCAACCCCAGCGGTTGCATAAGGCTGTGGTGATCGGAAAAAAGGTGACTTCGTTGTTTCAGAAGGCAATTATGGGATTTTGGCTTCTACATATAGTTGCATTTCAAACAATGCTTCCATGAGTAAACAATGTGGTAATCGTTTGCCAGATAAAACAAAAGCGACAAATATAATATATAAGAATTTCTAAAAGTAATGTTTTAGTAAAGTCACTTTTGATGCATCGACTCTCCTTAACAAAGGAAAGGAAGGAGGCATTCTTGAATCACTAATACCGTGAACTTAACACCTACTTTGCCACCAGTTTTGTGTAATAAAAAGAACTCTGTAGTAACATTTTTGTGTGGTGGTCTAAAATGACAATTACTATACATCCAGCTATTCTACTCAAATGTAATTATTAAGTGAAGAATTGTCCCCCGATTTTTGGTGGATTCTATTCTTGCAAGGGTAATTAGCTACTGAAAAATTGATGTATATGCAAGCTACTTTGGATTTCAGACGATGACTTACATTCTCTTGTAGTTTTAGTTCATGTGTTTGCTTTCTTTTTTCTATTATATTCTAACTATACAACAACTGTATAATCTTGAAAAAATATTTTGTGGTGATTTGACTTTTTATTTATAAGATGTAAACACACTTTAGGAGAAACCAACTTCATCAGCAGGTACAATCTTTAGGAGAGAGTACTCCAGAAGAGAGGAAAATAGGAGCAAAGAAATGTACCGAGGTCCTGTGAGATAACATGGGTCCCTGAAACCCGGCATCTGCTTGAGCCTGCTAAAGTCAATCAAATCCCTTGTCAGTCATAAACTTGCCATTAAGGTTAAAGTAGATAGGGAGTCGAATATAACCATTTTCAAATGACTTGTATGAACATTGATTAAGTTCGCTATGGCTTCGAGTGGATCAGCACCAGTATATAGATCTTTAGGCTCATAATTATGCTCTATGTTGGCTTTGAGTGGAACAGCACCAGTGAATAGATCTTCATGCTCTATATCGGTTTTGAGTGGCCCAGCACTGGTGGATAGATCTTCAGTTGCATAGCTATGCTCTATGTTGGCTTTGAGTGGACCAGCACCAGTGAATAGACCTTCATGCACTATATCGGTTTTGAGTGGCTCAGCACCGATGAATAGATCTTCAGGCGCATATTTATGCTCTATGTTGGCTTTGAGTGGTCCAGCACCAGTGAATAGAACCTCATGCTCTATATCAGTTTTGAGTGACTCAATATCAGTTTTGAGTGACTCAGCATCAGTGAATAGATCTTCAGGCGCATATTTATGCTCTATGTTGGCTTTGAGTGGTCCAGCACCAGTGAATAGATCTTCATGCTCTATATCAGTTTTGAGTAACTCAATATCAATTTTGAGTGACTCAGCATCAGTGAATAGATCTTCAGGCGCATATTTATGCTCTATGTTGGCTTTGAGTGGTCCAGCACCAGTGAATAGATCTTCATGCTCTATATCAGTTTTGAGTGCCTCAGCACCAGTGAATAGATCTTCATGCTCTATATCGATTTTGAGTGCCTCAGCACTGGTGGATAGATCTTCAGGCGCATAATTGTGCTCTATCTTCAGCTTAGGCGAAATTTCTCCAACAATTGTTGTGATAAGTTCCCTTTCACTGCCACCGCAGAAAAAATCTCAGTTCCAAACCATTAACAGATGCGATCTGAGGACATACCACCCAACGCACTACATGATGAAACAACGATTTGGTTGTGCTAAAAGATCACTGATCTTTAACTGCAGAACATGATTTACCTGATGCAAAGGTATATTAAACATACTAAACTGATGTTTTGTAATTGTATGATCGTGGGATAATGCCATTGCAGAAAGAATTTAGTCCGACCATCGGATTATCCTGTCACCATTCACCATTGGGGTAAAAAATATCACTCCACCACGGGTTGAATTACAGAATGACACGAACATGTGGATGAATAATTAAACTTTTATAGATAGTTCACTGGGCCAAACTGAGATATTTGTGTAAACGTGGTCAATTCGAGAGAAGGATTTCGCCTGAAATAGAAAGAAGAGGGACTTGAAAATTTTAACCCCGTTAATTCCCATGAACAATTTCCTCTTTTTCTGTAGTTTTGTATCCATAAAGCTTTGAAACAGGCTCAGTAACGATTATAAACCCAAGCAAAGTGAACAAAAACAATTTAGAGTCCAGCAGAGTCGACCAATATTTGCTTTTTTGGCTGGGAAAAGGTTGTTGAGTTTCCTTTTCTTACATTCTCGATACTACCTCGGTCGATTGAGCAAAGAAATCCAGAGAAACCTACAAGAGAATAAGACAGATGTAGCATACCCTTTATATGAACATCGTTCCCATCCCTTGACTTTACCAGCCTCCGCAAGAGCCTTCTCCCACTTCTCGACTTTCTCAGCGCCAAACCACAACCTGTGCGAGTCCAGGGCGTCTCCGTAGAGTGATTTTTTTTCCATATTCACATCAGACCACTCCACATCGTAGAGAACGGGTAGGATCTCTTTCTTCCCACCTGATCTAGAAGTGTGTTCTACCATGAGTTCGAGTGCGTCAAGGCACCGAGTGCTGAAAGGGTAGTTCACAGAAAAGATAGGTATGTAGATCCTGGAGCTGTAGACGGATAGCGGAAGCTCACCATCTCTGAAAACACGAATTCCGTCGGCTTTCAAGCAGTGATAGAGGCTATCGGCGAATGCACAACTATCGATTCCTGAACTCAGGAACACATCATACGTTGACTCAGCCTCTAAGTTTATCATATCTTGATTCCGCCTCTCCAGTTCATCGTCGATCCTTTCCCGTTCACTTTGCTCCAGCCTCGCTGGTTCATCTTCGCCTTTTTCCCGATTATCGCCACCGCATTCAGCCATACTTGATTCAAACTCTAACTTTATAGAATCTTGATTGAGCCTTGCTGCTTCATCTTCTCCCGCCTCTTCTCCGTTTTCTGCATGCGGATTCTACCTTGGGTTTGTAAAGAATAATCAAGTCAACCGTGTCGGTCCGGGTTTGCCTTGCCCCTCCTCTAATTATTTATCACGAATGAGATATTACTTGTTTTAGTACATGTTTTGTCAAATATAAGTAATTGTTATAAAGAACAGTGGACAACCTCATCGACCGGATAAGAAATGAACGGTCAGAAGTGACGGCAAGCCTTTGGGGTGCTCCAAGTCAAGATTCCCATAGCTTCTGTAAGCTTCTTAGATCCGAGCGAATCTGTAAGCTTGTTCTTTTGGCTTTTTCTTGAGCTTCTCTCACTTATGGACGTCTGCACTAATCTCTCGTGGTTTCCATCTACTAGATGGCCCAACGTTACCCGCTATGAAGTCTTTCTCAGTTTCAGAGGAGGAGATGTTCGGAGGGGCTTCCTTGGATGTCTCCACAAAAGCCTCATTGATTCAGGGATTGATGCATTTGTCGACTGTGAGGGAATTGAGATCGGAGAAGAGATCATGGAAAAGATCTTCCAAGTCATCAGGCAGTCGGAGATATGCATTCCCATTTTCTCCAAAGATTTCGCTTCCAGTAAGAGTTGTCTGAAGGAGGTAGAGAAAATGGTGGAGTGTCAACGGACAATCATGCCCATTTTCTACGACGTCACCCCTTCAGTCGTCGGCAAACAGCAGGAAAGTTACCAGCGGTCATTTCGCAACCATGCGGCCCAGGGGGTGGAGTCAGCGACTATAAACAAGTGGAAGGAGGCTCTGCAGAGTGTTTCAGGAAAACGAGGATGGGAATTGGAGAAATTCCAACACGGGTAATTTGAAATCAAGATTTCGATGCTTTTCTATTTCTCCAACACCAGTGATCTAGTATGAAATCAAATGAGTGCATTATCCGACCATTCGTTCCTTTTCACCTCTTCCTCTTTCCTTCTTTTCCCATTTGACAGGGATCATCAACTTATAAAGGAGGTCGTTTCCACAGTCCGCTGGCTGTTGAGGAAGGATGAGTTAGATGTGACAGAACATCTGGTGGGGATGGATCACCATGTGCAAGAGATGATGACAAAACTTGGTGTTCACTATGAAAATGGACAAGTGGTTGAAGGGCAAGCGCTGACGGGAAAACATGTGGTTGAAATGTCGGGCCTTTCAGGGATCGGTAAGTCGACTCTTGCCAAGATTGTCTTCAATAAAATCCGTCATCTCTTTGAGAATTGGAGCTTCCTTAATGATATCCATGGAAAGGATGAGGAAAGGAGACTCCTATCTCTCCAAGAAGATTTAATTAGTGACCTCCAAAAGAAACGATGTACACTCAGATCTTCTGCTGAAGGTACCACATTTATCAAGTACAAATTTAGAAATCTGAGGGTTCTCATTATCCTTGATGACGTGAGTGATTTTAAACAAATCAATTCACTAGCCGGAGATCCAAGTTGGTTTGGTCTAGGAAGCAGGATCATCGTGATCTCTATGAGAAGCAATCTTGTCGACAAGTATAATCAGGCGCCCGTGACCTTTGGAAGCAGCAGTATTGTTAACAGTTGTGATGACATCCTCGTTGAAAAATACGAGTTAAGGCAAATGAATAATGATCATGCTTTTCAACTATTCTGTAAATATGCTTTTAGAGGAAAACCTCTTCAAGAGGAATTCTGCTCTTTGGCATGGGACATTAGTTTGGCTGCTGGAGGAATCCCTTTTGTTATTGAGATTGTTGGTTCATTTTTGCATGGAAAGATCGTAGAGTTTTGGAAGGAGGCATTGGGTAGATTGAACCGAGAGCCTTACAATGAGGAAGTAAAACGAATTCTGAAGAGAAGATATGAAGATTTAGATAAATATGCCCAAGAAATATTTCTTGATATAGCATGTTTTTTCGTGGGAAAGGACAAGACAATACCCTCTTACATGTGGGAAGCTTGTAAATATGATCCTTATAGAGGAATCGACGAGCTTCATAACATGTCTTTGGTAAAAACCAGAGAAAATAATGAATTGTGGATGCATAATCAGCTAAAAGTCCTTGGGATGGACATTGTCAAGGAAAAAAATCCAAGAAAACCTTTCAAGTGGAGCAGGTTATGGAATCAGGAGGATATTGAACTGGCATTGAATGAAAGGAAGGTAAGTTTTGAAGACAAGGAAGTCTCTTTTATAGTCTGAATTAAAGTACTTTTTTTTACTACTTAATTCTATTCTCAGAGATGATTGTGAATGCACTTCTATTTCACTTTCTCCTTTTACCATTTTTCCACGATTGGCAGGTCGCTGCGGTTGAAATGCTTAGTGCCACATTTGACAAATCCCGTTCATTTCCTGAACATATATTTTTTTGTTATTTCTCTAAGCTTCGGTATCTTAAAATGGACGATGATATTATCAAAGGATGTGAGCAGAGAGTAGATCTTTTCCTTCCGTGCTTAAAGTGGCTTGAATGGCAAAGGTGCCCCAATATCTCCACTCTACTTGCTTTAGATCTATCAAACTTGGTCATTCTTGATCTATCTTGGAGTACCTCCATAAGTTGGCAGTGTTGGAGACAAATTATGGAGGTATGAAGACATATATTTGCATTTTTTTCCTCATGTTTGATAATAGCTTGTAGTAAACAAGGCTTTCATATTCTCTTGTATTGCAGAAGGCCAAAAACTTGAAAGTTTTGATCCTAAAAGGTTGTGGTTGGCTAGCTGAATCTCCAGTTTTCCATGCTTCCGTAAACTTAGAGAGACTAAACTTTGAACATTGTTCTACATTACCGGGTGTTGATAGATCCATTAGTGAGCTAAGGAATTTACGTTCTTTGAATATCAAGTTCTGCAGCTTCGTGCAAGAGTTGCCAAAAGATATGGGTTACTTAAAAGCTTTGAAAGAGCTTTATATCGATGGAACTTCCATTAAAGCCATTGATTTCCCGGAAGGTTCATATGAGAAGCTCGAAATTCTGAGTGCTTGCAACTGTAAATCCTTGTCTTTATCCAGTTCAATTGGCAACTTAAAATCTCTTTTGTACCTAGCATTGGACAATACTGAACTCAGTGAGCTCCCTGATTCTATCGGATCGCTGGAGAATCTTCAGACCCTATCTCTGAGAAACTGCGGGAGCTTGTGGAAACTGCCAGATTCCATCGGAGACCTCAAGGAGCTGCAGGTCCTGGATCTTTCTGACGCAATAGTCGACCAACTACCTTCCTCTGTCAAGGATTTGCGAAACTTGAAAGTACTAAAGATGGCTCGCACTTTTTTAACAGAATTTCCCGGAGGCATTAAGAATCTAGAGAGGTTAGAAGAGATAGATTTCTCGGGCTGCAGAAGTTTGACGGGGGAATGTGACATTACGGGATTATCCTCTTTGCGGGTCTTACTTCGAGAAAATACTGATATTTCTCAGGTGATTGGGACGGATGGTCAATGCTCTTATCTCCCAAACCACGGACTAGATGGCAGTGCTCGCATCTCGAAAGCTGGAACTACTGAAGGAGCACAGCATCGGACCAACGGATGTGAGACTACGACAACGTTCCAGGATGACGGACATCACATCAGCATGCCGATGATGAGTCAGAGACCTAGCGAGGCGGCGGTCCGACAGAAGAAAAAAAGCTTTCGGTGGATGTGGTTTGGCTGTTGTTGACACCTAAATTTTGCCCAAATCATTTGAGGTTTTATCGCATAAAAATTAGGATTTAATTTTTAACCCCTAAGCCAAAAATACTTTTATTAAATTCCATGGCATATAGACATTAGGCACATTTGCATTAATATGGCCTATTAGGACATATTCATTAAAAAAAAAAAAAGATTTTCGAGCCGGGTTCGTCGGCCCATTCTTTTTCCTTGTTTTTCTTTTACTGCGCGCGGCCCGTGTTCCCCTTTCCATTTTCGCGCGGGCTGGCCCATTTCCCACGGCCCGGCCCGCGCACTGTTCAGCTCCCCCTCCCCAGTCAACGTTTCTGAAGTGTACGGGGGAGGAACAGTGGCAGAACGCCACAGAGAACAGAGACCAGAGGGGCGCGGGGGACGCCGGCGCGATCTTCGGGTCGGGAGCAGGCCGGCCGCGGCAGGCTGGCGGTGGCAGGGCCATGCGCGCCTGCTGGCCGGCTTCGCGCCGTTGGCTGTCCTTAAAGCCAGGGGGGTCCGGAGGGAGACATGGGAGAGAGAGAAAACCGGGAGAGATCCGAGGGAGAGAGTGAGGCCGAGAGCGTTGGCGAGAGAAATTCGAGGCCAAGCGGGCTCCCGTCGATGACCGTCGCGCCTCAACCGCGGCTGGCGAAGCTCCGACGATTCTTGCGGTAGGTCCCGGCTCCAAGCTTCGTCGGGTTTTCTTGTTCGGTTTGATTCGGGGTAATTTCCCGAGGATTCCGGCTTGGGGGCGTGCGAGGCGACCGGACGTAGTCCGATCCATCAAGTTCGCCGTCGTTCGCCGCCCCCCAAGTCGGATAGGGAGCGCCGCAACGGCACCCCCTCCCCTGTTTTTGCTTCTGTTCTCGGGTTCACTGGCCGGAGCTCGCGGCCGTCCGGCTCGCGCGAGTTCCGGCCAGTGACACCTCGGGCCTGCTTGTCTGTGTATTGTCTTGTGTTGACGATTTTGGCCCGTTTCGAGCCTCGATCGAGTCCGAAATTTCCCGTTTTCGTCGCGCGCTCCAGCTGTTTGATGTTTTGCCTGAGTGAGATCTGTGCGTTGTTTTCCTCTGTACGTGATGCATTCTCGAACCAGGGCAGGAGATCAGTCCGCCTCCTTGCAGTCAACCGAGCTGGCTTGTCGTCGGCGAACGATGAAGGTCCGCAAGAGGGGGGCGACGCACGAGCAGGGAGCTCGTTTTGGCCAGTCCCTCGTCGGGGCTCAGCCGATTCGTGGCCGGCCATCCCCTCGTCGGGGCTCGATCGGTTCGGTTTTAGTCACCGGTCGCCGCGGTGGCGACGCGGAAGGAAGCGGCTCGTGGCGGCGGTCCGGACAGCCATCGCGGGCGAAGAACTTTCGCCACTCCTCGTCGGGGTGGCGATGCGCACGGGCGGCAGCCGGAAAGGTCTCGGCCATGAAGGCCGAGCATTCGCTCCACGTCGGAGCGGCGGCCGGCGTTCGAGCGAGTCGGGTCGGGAATCGGGTTGCGGGCACTAGGGTTTTGGGCGAGTCGGGTCGGCGGCCGGTGACCGGGTCGGGTTCGTGGGTCACAACCGGGTAGGGTTTTGTGGGTGTTGGGCTTGGTATTAGGTTTTTATTAGGTTTTGGGCCTTTTTTTTATTTCAGAATTAGAGTGGGTTTCATTAGGTCTTGGGCCTTTCGCGGGTGGGCCGAAATTGGAATTTGGGCTAAATTGTCTTGTTTTGTCTTTTTATTTCCAGTGGGCTTTGGGCCTTTATTGTTTTTCTAAACAAAATTTCAGGCTGGACCCTTTTCTTTCTTTTAAATTTGTCGGACCGGGCTCAACAAATGAACCCGGTCTGGTCGTGGACATGGGCATGCGCGCCCGGGTCAGTCCCGGTCCGGGTCGGATGTGGAGATCCGACCCGGATCCGTTTTATATTATTTTTAATATTTTTTTTATTTTAATATTTAATTTTTTAAAAAAAAAACTTTAATTTTTTTTATTTTTTTTTATCCGGGTCGGATGTGGAGATCCAACCCGGTCTGTTTTATGTTATTTTATTTATAAAAAAATCGAAAAATTTTAAAATCTTTTTTTAAAATTTTAATTAAATTTACAAAAAAAATTCAAAAAATTCAAAAAAAAAATTAAAAAAAATTTCGAAAAACCAGAAAATATATTTGGACTTTGGATTTGATTTTTTTGGCCCTATTGTGTGATTAGTGCCATATTCGACCACACGTTGCTTGGTTCACACACTTGAATTGTGCGTTTAATTTAACCTTGCATGTGATTGATTACGCATGTTAGGTTCATGTAGTGATTGTTGCCTCCTTAGCTTGGTTAGGAATGAATTTTTTAGACTCCCGATTAGTGTGAACACGTTAGGTGGTGAAATTGAACAAGATTAGGTACCGAAAGGGCACTAATTAGTCAATTAGTGTAATCAAGTCCCCGTACCCATTGAATCTCTGGTTCGTAGAAGTAAAGCATTTCTCCCGTGCTTTACTTGGGTGTCTAATCGACCCACCAAAAATCGATTAGTGGCGACTCCTAGATGAAATTAATTTGCATGTTAACAACTTAAACTCAAGTCGCGAATTGGTATGAGCTTGGGAGAGCTCGAGCTAGGTTTAACTTAGTAATCCATTAGCCTAATCCCTTAGGTGGCGGGACCGGTTCGGGGAGGTCGCGACAGCTTGGCGACTCCGCTGGGGAATTTTTAGAGGACTTAGGCCGTTTATCTTGTTCAAATACATCCCTAACGTGAATGTTTTCGCCATTGACCCCTTATTTTGCAGGTTTGGGATTTGGGGAATGAATGTTTATTTTTTCGGATGCTTGAAGTATTCTTTGTGTATAAACTGTTGTGCATGCTTTAAATTTTTTAGCACTACACTGTTGCACACACAACCATGCTGCCGGACCTGGGCTGCACTAGGAATGTTTAGGATGGTATTGAGTTGGATACGACTTCGACCGCGAGGCCGCATAGTAGAGGTTGCACAACTCAATCCCGAAAGCTTCTTTCTTGGTGTCAAGAATGCTTACCTTTGCCCGCGAGGCCGCGTCGCATCGGGGTATCATTCTTGATCGAGCCGGAGTCACGAGGACTTGGCTTAGTACGCGAGGCCGCGACTAGTCATCCCACTCTCGTAACTCCAATTTGTTAAGCCATCTAGAGTAGAAGTCGAGCCGCACATTACATTCGCATGTTTATGTGATTAAAAGTTTGCCATCCACTGTAAGTATGATTTCTCTCTTTACTTGCTTACTTTTGGTTGAAACTTTCATTTTTGAAATTCGTGGAAATCAAGCGAATGCCCTAGGTGATCTAAGCTCATAATTGAAAATTTCGGGCAATCACTCTTGACAGTGAGCCTGGAGCATGAAACTCAAACATCTCTGATTTGGCCCTACAAAACGGATGATCTTGTCTAAATTTTCAATGATGGGTTTAAAATCACAGTTTGTATAGAAATTCTTCCAAGTCAAGATTGTATTTTGGGGCATAAAATTGAAATCACATTTTCAACAAAATTATTTCTTGTTCACATTCCGGAATTGGAATTCAAATCACATTTTATGAATTGTCCCGTCTTTCCAAAAATCCGAAATCACAAATCAGTTTTTCACAATTGATGCCACATCTTGCACATTAAACTTTTGAAATAGAATGGGCATTCGATTGATAGCCACGATTTGATCTTTTAATGATGTCTCCTCTTACTACGAAACCTTGGCGAAATACCAAATCCTCGCAAATAGGGATCATGGGGCACGTATCGTCGCCTTGCTTTCGTTATAAGAGGCGGCTTCCTTGAGAGATCACTTTTTTCATTCACGTACTAACATTGTCTTCCTTTTGAAGGTTATACGCAACGGCCCTTCTTTGGAATCTTCTCGCTCGATCACGCCAAGAAGTGGACTTAGAAGCTAGGACGAGATTTGCACTCTTCTATGCAAGAGTTTTTTTGTACTTTGTCATCGTCTTTATTCTTAGTAGGAATCATGTTTCGCGTTTTGGGCATTGATTGTGAACCCAATTGAATGTTTTTGTAAATCATGCAACTCAAATTCAAGGTCATAAGTAACTTTTGCCTTGGGTCCAATTGGAGATGCTGCAATCCACCCATATGGATTGAGTTTCCACGGAGACTCGGGAGAAACATTCTGGGATGGTAAAATGTGGTCGTTCCAATAAGAACTTCTCATGCAGCAATTGACTTGTTTTCCATTTTCTTCATGAAAACAGGTAAAATGAAAGGGTTGTTTGAGATTGGCATTCACTTTCCCTACAAAGCCAAAGTGTGGGCCCTTTGAACTCGAGGCACATGCAGCAAGGCGTGAGCATCAAAGGAATTGCGTCATAAGAGAGTACAAATTGGCAGGTCTAGAAGACATAATTTCTTGAAGTTTTAAAGTATACTGCCCGTCTTCTCAAACTCCATAAGTAATCTCTTGGAACACACATTGGATTGGCGTTTGATTCATGCATACATTTGCATGATGAAGTCTGCTCGTATCCTTGAGATTTTAAACTGGAATAGAGGCAGCTTCTGGATTCAAAGCAACTAAGGCTTTAGGAAATGGGTGCTCATGCTTGGGGATTTTTGGGAAGAATCCCCGATAATTTTGAAAGGACTGCCTCCTTGCAGGATTTGGATTTGGGTCGTAATGATTTTTCCAGCTTTCATCCAGTCTGAGGGAGCCTTGTACTTCTAAAAAAAAAACTCAATTTATCTCATTGTATCTGCCTCCACTTCTCGCGAGCTTGCTTGCTTGAATATCGCTGGGAGTGAGATTCCACGATGGTTTCATTAGAAAGTTTCTCATTTTGTTGCAAAGAACCACGAGATTGGAGGAATAATTTTCATTGTTGAGGTCTCTCTGGACATTGTAAACCGGGGAAACTTTCCGCTACTAGCAATCGTGGACATTAGAAGAAGGCTTCTCAGGCATGAAGGTCTGATACGCACCACGACATTGTGCCTGATAGGGATCCCCGACACAAGTGAAGACCAGCTTTACTTGATTATATTTCCAGAATTCGAGGGTAGGAGATCATCACGATCTCTCATGCTTGCTTTGAGGCAATATGGAAGAGGCTAGTCTCCCACTGATGAAGGATGAAAGGACTTGCGGCTCTTGGCATAGACGATGATACCCTAGTGTTCATAAAGAGCTCCATTTCAAGAATCCACTAACCTTTACGCTTCACCATTTTCAGGAAATGAGACCGAGGAGGGATGACATCTGAACATTCCTAAATTTGAAATTTGACCTTAGGGTCACATTTGTGAATCCACTTCTTTCTTCAATCGTCAACGTGGATGAAGAAATGCTCTTAAAATTTGTGCTTCAAGTAATCCCTATTGTTCTCAGAGCAGAGTCCACAGAAATTTCTCATCTTGGAGAATCTCACATCAATTTGACAACATTCTCAAAAGAAGAAATGTGCAAAGATTCCTCGGCACCAAGGCTACTTCCTGGGTTAGTGACATCTATAACTCATGGGAAGCTCTTTGACGGGTCCACATATATGGATGCGGACTATCCAAACGATATTGTCAAAAGACAAGAAGAGGAATGAGCTATGATCCATTTGGAATTGCTGAGCATTAGTAGCTGCAATTTTTGCGCCTTCAAATAGCTTCTCGGCATTTAATCCAACGTGGAGATGATTATTGGTGGTTCGCGAAATGATCCTTCAAGGCATGGATGTACACGAGCAAGAATCAACCATCAAATGGTGCCCCCGAGTAAAAGGCTGTAATCGTTCCAAGTTAAATTCGATTTATTTAAAGAATGACTTGTTCCTCCCCTTGTGCAGAATTCGTGAGGACAAAAAGAGTTGATGTAAGGAAAATTCCCGGGAATCGACAGGATTGCATGAAGAGGACAACTTAGTCCATAAATGCGCCATCCCAAAAGAAAAGGGTGTATATCGTTCCCAAATTAGTCCAACTGAAAACGGAAATGACTTGTGCCATCTCTCATTGTGCAAATGAAATAATGTGTTTGACCACGGCGACAACAACTTCTTCCAAGAAAGCATGATGAGGCAACACACATTGAAGGGGAGTGTATCTGATCATAGGGGCAACGCCTCCCGTCAACAAATCGTGACAAAACCATCCAACTTAGCACAAAAGGATATATCGTTCCTAAATTAAGTTCAATCGAGAATGGAGATAACATATTCTATTTCTTTTTTGCAGGGAGATATACAGGGCAGGTCACTGAAAGGGCAGTAACCCTCATCCATGATGCATGATAAAGCGGAGTCATTCGATTCAGCACAAAAAGGGCGCGCATTGACCACATGAGCAACATCTCCAACAAAAGAAACACGATGAGGCCAAATCATTCATTTAGGAAATGTTAACAAAAGCGCATGAAGGGGCGTTGTCAAATACCCAAGAAGGCGAATTCAAATAAAGGGTAAATTGTATCGTTTCCAACTGTCCATTTTAATACAATTCTTCACATGATTCTCTTTTCCTTTGATAGGAAGCATTAAAGACCTGAAGGACAAATGCAAACGAGGGGTAATGTTGTATCGTTCCCAACTTTCCAATCCCTAAAGGGTCTTTAACTAACACATTCTTTCTTATTCTTTACAGGGTTACCAAGTCGCCATACCGCAGGTAAGTACCCTTCCTCCAAAATTCAAATGAAAATCAAATGAAAATTTTCTTCACGAAAAATGGGGGAGTTTCTGATGTATTTGAGAAAAGAGCACAAAAGTAGAATTGTCAAAGCAAACTTTTCACGAAAATTTTGAATATCGTCTTTATCCAAAAATTGCCTTGATGCTTGGCGGATCATTCATTTTGAATCAAAATTCCCTGTGGAGATTGATCAATTCATGATGATCTCAATGAAGTGAAAGGAGATGTTAATTATGCCAAGTGAGAAACACTTAAGATGAGGAAAGACAAACCATTCCCAAACACGTCCTGTAAACACTTTGAGAGGAGCGAAAAAGGGAAACTCGTGTTGTTTAAGGACGAGAGATTCATTCGCGAATAGTATACAGATCGAAATGAAAAGAGGCATTTCCTTCTTATATCCTATACACTACAGGTGATCATAGTTAAGCCCATTTGAGCCTTTAAATGTGAAGAATTCTCAAAATACCCCTGTCAAGAACCACCCCACAATTGGGGCAAATTTGGAGATTTTGGTTAACATCATTTGGTGAAAAGATGAGAAAGATTTCTTTGCTCTCACTGGTATCAATCTTTTTGTGGTAACTTCAGGTGAATTCTTGTGGAAGCTCGAAACATCCCAAAATGAAGAAGAGCATTCATTTCTCTACCCAAACACTCATACCCTTTGTTCAGCCAAGTTGAGCCTAAATATTCATTTCTAAAGCCCAAGTGGTGATTATCTCCCTATATTGGGACAAAGCATGTGATTTATCAAGACAATGGATACTCGTGAGACAATGTGAAAAACATCTCGAAAGTCCTAAAAGTTTAAAAAAAAAAATCAAAAGAGCAAAAGTCAAATGAAAACTAGGGGGCATGAAAAAGCAGTGTGCCTAGTAAAAGCAAGGCCAATGCCCATTAAAAAAGAGAGAAAAAAAAAGTTGCATCAAGAGAAAAATTCTCAAAAAAAAAAAAGAGGGGGGGGGGGAATGTCAAAAGCAAAATGCTTGCAAAGAAAAAATCATTGCAAATGCAAAAGTCATTAGAGAAAAGAGTAAAGCTCTTACATTAAAATGATTAGTCAATGGACTTTCGAGACAAGTTGGATTTCAAAAGTCGAGTGCCTTCAAAAAGATTGGATGATGGTAATGATGCCATGGTAATCACCAACTCCTAAATCCCATTTGAGAATTTCTGAGCCTTTCGAGACTTTCACCGAACTAATATTACAACCATTTCCCAAAGTCTCTTCTAATTTGGATGATTCAAGCGAAAATAAGGACTTTACAAAGAAGCTGTCGCTTGAAGAAGTGGGGGCAAGGTTATCTTATCTCATCTTAAGGTTTCTTGATTTGTAAACCTGGCGGAGATGCTGATCCACAATTATTTCATTTCTTAGCCGATAATGCTTATCCTTTGTTGAAATCATGACCAAACCTGCATTACAGTCCTTAAAAGACCTCTTGGATTGCTCAGTGCATACTTATTGCGAATGTTTCTCGAAGCCTTTGACACTGATAGTGTGAGGTATATAGAGAGAACATGCCTATTTCCCGCATCAATGGATGGGAGTAAACAACCTTCTCTGAGAGCTTGCAAGAAGCCCTTTCTGACTAAGGAACTCTTGTTTGGTATATTTAACTAACCCTTTCCATGAGCCAAGGTCTTTCTGACAAAGGTTTATCTCCTAAGAGAATTTGATGATTAATGACATTTCCCAAACCCAATGGCAATTTTGTGATATTGAATGATGCTAAATGTTTGAAACTAGTTCGATTTGCTCATGCAATCAACACTTTGTCAGTGATACTATTCCTTTGATCGTGTCCTTCATGGCGTCTGAATGATATCAATCTCGCCTACTATGCTTTCCCTACCAGGGCATCTGTTATAACATATTCCGTTAGATGTGCAGTGGCCATTTCGGAATCTTCTTGATTGATAGGTTTACAGCCTCAGAATTGCACGTTGAGCTTTTGCAGCCCGGAGCACCCGATTGACCTGGCGAGCTTTCGCAGCCTAGAGTCTTTTTCTTTGCACGGTGAGCTTTTGCAGCCCGGAGCAACCTATTGACCTGGCGAGCTTTCGCAGTCCAGAGTCTTTTTCTTTGCACGGTGAGTTTCTGCAGCCCGGAGCACCCCTTCGACCTGGCGGGCTTTCGCAACCCAGAGTCTTCTCCTTACACGGTGAGCTTTTGCAGCCCGGAGTTTCCTTTATTTCTCTTGTAAACATCAGGTAAGTATTTTTACCCTCTTTAAAAATTAAGAAAAAAAAAAAGAAAAATGAGGCCTTCACAGCTATGCCTCTGAGCCATGCTCCTTATGTCAAATCCTTTGTGAGAAACTTAGGCACCTCAAGTCCTTCGTGAGAAACTTAGGCGCAATCTATCAAATCCTCGGGTGAGGAACCCCGTATGCTCATTCTTTGAGTCTTTTCAAACCCTACTAGCGAAACCCACCTGACAATCCATCAAATCCTCGGGTGAAGAGTCCCGAGTGTTCATTCATTGAGTCTTTTCAAGCACTATTGGTGAGGATCCACCTGGCAATCCATCAAGTCCTCGGACAAGGAACCCTAGGTGCTCATTCTTTGAGTCTTTTCAAGCCCCGCTGACAGAGAGCCTTTAGACAATCCGATCTGACCTACAGGTATGTACACCTAGGTACGTTTTTCCAAAAGGTTTGTGGTCCAACCTTAAACCACGCTTCCAAAGGTTTGTGGTCCAACCTTAAATCACGTTTTTCAAAGGTTTGTGGTCCAACCTTAAACCACATTTTTCAAAGGTTTGTGGTCCAACCTTAAACCACGTTTTTCCAAAAGGTTTGTGGTCCAACCTTAAACCACGCTTCCAAAGGTTTGTGGTACAACCTTAAACCACGCTTTCCAAGAGGTTTGTGGTCCAACCTTAAACCACGTTTCCAAAGGTTTGTGGTCCAACCTTAAACCACTCTTTCAAAAGGTTTGTGGTCCAACCTTAAACCACGTTTTTCCAAAAGGTTTGTGATCCAACCTTAAACTACATTTTTCTTTAAACTATGCTTTTCGTTTATTTAGATCTTATTTTATTTTCTCTTCTTCCTTGCATTGCATCATCCCGTGCCCTCTGTCAACAAAATTTAGGCGTGTCTTATCTTTGAAAGGAACCTCTTCGAGCTCCCCTTCAAAGAGGGGCAGTTGTTGACACCTAAATTTTGCCCAAATCATTTAAGGTTTTATCGCATAAAAATTAGGGTTTAATTTTTAACCCCTAAGCCAAAAATACTTTTATTAAATTCCATGGCATATAGACATTAGGCACATTTGCATTAATATGGCCTATTAGGACATATTCATTAAAAAAAAAAAAAAAAAAGATTTTCGGGCCGGGTTCGTCGACCCATTCTTTTTCCTTGTTTTTCTTTTACTGCACGCGGCCCGTGTTCCCCTTTCCATTTTCGAGCGGGCCGGCCCATTTCCCACGGCCCGGCCCGCGCACTGTTCAGCTCCCCCTCCCCAGTCAACGTTTCTGAAGTGTACGGGGGAGGAACAGTGGCAGAACGCCACAGAGAACAGAGACCAGAGGGGCGCGGGGGACGCCGGCGCGATCTTCGGGTCGGGAGCAGGCCGGCCGTTGCAGGCTGGCGGTGGCAGGGCCATGCGCGCCTGCTGGCCGGCTTCGCGCCGTTGGCTGTCCTTAAAGCTAAGGGGGTCCGGAAGGAGACATGGGAGAGAGAGAAAACCGGGAGAGATCCGAGGGAGAGAGTGAGGCCGAGAGCGTTGGCGAGAGAAATTCGAGGCCAAGCGGGCTCCCATCGATGACCGTCGTGCCTCAACCGCGGCCGGCGAAGCTCCGACAATTGTCGTGGTAGGTCCCGGCTCCGAGCTTCGTCGGGTTTTCTTGTTCGGTTTGATTCGGGGTAATTTCCCGAGGATTCCGGCTTGGGGGCGTGCGAGGCGACCGGACGTAGTCCGATCCATCAAGTTCGCCGTCGTTCGCCGCCCCCCAAGTCGGATAGGGAGCGCCGCAACGGCACCCCCTCCCCTGTTTTTGCTTCTGTTCTCGGGTTCACTGGCCGGAGCTCGCGGCCGTCCGGCTCGCGCGAGTTCCGGCCAGTGACACCTCGGGCCTGCTTGTCTGTGTACTGTCTTGTGTTGACGATTTTGGCCCGTTTCGAGCCTCGATCGAGTCCGAAATTTCCCGTTTTCGTCGCGCGCTCCAGCTGTTTGATGTTTTGCCTGAGTGAGATCTGTGCGTTGTTTTCCTCTGTACGTGATGCATTCTCGAACCAGGGCAGGAGATCAGTCCGCCTCCTTGCAGTCAACCGAGCTGGCTTGTCGTCGGCGAACGATGAAGGTCCGCAAGAGGGGGCGACGCACGGCGGGGAGCTCGTTTTGGCCGATCCTCGTCGGGGCTCGGTAGGTCGTGGCCAAGCCATCCCCTCGTCGGGGCTCGGTCGGTTCGGTTTCAGTCACCGGTCGCCGCGGTGGCGACGCGGAAGGAAGCGGCTCGTGGCGGCGATCCGGACAGCCATTGCGGGCGAAGAACTTTCGCCACTCCTCGTCGGGGTGGCGATGCGCACGGGCGGCAGCCGGAAAGGTCTCGGCCATGAAGGCCGAGCATTCGCTCCACGTCGGAGCGGCGGCCGGCGTTCGAGCGAGTCGGGTCGGGAATCGGGTTGCGGGCACTAGGGTTTTGGGCGAGTCGGGTCGGCGGCCGGTGACCGGGTCGGGTTCGTGGGTCACAACCGGGTAGGGTTTTGTGGGTGTTAGGCTTGGTATTAGGTTTTTATTAGGTTTTGGGCCTTTTTTTTATTTCAGAATTAGAGTGGGTTTCATTAGGTCTTGGGCCTTTCGCGGGTGGGCCGAAATTGGAATTTGGGCTAAATTGTCTTGTTTTGCCTTTTTATTTCCAAGTGGGCTTTGGGCCTTTATTGTTTTTCTAAATAAAATTTCGGGCTGGACCCTTTTCTTTCTTTTAAATTTGTCGGACCGGGCTCAACAAATGAACCCGGTCTGGTCGTGGACATGGGCATGCGCGCCCGGGTCAGTCCCGGTCCGGGTCGGATGTGGAGATCCGACCCGGATCCGTTTTATATTATTTTTAATATTTTTTTTATTTTAATATTTAATTTTTTTAAAAAAAAACTTTAATTTTTTTTATTTTTTTTTATCCGGGTCGGATGTGGAGATCCGACCCGGTCTGTTTTATGTTATTTTATTTATAAAAAAATCGAAAAATTTTAAAATCTTTTTTTAAAATTTTAATTAAATTTACAAAAAAAATTCAAAAAATTCAAAAAAAAAATTAAAAAAAATTTCGAAAAACCAGAAAATATATTTGGACTTTGGATTTGATTTTTTTGGCCCTATTGTGTGATTAGTGCCATATTCGACCACACGTTGCTTGGTTCACACACTTGAATTGTGCGTTTAATTTAACCTTGCATGTGATTGATTACGCATGTTAGGTTCATGTAGTGATTGTTGCCTCCTTAGCTTGGTTAGGAATGAATTTTTTAGACTCCCGATTAGTGTGAACACGTTAGGTGGTGAAATTGAACAAGATTAGGTACCGAAAGGGCACTAATTAGTCAATTAGTGTAATCAAGTCCCCGTACCCATTGAATCTCTGGTTCGTAGAAGTAAAGCATTTCTCCCGTGCTTTACTTGGGTGTCTAATCGACCCACCAAAAATCGATTAGTGGCGACTCCTAGATGAAATTGATTTGCATGTTAACAACTTAAACTCAAGTCGCGAATTGGTATGGGCTTGGGAGAGCTCGAGCTAGGTTTAACTTAGTAATCCATTAGCCTAATCCCTTAGGTGGCGGGACCGGTTCGGGGAGGTCGCGACAGCTGTAGAGGAAGTTAGCGCTCATGTCTCTATAAGAGTATGTCAACTGATCCTCCTGCAATAAGGGCTATTCGAGGCACAAACGAATTCGGATTTTCGCTTCTATTCTGGATTTTCAATGTACATTCTTCTCTCTTATTCTTGGCCATAATACTCACATATTTAGGGTGTGTTTATTTGAGTGAAAAATTTTGCGCAAATTAGTTTTCTAAATTTTCATGTATTTGATTTGCTGAAAGTAATCGGTCAGCGGAAAATCATTTACAGTCAAAGATAATATATATGCTTAAAATTGGGAAAATGATTTCTCTGATCTAAAAAGTGGAAAACATTTTCCTGAAAAAATATTTCCCGAAAAAATATTTTTCTTTATCATAAAATTTCCCTCAAAACAAACATATTCTTATTATTTAATTGCTCTCCAAGACAACTTCAACATTGTCAGAATGAGCTTTGGCTCCTTTCTCGATCCTCTATAGTCTACTCATCGCATAAGCACTGCCATTGGATTCTATTCTCCAATTTGACGAAGTCGATTACTATCAAATTGACACAAATTTATGATTTTCGAATATCAGATATTTGACCGCAAAAGATTGCTCACTGAGTAGGAGTAATCCACGTTAAGATTATGAAAAGACAAATCAAATCCATATAATAAAGCGAACGGCACCGCGGCCCGGGGGGCGGGGGCGTAAGGCAAATAAAAATTAAAATCTTGATTATCCATTTGACCGCTCAACAAAAATTCGTCAAAGGTATAATATGTCTATAATTGTTGTCTCACCTAAACTACCAAATGGAAGTGGTTATTACTTGGTTCTCTTTATAATTAATTTAATTTAACTAAATATGAGAACTATACATGTAATGATCTACTTATAAGTCAGCATACGTGTGTCAATCAAAAGATATCTCCCACGAAATATTGAGTTCACACGCACAATTGAAAAGAAACTAACTTCCTCACAGTAGTATTATGGTCAATCTAATTAACAAGAGTTTAGTGTACTTTATTTTCAAAACCTAAAACGCAATGTCCTTAATGATTCTTATTATCAATGGAATATCTACAACAAAATTAATATGCCGACTTTTTTCGACTTCTTAAACCTTCTATAATGAGATTTTTAGGACTGTATTTTTTTTTTATACCTATCGGATTTTCAAAAGAAAATCTGAACAATTAAGTATTTTTAATTATTTCAAGTGCAAAATAATATAAGTTGGATTTATTCATTTAATCTAAGCAATTTGATTTTCAATTGCTCAGTTTAATATTCTTTTTATTGCTTTAGACTGATATAAAATTGGATAAAAACAACTAATATTGACTTTAATTGGAACTTGTATCTTAATTATTTATCCTTCATATGTTTTACGTATATTTAAAAGATGTGAAAAATTATAATTTATTTATATCATTGTATCTCGTGTATTGCACGGGATATTATAATATTACTGGCTTCTCTATTCAACGAATAGCCAGTGAACCGCCCCTTCCATCCTCATCCCGAACTAAGCCACTTGCCCTCAGTTCAATGAGGTTTACCCGCACCTTGGAGATGATCTTTTGCAACACATTACACACACTAAGGGCCCGTTTGGCAACTTACCAAATAGTAAAAATTTCTGTTCTTTTGTTCATAGAATCAGTTTTGAAATAGAAATCCGTTTGGTAAACTTTTTGTTCCCAAGCACAAATTTACAAAAAATTATTCCCAAAATCAGTTTTGGAACAGAATCAAGAAGCAAAAAAGGTAGCTTCTTGATTCTGGGAATAAGAATCAGAATTGAAAAAGAATTTTTTTTTCTTCTTCTTCTTCTTTCCCGTTCTTCTGTTCTTCTTCATTCTTTTTGCTTGGCCAGCCACCGACGACACAGGCAAGGGCCGGCGCGGCCCTCGTCGGCCACAGGCGAGGGCTAGATCCTCGCCGGCCTTTTCCAGCCCTCGCTCGAGCCGACGAGGGCCACCCTCAAAGGCTTACGACCTGGGCAAGGGCCACCCTCGCTGGATCTAGCGAGGGCAATGGCGAAAATCCAACCATCACCAGATCCAACCTGGACAGCCCTCGCCCAGGCCGCAAGCCTCGAGGGCGGCCCACGCCGACTCGGACGAGGGTTGGAAAAGGCTGGCAAGGGCGACCCTTGCCAGCCCTAGCCCATGGCTAGTCGCCGGCCGTGGCTAGTCGCCGGCCGTGGTCGGCAACCAGGCCATGGCCAAGAAGGAGGAGAAGAAAAAAAGAAAAGAAAAAAAGAAAGAAAGAAATATTAAATTATTTAAAAATATTATTAAAATATTATTAATAAAAAGAAATTTTGTGCCGTTATCAAATACATTTCTGTTCTTTTTCTATTTCAGGAATGGAAATTTTGGGCTGTTAACAAAAGCCTTCAAATGCTCAGAATCAGTTCCCGGACACAAAATCAAAAAAAATTATTTATAAATAGAATCGATTTTTGAATACAGAATCGTTGCTATGCGCACCTTAATTGATCTGTAATGGCCTATAGATTGTTTAGGAATAAGAGCTGCATACGTCTGCGCCAAATCAGCAAATCTGGTGGAACTTGTCCTACATAAAAAGCCACGCCTACCGTGTTGACTTTGTCATCTCCAACCGAACCACATCCCAGGATTTCTTGTGATTTAAAAGACCCTATTTGCTCAATGATTGCTTATAAAATAAATATCACAAAAAATCTCAAATTAATATACATATGATAAATTTATCCTCCGTTAAATTAGCTTAATATCACGAAAAATCATAAATTGATAAAGCTCCATTCTAAAACCTCATACTAGTACATTCGCCAACTATCACATATCATTCAACTCAGTAATTTGATGGTAAAATTTAACGGAAATTAACGGAAGATAAATTTATCACAAGTGTACCGATTTGAGGCTTTTGATAGTCAAAAAATTAGTTTTGGGTAAATTTATCATATGTGTATCAGTTTGGGGATTTTCGTTAAATTAACTCTATAAATAAGCCAAGAATGATTATCTTATAAGATGGCTTCCAATGATTGACAATTTCATATTATATATGAGCTGCGCTACATGACAGTTAACAAAAACAAATACCGACGAAAAAATATTTTAATAGACCAAAAGAAGTCTATGTCAGAGAAGGGGTCTATCGTTTTATGAATTGACCAAGATGACCACTGGTCATAAAAAAAGACAAATATTTAAAAAAAGACCACTACCTAAGAAAAATGTTTTAAAATGACCGAAATAAGTCTGGGTCAAAGATTAGGTAAACAATACAGGCGCTTTTGAAAGCCACCACTTTGCAACATTAGGCAAGACACCTTACAAGATTGCCCTAGTACTTACAGACGAACCAAGCCAAGATCATGTTGGTCTGGTGGTATCTCCCCAGTTCATGTCCTCTTGGAGGCTTTGAATCATGTTACTTGGATTGGGTTGGATCGGTTCGAGTCATCTCGTCCAACAAATTAAAAGGATAATTTAAGCCAGAAGCCTTTTATTCGAACCATTTACATGCCTGTGCGTGCTGCTTGGGCTCTAAGGAAAATCAGATTTTAAGATAAAATGTTTTAGCTAAATTAAGTAACATTCTTCTAATTAGAAGTGGATTCATTTTAATTGATATATTGTGCTTTAAAGACAATTCGATGTTCAAATATTTTTATTTAACTAAAAGTTTGAAAAACAGATAAATTAGTATATCACATAAAGACAGAACTAAGCTTCCCATGTGTGGCATGGACATGGAGATCTTGATTCTAAGTCCATTATAATAAGACTTTTCTTTATTTTACTAGAAGAATATTAAACAAATTAGTTAATTAGCATGAATTTGGCAATGAATACATCTAGCTAATTTTGTCTATGAAATGTTTTATATGAAAAATAGAATGCCCTTGTATAAATTTTCAACTTACAGTTCTTGGAAAAGTACCATAACCGTAGCTTTCATATGAATAGAACCCGCGTCAAACAATTTTTGGGATAATAACATAGATGGTCCCTGAACTTTGGTCTAATATGCAATGTGGGGGAAAATTGTCTAAAACGTTCTAAACCTATTACATTGTTGCCAATTCAATCATAAACCTTTTAAGTTTGCTAATTCAATCTTAAACCTTTTCACTTCTTGCCAATTGAGTTCATCTGACCAACTTTAGCCGGCCGACGCTGACGTGGCCGCCGGCCAGTGCCGGCTATCTGGGCAACACTAACATGACAATTTTTACATATTTTTTTCTTTTTTTTATTTTTTTTTCTTGCCCTTCTTCCCTCTGGCCGGTCGCTGGACCTGCTAGAGGGAAGAAGGGCAAGAAAATAAAATAAAGAAAAATAATAATTCAAAATTTCAAAAAAAATATTAAAAAATTCGAAAAAATATTTAAAAATTGTCACGTCAGCGTTGGCCGGATGGACTCAACTGGCAAGAAGTGAAAATGTTTAGGACTAAATTGGCAAACTTAAAAGGTTTAGGACTAAATTGCAATAGGTTTAGGACTTTTTGGACAATTTTCCCTACAATGTGGTCCCTCAACTTTTAATTGTTCAATGTGTTCCATGAACTTTAGCCAATGTGCAATGTGGTTCCTAAACTTTTAATTTGTTCAATGTAGTCCCTGAACTTTTAGTACACATTCAATATAGTCCCTGAATTAAATGAAAATGTTCAATGTTGTCTTTCCATTAATTCAAGATCAGGGACGACATTGACATTTTTATATAGTCTGAGGACTAAATTGAACATTTACCAAAAGTTCAGGACCACATTGAATAAATTAAAAGTTTAGGGACCACATTGCATTTTCGACCAAAGTTCAAGACCATTTATGTCATTTTCCTAATTTGAGAGTGTCGCAAATATTCTTTTTTGAAATGATAATCCCTAACTCTTGGTACGACTTGCTCCCAATCTCAGTTTGGCCGTTAGATGGCTTTCAGAATTAGGATATTCCATGGCTTAGAAGTCCAACCGTTTCTCCCTTGCAATTTTAGATGTCAAAGCCATTCACTTTTACCGATACCAGCCGACATTTCTCCATTCAAACATTTTCTTCAATACACTTAGGCTCCGTTCGTTTTGGTGGAAAATATTCTCCTTTTGAAAAATATTTTCCCGAAAGTCATTTTCCTGGAAAATGTTTTTCCGGAACATAATTTTCCGGTGTTCGGCGACCAATATGAAAAAGTTTCGGAAAATATTTTTCACCGGCGGCGGCGGCCGGCGGCGGCAGCGGCCGCGGCGCGGCGGCCAGCGGCTGGGCAGCAGCGGCAGCGGCGGGCCGCTGAGCCGGACCGGCGGCCAACAGTGGTGACCGGCGACCAACTTCCTCTCCCACGGAAAATATTTTCCCTCCCATGGACAATTTTACCTTCAATTTTGGGGAAAATGATTTCCTCTTTGTGAAAAGAGGAAATCATTTTCCTCAAAATAATGAAGGATTTGGGGGTGGGGAAGGAAAATGTTTTCCCACGGAAAACATTTTCCGCCCCCGAACATCGGAAAACGCGGAAAATATTTTCCGGAAAAATATTTTTCCTCAAACGAACACAGCCTTACTCTTTCTGTCGACACTTCTAACTTTTGTCCAATAAATATTCCTGGAGTCTCCATCTATTCCAGTGGCAATGTTTTGCAACGGAGAAAAACTCTTTCCTGGTTTTCAACCTTATCACCCAAAACAATGCGCTCGACAATTTGGGTTGAGTCGGGGATTCCCATGCCAACGATTCACTCGATGAAATTCCCTTTTCTCCCGTAAAACTGAACACAAGACTGATGAGACATTTAAATGCTCTTTATTGATTTAAGGACAAGATAGCAAAGGACAGGAGATTTAAAGATGCAAGTAGTAGAAATAATTGCTGCCAACGATGTAAATTGCACTGAAATGTAAATTCTATTGAAAATGAGGATGAAGAAAAATATGCATTCTTCGGTTGATTGGTCGAACCTTTACAAATAATATATTTGGGGTATTTATAACCCACGATTACACGTAAACAGTTACCCATGCTATATGTGGCTTCTACTATTTAGTAATACTTATTTACAAGCAATTACAATTCCAAAATTATCTGCTCTACTTTCTTGCAGTTGATGTTGACTAACAATATCACATAAAGGGGGTTGAATAGGTGTTTTCAAACTTTTGCTAGAATAATGCAGAATTAAAAACGCCAAGTTTTGAAACCAGAGTAACTAGGCAAAGCAGAGTATAAATAAAATTAAAAGTTTCATTCTGCATTCAACCATTCAACAAGAATTCTTTGAAGGTATAATATGTATGTAAATTTTGTCGCACCTAAATTTCCAAAAATTTGAAGTGATGATTTAGTTTTTCAAATGAACTTGAAAATGATTATTACTTGATTTTCTCGATAATTCATATAATTTAACTAAAAATGAAAAATACATATGCAATAGTATTATAAATTAATGTACGTTGTGTCATTCAAAAGAATTTCTAATATGAAAAATTGAGTTTACACACTCAATAATAACGAAATTAACTTTTTCACAACAGTATTATGGACAATCTAATTAGCGAGAAATGATTGTGCTTTTCCTTCGACACTTAAAATGCAGTGCCCTTATGATGCTTATAATGTTATAAAAGCTTAGGCGATTAGATAAATGCGTGGTTTAATATTTAAATATTTATTACTCTTTTTGTTTAGTACGTGGACATATTTAATTGGAAAGGTAAATAGGAGCCTAAAAAGATTTGAACTCAGAACCTGCTCTGATACCATGTAAGATTTGGGAGGAACCATTACCAACTGTTCTAAAAGTTTAAACTGTTAGATGAAAGCATGATTTAATATTTAAATATTCTATCATTAATCTTATCTAATGAGATTTTTAGGACTATATATCTTTTGATATTTTGACTCACCTATATGTATGATATTGTTATCTAACCATCGGATCCTCAAGTATCAATAAAAAAACTAATGTGTTTAAATGGAAATTGATAGATTAAGTATACCCACTCTGTCGAGTGTGAAACTATATGAGTAAGTCAGATTTTTATTCATATGACCCAAGCAATTCCATTTTTTAATGCTTTAGCCCCATCTTTTGATTGCTTTAGAGTGATATAAATTTGAATAGAAATAACTAATAAATCGGAATTGTCAATGTATTTCTTAATTATTCATCCTTCATATATTAAACCTATAAGATCACTGGCTTCTCTATTCACTGCATCGACAAGCCAGTAAAACAACCTGCCATCCTCATCCCGAATTAAACCTCTTGCGCTCAGTTCGATTAGGTTTGCCAGCACCTTTTAGTCTGTGTTGGCCTATAGATTTTCGAGCAAAAAGAACCGCATATGTCAGTGCCAAATCCGATGGAATTTGTCCGGTTTGAAGAGCCACACCTGCCAAGTTGACTATGTCATCTCCGACCACATCCCAGAATTTCTTGTAAAATAATGCTTGAAAAGTTGAAAACCATCCAACCTTGGTGATTTAATAGACCCCATTTGCTCAACGGTTGCTTATAAAATAAGCCAAGATATATTATATAAAAAGCAAACTATCAAAAATTGGCAATTTCATAATATTTATGCCGGAGAATGGGTGAATTGTTTTATGAAATAATGACCATTGGTAGTAAAAAAAGACAAATAACTAAAAAGACAGCCAACAAAGAAAAATGTTTTAAAATGACCAAAATGTGTCTATGTCATAGAACGGGTCTATTGCTTTATGAATTAATAAAAAAAATGACCATTGGTCATCAAAAAATAAAAATAATTAAAAAATGACCATTGCCGAAGAAAAATGTTTTGAAATGACCAAAAGATGTCTAAAGGGTCAATTGCTTTATGAATTAAGAAAAGAATGACCATTGGTCGTCAAAAAAGAAAAATAATTAAAAAAAATGACTGCTGCCGAAGAAAGATGTTTTGAAATGACCAAAAGTTGCTTATGTCAGAGAAAGGGTCTATTGCTTTATGAATTAAGAAAAGATGACCATTGATCGTCAAAAAAAGAAAAATAATTAAAAAATGGCTGCCGCCAAGACATCAGAAAAAGGGTCTATTGCTTTATGAATTAAGAAAAAAATGACCATTGGTTGTCAAAAAAAGAAAAGTAATTTAAAAAAATGACTGTCGCCAAGACATTAGAGAAAGGGTCTATCGCTTTATGAATTAAGAAAAGAATGACCATTGGTCGTCAAAAAAGGAAAAATAATTAAAAAAAATGACCTCTGCCGAAAAAGAAATATTTTGAAATGACCAAAAGATGTCACTGTCAAAGAAAGGGTCAATTGCTTTGTGAATTAAGAAAAGAATGATCATTGGTCGTCAAAAAGGAAAAAATTAAAAAAAAAAAAGACCGCTGCCGAAGAAAAATATTTTCAAATGACCAAAAGATGTCCATGTCAAAGAAAGGTTCTATTGTTTTATGAATTAAGAAAAGAATGATCATTGGTCATCAAATAAGAAAAATAATTAAAAAAATGACCGCTGCCGAAGAAAAATGTTTTGAAATGACCAAAAGATGTCTATGTAAGAGAAATGGTCTATTGCTTTATTAATTAAGAAAAGAATGACCATTGGTCATAAAAAAGAAAAATAATTAAAAAATTACCACTACCGAAGAAAAATGTTTTAAAATGACCGAACGAAGTCTGTGTCAAAGATTGGGTAAATAATTCTTGCACTTTTGAATGCCAACATTGTGCAACATTATCTTAGGCAAGACACCTTACAAGATTGCCCTAGTACTTGGACAAAACAAGCCGAGAACTTGTTGGTCGAGTGGTATCTACCCAGTACAACTCCTCTCGGAGGTTTTGAATCATGTTACTTGGGCTGGGTTGGATTGGGCCAGGTTGGGTTGGATTGAGTGTGGGTTCATCTCATCACGCGAATCAAAAGGATAATTTCAGCTAGAAACGCTAGGACTTATTCCAATTACTTACATGTGCGCTCATTAAACCATATTTCAAACTGAATGTTTTAGCTAAACTGAGTTAAATGCTTCTAATTAGAACATCTATTTTACTTGATATATTGTGCTTAAAAAACAATTTGATGTTCAAATATCTTTAATTAACTAAAGTTTTGAAAAACATATGCATTGCCAAGACATGGAGATCTTGATTCTAAGTTCGTTATAATGCGACTTTTCCTTGTTTTACCAGAAGAAGATTAAGAGAAATAGTTAATTAGCATGAATTTGGACATGAATATATATAGCTAATTTTGTCTATGAAATGGTTGCTACAGATAATAGTATGTCGTCCTATTGTTTTTCAACTAATTGTTCTTGGAAGAGTACCATAACCCTCCCTTTCATTTGACTCGGAACTTAGAGGATAGTATCCAGTTTTAAAGTTTTGAACCGGTGTCGAACAAATTTCAGAGTACAGCAACTACCCATTGCTTTTTTAAAAGATAGCACCATTATTCGCTGTACTCCCAATACGAAATCCTCCCTTGCTTTCATTTGATTCAGAACAATCCCCTGGACCGTCTACGAAAACAATTTTTGCTGATGGACACAATCTCAGTTTGGCCGTTAGCTGGGTTTCATAGTTAGGGTTCTATGCACTATCCATTTAAGTCAAAAAATTCCTACGACAATGCTGCTGCAGATTTGTTTTGACACATGAATGCGGCTCATTGAGGAACCGCGAGTAATGGAGAGAGAGTGCAATCGAGCTTCACAGTGGAGCTAATGGCAGCATCCTCTAGGTCTAATCTTGATATCCTCGTCTCCTCATAAACCCATCCTTCCTCTAAATACATATGTTGCTGCAGAAAGCTCGCTAGTCTTCATACTCGGTCATCGTCGTCCTCATTGTTTTCTGCATATCTCCATCGCTCCACATTCTCTTGGTCCTCTTCCGTCTCTTCACTATCTTCTTCCTCGTGTATGTCTTCTTTAACTGGCCACGGTTTCTTCGCCACATTCAAAGCTACGGGAGTAGGGCTGACAGCACCCTTCCTCTTAGTGGACTTTGCTGGGGGCGTCTTCAAGTTTGGTTTCTGTCTGCTTTGTTTCTGGCTTTTCCCGTTGGTGCGCTTTCTGCTGTAATTTTCTTGATCACTAGCTTCGTCCATTTCATGATCTGCATTGCGTGTGGCATTCTCAGCATTCTCATCAGCCATGTACTCGGGATGCTCTCTTCTCAAGTGAAGTTTGAGCTTGTACTCATGAATGTAAGCCTTGTCACACGTCTCATACGGACAAGCATAAGGGCGGTCAGATGATGCCGACCCATAAGCTCCACTGGAAGGCTTAGAAGCTTTAGTAGTGATCTTCTCCGGAGGTGGTGTGTACTTCGTCACCTCAACTGCCGCATTCTGTGGAATTAGGTAGAAAGTCATAGTCACAGATTCAAAGTCAATTAAATCAATGACACTTAGAACTAAAATAGCCCCTAGCTTAGTAATCAAAACCTAGATTTCCCAATGTTTCCAAGTTGACCAATATTTATCAGAAAAATGAAGAACTCCCACTTTGCAAGTTAATTTCCTTTTGGATCGTGCTTAACTAATCAACTTAGCGACTTGGGCAATAATCATGTATCACACATGGCTTTGAAACTGAAAATCATAATAGGACATGTGGAACCCAATCTCAAACTGCTCAGATGCCTGGCTCCCCAAGCATCCTTCATTTCAGTAGTAACACAATAATAAGAAAGCAATACCAACCTTTTCATGCTGCGATGCAATGTGGTTCTTAAGCTTGTACTCGTGAGCATATCTCTTTCCACAATCTGAGTATGGGCAAATATGATAGTTCTCTTGAGAGTGTGTTTTCATGTGGGACCTCAAGTTGAAATCCAGGGAAAATGCCTGAAATAACAAGTGAACTGTCAAATAACAAGTGGTCCAAACAAATAATAACTACAAGCATCTGTGGCATGTCCAGAATAGGTAGATTGAATTACAGCATGTTGTTTATTACATCCACCAGTGTGCTAATTATTCATGTCAACAGGTCAATATCCTATATGAAAAATTAGCCTTTCTTATGCCGCTTACTCACAAAATTCTCAGGTGTTAAATGTCATTTGGTTTTAAGTACTAAATTATTACCTGTAACCAATTATGATCTTAATCCTCACAATCAGATCAGCGAAACTTATGATGTAGAAAGGAAAGCAAGAAAGGAATTAGAGTGGTAGTGAATAAGTTAGGAAAGCGGACTACAAAATATATCAGCACTTACTATACTAAATAGAGGATTTAAAATTAAAACAATTCTACTTTTCATCCTTGTAATTTCACGCTTTCTCCAATCAATTCCCTGCACTTTTAATTTGTTTAATCTAGTCCTTCCACTTCTACTTTCATAAATTATCTAATGAAATTCCTCTGACACCACATTCGGTCAAATCCAACTGACGTGGCCATCAGACGACTTTGTAGTGTGACGTGGACAAAATCTTACCAATGTGGATGTCCACGCGGTTGTCCACATGGGCTAAACTTTATCCACATCATACCCTGACATTGTTTACATTGGTCAAATTTTTCCACACACGTATACACACTGTCATCATTAAAAGAACATGTTAGTTGAATTAGATTGGATTCAGTGTCAGGAGACTTGATTAGAAATTTTGTGATGGTAGATTTTAACTTAACAAATTAAATATTCAGGGACTGGATTAGAAAACGCGTCAAAGTACAAGAGCGAAAAATTGCTTAAAATAATTCGTGCATCTTGATATAATAACAAACCAAACTCAATATGATTGTCAACTTCTATTTTTTTGGGTCAGATGATTCTCAACAAGTAATGGAAAGAGGATTAAACTATCTCAGAGAAGTAAAAATCTCTTACTCAGTCTTAGCCCTATAGAATTCTATACAGGACCTGGTTGGGAACTACAATTCTGGCTACACCACTATAGAAAATTGAGACACCATCTCATACAAAAAATAAATGCCATCAAGTGAATAAAGATAAACAAACCCAGCAAAGCCTAGAAATTAGATTCAGGGGGGGCAGATTGATTGACCACCTTACCACAGCCTTCATAAGGACATACAAAATCTCTTTCCCCAGTGTGAATAAGAAAGTGCCTTTTTAATTTCGAACCATCCAAAAATTTCTGCAATACAAGCAAAGGAACAATCAGCATGCAGTGCATACCTAAAGAGACAAAAAGGGAAAATAACTTTCGACCACAAAACAAAACACAAACAACTACCAACAAACACTCCGTCTAAAACTTTGAGAGTTCATTAGCAATTGATAAGGATATGCCTGCAAGGCTGGCAGAGAAACAATTTTCATATTTTGCAAGTTCGGGTAGAAGGTCCAATCCATAAACTTAAACTACTGGATAAAGAGAGAAAACATCACTATGAGGCCAAACAAACCCAGGAACAAGTGATGTTGGATACTTTAAACCCAAAGAACCGCAAAGGGAATGGACGAACAGGGAATAAGACAGAAAAGCTGCACGTGAACTGAAATTTAACTCAAAAAACAAAAATTATTAAGTGAAGGGAGACCAACGCAAAAAACCAGATGTGGAAACTAGTTGCTAACCAATCTCTAGTCCGCTACCAGTCACGGTTTGCATTGGTGGTTGCTGACCAGTGGCTGATCTTTGCTCTGATCAGCAACCAGCGAAAGGGTGCCGTTTTTGTGCATGTGCATGCACGTGAGAGAGAGAGACAGACAGAGACAGAGACAGAGACAGAGAGACAGAGACAGAAAGAGTTAAACCGAACCAAGAAATTTGAGACGAAACACCAGATACTCAAAACAAATAGGCTCGATGCAAGCAAAACCAAGCATCCCGATTACGGCCGTCTTCACAGGCAATGGCGAAATCAGCCGGCTCCGAATAGAGCAACATCCATCGCAAACGCTGCACCGCGAGACCGCAACAACATGCTCGCCAACCTAAACCGAACCGCACCGCCACCTGTTTTGCCCTCTACTTCATTCCAGATTGTCGCGGCCGCCAAAAGCTACTCATGAGCGCGCGCGCAGAGAGAGAGGGAGAGGCGGGGTACCTGAGAAGCTTGAGCGAGCTCGTCCAATTGAGAAAGGCATCGAAGATCCCGCTTGTCCCTAGCGCCGACGTGCTTGTGGTTGTGGATTCCGAACCCTTGCAACTTCCTGAGCGAATTCTTCATCTGGAACCCCCACCGAAGAAGGAAGAAAGAAAGGAAGAGAGAAGAGAGAAGAGAAGGAAGGAACGCCAAAAAACTCCGTCGACAAACAACCTAGTAAAGAAAGAACAAGATGTTTCTTTTATCCATTACAGGCAATCGAAATATAAAGAAATAGTCAATATATTCAAGATAATTACATTTCTACGTAACACCATAGGCGAACAGACTTGGAGCCTAACATGCCATAATTACCACGAGATGCCCATCCCCCAACATTTGTATAACTAGTTTGACGTTATAGCAATGAACAAGGGCGACAGCCACCATTCTGCGGTAACTATATATGTCGCTGCGAACAGTCCCACCTCTCTCAGAACTAGTTGAGACCTCACTATCTAGCAAGAGAAAACAGAAATATTTAAATTAGCCCGATTCGTCAGATTCATCAGAATCACTTCTTTCAGGTTCCGCCGCATTAGTCTCAGCCTCTGGCACTTTGGGTTTTGCAGTGGGCTTAGGAGCAGTCTTCCTGCCTGGTTTGCGGGAATTTTCATCTCCGTCTTCCTCTTGCTCAGCCATGTCCACATGTACGGCACCATGTCAAGGAAAAATCAAACAATGGCAGGTGCCATCTGCCAAATAAAGTGGGTTCACATGCTAAATGTGCCGTAAGAGGCCAAAAGAGAACCGTGGTTTCTCTACTTAATATGCATAAATTCATTTGTTGACCTTACTACTGTGATCATCAATTGGACAACGTAGATGCCTCAACCAAGCTGATAGAAGCTAGATGCACATCCGCAGATACCACCCAAAAAAACAAAGAAGAAGAATCCAAGATGGCAGTTGCTATCTGTGCAATAAAGACGGTTCACATGCTAATTGTCCCATAACCTAAAAGAGAGCTAAAATATCTGCACTTAATATCCATTACCAATTCATCCCTTGACCTTATTTTAGGGATTGTCGATTCAACAACTTAGATGCCTCAATCAACGTGATGAAGCCTTGCTTGAAGCACACAAGGCACTCCAAAAAACCATATTAACGGACCTAAGCAACAGATATGAGTTAATTAGCAAGCAGATGCTGATATGCCTACTACTATAATCAAGGAATAGATATGAGTTTTTTTATAACATCAAGAAATAGATAATTAGCATCAAAGGATATCAGCATTTTCTGCTGTCCCACCAGCCATGATGTTCAACAGATCCTTTTCAACACGCTGCACAAGCTCAGGCTGCAGCAAGTAAAGAAGATGAGGTGATCATATATCTAGAATCTACAACCTATACGTACCTGATATTGCCTTCAACACACATGAACCGGTTACTTTAACTTAGATTTATTAGTATGTCTACGAATCCATGTCAGGCAACGCTTCCACTTCAGTGATGCAGTAAATTCTACTAATGTTATGTCCTCAACTTTAGCAGATACTTTATGTTTTACAATGCAATTCACCACTAGATAGCAGACCCTATATCTAACCTACCATTCCTAATCAAGTTCCCCTTCCCTCCACTCCCCCAAGTAGAAGGAAAAATAGATACATGCTCAAAGAAGACTGAGGTGGTAATTACATTTAGGTCAGGTTCTCTACGGAATCTTCTCTTGCGTGCATCCCTCATAGGAGGAGTCAGACCATGTCTGTACTCCACCACATCTGGGGAAGGATCTCCTGGTTCTCTGACCATTATCATCTGTACATGAGTTACCTTTAAGAAAAAGGTTCACAAATGAAGTAACAGTGCGGAAACTCTTAAAAAGAGCCCTTCACCTGACCAATGTCTGCAGTTTTAATCAGATTAGTATCATCATAGGTTTTGTAAGACTCCACAACAGTTGGTAGATCCATCAGAGAGGCAGTGAAATGGTCATTTCCAATGACAAAAGTTCCAGTCCTCCCATCCTCTGCCAAGAGAAGGAATTAAAAGATAAACTTGCAACCAAAATATGCAAAGCCTTCATAGGATGTAAAACCTTATGCAATATGACACGATGATAATGACTGAATAGAACAAACTACGCCTAACTGGAAAAAGTATAACCACTAGTATTCCAATTATGTCAATATAATGAGACGTCCATCCGGATCCAGCCAAACATCCAAGAAAGGAAAGAATCTCCATTTGGAATGTCAGAATCCACAGATAGAATACGCCTTCCTTTCAAGAAGAGTTATTCCTAGATAAGCTTATAATCCTAATCGAAAGCCTTGCCAGATAGTTAACGATAAGAGATACAACTACACATCTTGTCTGTTCTAGGGGGCTTCATTTTTCATAAAAGCTTGTAGTTTTTTTAATGGACACGGATGATACAGGTTTCATACCAGAGAAAGATAAATCTAACACCTTGTCATCAGAAGTAGATGCATCTTCATTCAATAGTAGTTCTATTCGCTCAGCAACAGAAGGTGGAACCCTGAAAATGAACTGTTCCTCCATGCCTAAACACACAAAAAGGCCAGTAAATTAATCCAAGTAGATAAGCAAATGTTGAAAGAACTACAACTTCTCTGATTACATGGTATTAACCAAAGAGTCATATTTTGGAAGGTGAACGTTGCAGCATTAGGCAAGATTAAGGATAGAAGAAAGAGGCAGCTAAAATTTAGGAGCCATATGTTCAAGGTACAGAAGGCGGAACCCTGAGAATGAACTGTTCCTCCATGCCTAAACACACAAAAAGGGCAGCTAATTAATCTAAACTTAAAAAGTAGATCAGCAAAAGTTCAAGAACTACTCCAAAGCAGTATAGCTCCACCACAGTCCTTGATACCAAAGGGAATAGTGAAAAAAAAGGAAGAAGAAGCAAGAAAGCAGGGGAAATAGGAAAAGGTTGTTTATTAAGAGAGTTAATACAATGACTTAGAAACATGGTATTAATCAAAAAGTCATATCTAAGGATGGTGAATGTTGATAGCATGAGGCTAGCTTCAGCATAAAAGAATGAGGCAGCTAATTGGAAGGGATGTAATATCAGTCTCAGTTCAATGGTCAGTAGGCAATGGAGAATCAATTAGAATCCGCGAAGATAAATGGTTGAAGCAGGGCATAATTACAGGACCTACTAATCTAGAGGATCCTCAGCTTGTTACCGAGTTGATAGACAAACACAACTACTCATGGAAGGAAGAAAAAATCCAAAACGTGTTTGAAGATAGAATCGCTAATGAAATACTGGCGATCCCCATCCCATCCACAGGAAAGGAAGACAGAATAGTATGGACAGCAGCAAAGTCTGGAACCTATTCAGCCAAAAGTGGGTATAATCTTCTCAGGAAAGGGGACAAGGACTTAACTCATAAGCAAGCATCGTCCTCTTACCAAAAGCCTAGAACTTTGTGGTGCAAAGTGTGGAATTGGAAGACCCTACCCAAAATCAGAACTTTCATGTGGAATCTATGCCAAAATGCACTCCCTACGAAGGAAAATTTATTCAGACGAAGAGCTTTACCTGACCCGATGTGCCCTTTGTGCAGAACAAGCCCAGAAACAGCAGAACACTTGTTCCTACTCTGTCCCTGGACAACTGAAGTATGGTCAGACCAAAATCTACGCATACGGATACAGAGAGAAGGTCTCACCAGCATAGATCGATGGCTTCTAAACTACAAGAGTGACTTACCTAATACACCCAACCTTGAGGTAGTGGCTGAAGTGCTCTGGTTCATTTGGAAAAGAGAGGAACGCAGCCATTTTCCGAGCTAAAATGCCAGACCCACAAGGAGTTGTGTCCGAAACACTTGAAAAGCACGAAATTTTTAAATCTTGGTGCTCGAATCAGAAGGTTCGCTCGGCCGCAAATCAAAACTCAACCTTCAAATGGATCCCGCCGGCTTTGGGTTTGCTTAAAAATCGACGTTGATGGTGCTTTCGTTGCCGGAACTTCTACTGGAGCGATAGCCGGAGTGTGCAGAGACGTATCCGGAGTGCTGATGGGTGGGTTCGCTCGAGAGGTGAAGGCGCGATCAGCACTGCATGCTGAAACCCTAGCAGTAATTGAGGGTTTGAAGTTCGCCTCCGAGTGGGGAGAAGGAAAAGGGCACACGTGTGTTAACTGTGGAGTCTGACTGTCTCACTTTAGTTCAGACACTTTGGGAGCAGATCAAGTCCTGTTTGGTTCAGCATTTGGAAAAAGCCTTTTGCCATATGCAAAGGTCTTTAGCCTAAAAAATTTTAGAAAAATATTAGATTGTTTGGTAAACTATATAACTAAAAAGGGCATTGGGAAAATACTTGACTGTTTGGTAAACATATATTTGCAAAGTTCTTTGGTGTGACCAAATTAAGGTTTTTAATTTTTAAATTTTAAAAATTGAAAAAAAGAAACAATGATCGTAACTTTTATATTTTCGCGTCGAGAGCAATGGAAAAAATACATATTAACATTTATAGAAAAAAAAAATCACATCCTACAAATTCGATCGTAGCTTGCACACAACTATTATGATATCTCATCTCGTACAAATTTGATTAGAAGAGAGTTTAGTCTGCTTCCTAACAGTCAACTTGTGCTTCTTGTAATAGCTAGGGAAGGAACGTAATGTGCGGGTGCTCGCTCTGTCTCTATTTAACCAGTACAAATTGTCTCATTGCTACTTAGTGCTACTTCTTTCCTAAGAAATGGTGAATCACACCCCACGGACACAACGTTTTTGTAGTTTTACATGGAAATTCAAGGCTCCCAAAAACGTTGCAAGACATTATTGTACGGTTGCTCTGTCACTATTTAACCACCAAGTGTGGATTTTTTTTGGGACGATTGGGTTGTGGCCGTGTAATTTGATTCATTCAGGAAGGTAAAATTCATTTGCAAACGAAACCAGGGAGTCATTTTCTTTATTCTTACACAAAAACCCCTACGAACAATACCGTGGCTATCTTACACGAAAACCCCTGCAAAAATCTTTCACTGCTGGGGGAATTTGACTAGAAGAAAGTCATTTCATTACAAGACTAACGACTGGAATACATAATGAACATATATTCCGTATTACAAAATACACGACCCTGAAGCAAATTTTCATGTCTCAATCTCAAGCATGTATCATTTCGAGTTCATCAAGTTCATATATCTCTGGTACAAGAAAAAGTTAATATTTCTCCAAGGTTCCACAGGGCCTGTATATATTTGGTCACCTCATAACACCATATTCAGTTCTATATGCAAGAGGGTACCTCATGCGCTGAAATTTAATGTGGAGCTTGCAGCATATGTTTCACTCTACATGAGGTGAAATTTAATGTGGAGCACGGTTCTCTATCTTCCACAACTACTCATGCACCAAAAGCCCACTGAAAAAGACGAACTTCCCCAGAATTTGCGTTAGTTTTGGGGTCATCCTTTCTTACCAATACAGGAAATACCAAGCAAAGCACATAAGCAATTGAAAATATAGAACCGATTTGAGCAAAGCGAATCAGCAACAATACGTCTGAACCTGATAACAACACACTCTCAATCCGTCTCGCTCAAGAACTTCATTAAGAACAACAACAGTAGGCAACGGAATCAAAATCAAGCTTTTACAAGTTATGCTCAACACGAAGTAATCCAAAAATCGGAGAAACTACCATACCTTTAGGGAAGAGAGGCGAAAAAAGCCGACCTCAAAACGCGTGAAGGACGAGGTGGACCCCCAGAAGTAAGTGAACAAGAGGGGGCTCGCAAGTCATGCGTGCCACTTGCCGTTGCGTTGCATTGCTTGACCTCGACCTTGATTTATTCATTGCCAAATTCATGCGCATTAACCAATTTTCTCAATCTTCTTCTGGACGATAAAAAATTCACCATTGTTAAATAAAAAAATATTTAAAATGACCAAAAGAAGTCTATGTCACAGAGTGGGTGAATTGTTTTATGAATTGATAAAATATTGATCATCCAAAAATTAAAAAAATTAAAAAGTTACTACTACCTAAAAAAAATTTTTTAAAATGACCAAACGTAGAGTGCATAAGAGAGAATGGGTGAACTATTTTTTTTTTTCAATTCTTGCGCTTTTGAAAGCCACAGCTTTGCAGCATTATCTTATGCAAGGCATCTTACAACCGAGTACTTAGAGACGAAACAAGCCGAGAACATACTAGTCCAATGGCATCTCCCCTGTTCAAGTCTTCTCGGAGGTTTTGAATCGTGTTACATAATTTGGGTTGGATTGGATAGGGCTAAGCCAGGCAAGTGACCCATCTGAGTTAGAAATCTTTAAACTTTTATTCCAACTATTTATGTGCTTGCGCGCTCCGCTTCGTCCCTAAAGTAGATTATATTTCAAAGTGATACGTTTTAGCTATATTTATGTAAAATTCTTCTAATTAGAGATCAATTTAGTTTAAGCAACATATTGTGCTTAAAGGACAATTCACTGTGCAAATATTTTTGGTTTACTAAAATTTTGAAAAACATATGCGTTGCATGGACATGGAGATCTTGATTCTAAGTCCATTATAATGGGAGTTTTTGTTATGTTTCCAGAAGAAGATTGAGAAAATTGGTTAATGAGCACGAATTTGGCGATGAATACATATACCTAATTTTGTCCATGAAATGCTTACTATAGATAATAGCATGCCCTTGTATTGTCTTTCAACTTATGGTTCTTGGAAGAGTACCATAACCCTAGCTTTCATTTGATTCAGAACTTAGAGGGCCGTATCTAGTTTCAAATTTAAGAACCGGTGTCGAACAAATTTCAGAGTAGAGCAAATACCCATTCTTTTATTGAAATGATAGCACCGTTATTCCCTATACTCTCAATACGAAATCCACCCTTGCTTTCATTTAATTTAGAACTACCCCTTGGACCGTCTACGAAATCGATTTTTGCTGATGGACATAAAGCTCAGTTTGGCCATTAGATGGGTTTCATGATTAGGGATCTATAACTATCCATTTAAGTCGAAAAATTCCAACAACAATGCTGCTGCAGATTTGTTTTGACACATGAATGCAGCTCATTAAGGAACCGCGAGTAATGGAGAGAAAGAGCAATCAAGCTTCACAGTGGAGCTAATGGCAGCATCCTCCAGGTCTAATCTTGACATCCTTGTCCCTTCATCAACCCAATCCTTCCTCTTAAATACATATGTTGCTGCAGATAGCTAGCTAGTCTTCATACTCGGTCTCTTCATCGTCGTCCTCGTTGTTTTCTGCATATCTCCATCCCTCCACATTCTCTTGGTCCTCTTCCGTCTCTTCACTATCTTCTTCCTCGTATATATCTTCTTTAACTGGCCACGGTTTCTTCACCACATTCAACGCTACGGGAGTAGGGCTGGCGGCACCCTTCCTCTTAGCGGACTTTGCTGGGGGCGTCTTCAAGTTTGGTTTCTGTCTGCTTTGTTTCTGGCTTTTCCCATTGGCGCGCTTTCTGCTGTAGTTATCTTGATCACTAGCTTCGTCCATTTCATGATCTGCATTGCGTGTGGCATTCTCAGCATTCTCATCAGCCATGTACTCGGGATGCTCTCTTCTCAAGTGAAGTTTGAGCTTGTACTCATGAATATAAGCCTTGTCACACGTTTCATACGGACAAGCATAAGGGCGGTCAGATGATGCCGATCCATAAGCTCCACTGGAAGGCTTAGAAGCCTTAGTAGTGATCTTCTCTGGAGGTGGTGTGTACTTCGTCACCTCAACTGCCGCATTCTGTGGAATTAGGTAGAAAGTCAAAGTCACAGATTCAAAGTCAATTAAATCAATGACAGTCAGAACTAAAATAGCCCCTAGCATGTAATCAAAACTTAGATTTCCCAATGTTTCCAAGTTGACCGATATTTATCGGAAAAATGAAGAACTCCCACTTTGCAAGTTAATTTCCTTTTGAATCGTGCTTAACTAATCAACTTAGCGACTCAGGCAATAATCATGTATCACACATGGCGTAGAAACTGAAAATCATAATGTGGAACCCAATCTCAAACTGCTCAGATGCCTGGCTCCCCAAGCATCCTTCATTTCAGTAGTAAAACAATATTAAGAAAGCAAGACCAACCTTTTCATGCTGCGATGCAATGTGGTTCTTAAGCTTGTACTCGTGAGCATATCTCTTTCCACAATCCGAGTATGGGCAAATATGATAGTTCTCTTGAGAGTGTGTTTTCATGTGAGACCTCAGGTTGAAATCCAGGGAAAATGCCTGAAATAACAAGTGAACTGTCAAACAACAAGTGGTCCAAACAAATAATAACCACAAGCATATGTGGCATGTCCAGAATAGGTAGATTGAATTACAGCATGTTGTTTATCACATCCACCAGTGTGCTAATTATTCATGTCAACAGGTCAATATCCTGTATGAAAAATTAGCCTTTCTTATGCCGATTACTCACAAAATTCTTAGGTGTTAAATGTCTTTTGGTTTTAAGTACTAAATTATTATCTGTAACCAATTATGATCTTAATCCTCACAATCAGATCAGTCAAACTTACGATGTAGAAAGGAAAGAAAGAAAGGAATTAGAGTCGTAGTGAATAAGTTAGGAAAGCGGACTACAAAATATATCAGCACCAGCACTTACTATACTAAAAAGAGTATTTAAAATTAAAAAAAATCTACTTTTCATCCTTGTAACTTCATGCTTTCTCTAATCAATTCCCTGCACTTTTAATTTGTTTAATCTAGTCCTTCCGCTTCTACTTTCATAAATTATCTAATGAAATTCCTCTGACACCACATTCGGCCAAATCCAACTGACGTGGCCATCAAACGACTTTATAGTGTGATGTGGACAAAATCTTACCAATGTGGATATCCACGTGGTTGTCCACATGGGCTAAACTTTATCCACATCATACCCTGACATTGTTTACATTGGTCAAATTTTTCCACACACATATACACACTGTCATCATTAAATGAACATGTTAGTTGAATTAGATTGGATTCGGTGTCAGGAGACTTGATTAGAAATTTTGTGATGGTAGATTTTAACTTAACAAATTAGATATCCAGGGACTTGATTAGAAAACACGTCAAAGTACAAGAGCGAAAAATTGCTTAAAATAATTCGTGCATCTTGATATAATAACAAACCAACCTCAATATGATTGTCAACTTCTATTTTTTTGGGTCAGGCGATTCTCAACAAGTAATGGAAAGAGGATTAAACTATCTCAGAGAAGTAAAAATCTCTTACTCAGTCTTAGCCCTATAGAATTCTAGTCAGGACCTAGTTGGGAACTACAATTCTGGCTACACCACTACAGAAAATTGAGACACCATCTCATACAAAAAATAAATGCCAACAAGTGAATAAAGATAAACCAACCCAGCAAAGCCTAGAAATTAGATTCAGGGGGGGCAGATTGATTGACCACCTTACCACAGCCTTCATAAGGACATACAAAATCTCTTTCCCCAGTGTGAATAAGAAAGTGCCTTTTTAATTTCGAACTATCCAAAAATTTCTGCAATACAAGCAAAGGAACAATCAGCATGCAGTGCATACCTAAAGAGACAAAAAAGGAAAATAACTTTTGACCACAAAACAAAACACAAACAATTACCAACAAACACTCCATCTAAAACTTTGAGAGTTCATTAGCAATTGATAAGGATATGCTGCAAGGTTGGCAGAGAAACAACTTTCATATTTTGTAAGTTCAGGTAGAAGATCCAATCCATAAACTTAAATTACTGGGTAAAGAGAGAAAACATCAATATAAGGCCAAACAAACCCAGGAACAAGTGATGTTGGATACTTTAACCCCAAAGAACTGCAAAGGGAATGGACAAACAGGGAATAAGACAGAAAAGCTGCACGTGAACTGAAATTTAACTCAAAAAACAAAAAATTATTAAGTGAAGGGAGACCAACCCAAAAAACCAGATGCTGGAAACTAGTTGCTAACCTATCTCTAGTCCGCTACCAGTCACAGTTAGCATTGGTGGTCGCTGACCAGTGGCTGATCTTTGCTCTGGTCAGCAACCAACGAAAGGGTGCCGTTTTTGTGCATGCGCGCGCATGTGAGAGAGAGAGAGAGAGACAGAGAGACAGAGAGAGACAGAGACAGAGAGAGCTAGTGGACAGCTGGACATCCCTGGCAAGGTCCATCAGACACGACCTAAGAGTTAGTAAAATGGTAAAACTGATCAATTGACAATTGACTGAAGGCCCCTCGGCACTCAGACAAAAATCACATGCATCAATCTTATACATTAGCCATAAACCCCGAATATCAGGCATTTGGATCCATAGATGACATTTGATTTCAAACACGTAGTTTAAACCTATTTACCACCAAGCCAACCAGAACTATGACTACGGATTGATCTTCCAATGCACCTATGTGGCAATATCAACAAGTAAGCTTAAAGTTGTTGATAAAAATTAAATAAACAGCAGACAGGGCAAGCCCCAGGTTTTTTTTTTATTTTTTAAGTAATCTCCATAAGGCCATGTATAAACTAAAGTTGAGAGCCATTAAAATTAGTAAAATGCATGCTGGCAATTGAAACAAAAACTATGAGAGAAGTCACATCGTAATTGCTTAAAATATTATCCAAGCCATTCTGCAGTCACCACCATATGGTTAAAATATCACACAATATTATTGACTGTCCCTGAAAAGACAATAAAATCTAAGATAACAGCTAGACATTAGCTAAATAGAGGAAAGCAATAACAACATTGAGATGATATAAGATGATCAAGCACAAAACACAAGGCATGCTACCTTTCCGCATCCCTCATAGTGACACACATACTGTCTTTCTCCATGGATGTGAGAATGCTTTCTCAAAGCACCAGCATCAATAAAGGTTTTTCCACATCCTTCATAGCTGCAAAGGAAAAGGACTTCAGTAGTTGGCTCTGGCTCTGGTTCTGGCTCCTTTGGCTCCTTTTCCTTCTCATTCAAGGCCTTCAATGTGCTCTCTACATGTGAGACATAAAGAAACTTGAGCCCATGCTTAAAAGTTCTTTTCGTTCTTTTTTTGTAAGTAATGGTAATGCAAAAAAAAAGAAACGATTTCAGAATAAGGAGGTATACTTAAGCTACACAAAAGAGAAATAAAGAAGGAAACACAAGTGAAAAAGAGAAAGGAGAGGAACACTCTAATTAGAGAGTATATAATCAATGCGGAGTTTTGATGAACTTCAAATTGTCTAATGAAATTCGAGCATAAAACTAGAGCTCCAAAAACTTCCCATTGATTTAATAATGGCCCCATTTCCAAGAACTTCCCTAAAGTAGCTATCCAAAAAACAGACAAGCTTTAGTTGCAAATAAACCACCTGCTTCCAGATCCAATTGCCATGGATGGCTTATCAGCAAAGAGATTCGTCTAGTAATGCTCAATTGAAAATTCATGAGTTTCTTTCCCCATCTTCCAGTAAACCACACAAAGAAAAAAAAAGGCATATTCTCATTCAAGAACTCTACAAGGTAACTCCACAGTTACCATCACGACAGCCTCCATGAAACTAAGCCAGCTTATAGGAGTAAACAAACCGGACTTAACTACTGGTTACTATGATATTGGAGAAAATTTTCAACTACATTAACATTTAAATGCAAATAGTAAATCTCGTTGAACCAACATGTACCCTGCAAAGAATCTTCAGTGAAGAAAATTGAATATTCACGTACACCTATTCTTCCAGTTACTTGGAGCCAGCTTGGTCCTTTTACGCCTCATCTGAATTAGTGATTTCCCCAAACATCCCATGTTTCTGCCCACCTTTTGACAAAGGAGTTTTAATTCGGCTTTTGGCTTTCCACATTAAACATGACACTTCTTTTGTACACTTAACACCCACAATTTCTAGAAAAATATAATTATTAACATTTAAAATCACCTCAAATTTCTATAACATAAAAAAAAATTACTTTCAACAGGTCATGAAATTTAATATGGCTTATTGAATGCCTTAAAACTATTAAGAAAGCCAATCCCACTGCCATTCCAAATTATAACGGGTTAATAAAAAAAATTCAGACATCAAAAGTTTCAAATGAAGTGCAAGTCACCTGAAACCCATTTCAAGAGATAGCACTTCCCGCCAGTCGCTACAACATCTTGTGGCACCCTAAGAAGAAATGCACTACGTCATATATAAAGCTCAATTCACACAATAAGGTGGTAAAATGCAGCACTCAGAACCATCAAAATACAACAAAAGGGCACAAAAAGAAAAAGCCTTCAATTTTCGTCAAAAAAACTTGTGGTACTAAACTCAATCCACCCACCGCCTACCACATGATTAACAGTTAGAAATTTGTAAAAGGAATCCCTCGTAAAACAAGCAAACTCGAGAAGCCAAGCTTAATAAGAATCCAATTAGACACTTCTAATGCTATGACTCTCAATGCCAATAGGTTAAGCCTTCTGCAAACATCAGATATAACCAACACAGAATTACAACCGGCGAAAAAGATGTCCAAGTAACAGATGTATTCTGATACAGCCATTTGATGTTAAAATTGGCAAACGCAAGCATGCACACATACACGTCTGCTAGGATTAAAACATATAGCATAAAAAAGATTCAATCCGATGATGAACGCCTGGACTAGATAGAATTACAAAAGCACTTTCGTCCAGTGGCATGAAAATCCCTGCGGGCTTAAAAAAACCTCCATTCCCCCAAAAGTCGCAAGTCGACAGACCCATACATGAAAACAAACTTATATCAACAGTTTTGCAAAATGCAGAGCAATGATCAAAACTCAATCATGTAGAATGTTCGATAACTCAAATAATCATATCCATAATCTACATAACGCGAGCAATATAGTCCTCAGACATTAAACGTTGCAAAAGAGAGCTCTTTCCAACTCTCTCTCACCAAATTGCTAGACAACTTCCCCCGGCCCGAACAATCATGCGCAAGTCACGGAAGCAACAACTAAAATTCGAAATTTTTTCACCTGCCACCTCACTCAGATTGACCCAGGAACTCGAGATTCATGCTCACTCCAGGCCCTATATAACGAAATCGACGATTCAACAATACCGCACGAGATCTACCGCCAAAATTCCTACTACGAGTACGCAGAACAGCACAAATCCCAAATCCTCCTTCCAGGCAGCACAATCCGAGCGACCAAAAAAAATCACAAATTGGGCCTCAAAACCCCCAGATCGATTGAAAAAGAGAGCACCCAAATCATCAAACGATGACAGAGCGCGAGAAGGAGAGCGAGTATACCATTGCTTGACCCACTTGACGGCGGGGGTCTTGGCCTTGAGGAAGGGGCGCCGGTCGAAGATGCTGTTGTGGTGGGCGTAATGGGACTCCATCTTCGGATTGCGCTCGCTCCGTCGCTTCGCTACACCTCCATATCACCAATCGAAATCCGAGCAGTTCAAGAACTAGGGTTTCGGGAAAAATCGCGATCGGGACGACGACGACATCGACGCGAATTAAGGGAAGAGATAGAGAGAGAGAGAGAGACTGTCGGAAAGCTTAAGGTTGGTTTGTTCACCGGAGGAGCCCGTAACCATTAAAATTGTGAAATTTAAATAGTTAATATGCGATTGAGTTATATATTTTTTGAATTAGTGGACAAGCGGTTTGTATTTTTTTCGGGAAAAAGATATTGCAGGTGCCATAACTTTCGCTCAATTTGTACCGGAAATTATCAGCGAATCACTTTAGTGCCTAACTTCGATTTGGGATACCGGAAATACGGCGTTGTAATATTTTACCATTTTTTCCGACGGACAAAGTTGCTAGAAATCTAGCCAAAATTCAATGGAAAAAGCCCTAAAATCATGTCGCTGCGCATGAAAAGCCCCGGATTTAACGGGAATTCGAGGACATATCGTTCAATTTCCCCCTCTGCTCCAAACCCTAATTCAGACCGATGATTTAAGGGCAAAATTAAGAGCTGAATCTAGCGATGGAGAAGAGAATAACCACAAGCGGCTCAAGTTCGTGCCAACAAAGCCAAGAAGAAAGTAGAGTATTACCGCCAAATCACTCACCTTTTCCCTGTTGCGACATTCCTCCCTCTAACATCATGCCCTAATTTTTTTTTTTCCTTCAAGCACCGAGCCTTAATTTTTTTTTCCTTGCGCCGATTGAGTGAGTGAGTAAGAGAGGATGCCACCGATTGATTGAGTCACTAGTGAGAGAGAGAGAGAGAGACAGCGCGCGAGCAGGCGAGCGAGAGTGCAAACGGCGACAAAAGAGAGATTCTCAATCAACACAGAGAAGGAGATTCCAAGTCTACAGGGAGAGGGATTTGTCTTAATGATAGAGATATTCCATTTGAGGGGTGCGACGTCGTTTAGGTATAGAAAGGTCACTCGTCTTCCATGTTGGATATATTATTTCATAAAAACCACATAAACACATAAGTGATCGTTTTTTTTCCGATTTGGTACTTAAGTGATATGGCGAAAAGTTTTGACGCTAAAGTGAGCGTCGTACGAATATCATGACACTTCTAGTGTCATTTTCCCCTTTTTCTAACTATTTCGATCATTTCTACGGGTGATGATAGTTTGATTTACATTAGTAAAGGATTCGAACAAAATAATGAATGATAGGAAAAACATGGACATTTCCGTAAATACGCGTACGACGCCAAATGCCACAACTTGCTTTATAGGATAGAAAGATAAGTAGGTACATAATGTCTAAATTTTCCGATTCCATTAAAGGCCACCTCGGGACATTAATTATTCCGTTCACATGCATTGGTGGCAATGGTGGCCTAAGGTTTTTTTGAACGGGAGATCCGTGATTTAACAAGAAATGTATCGTATCGAAATCAAGTCGTTAACCGCTCGGTTGATGCAACACCGAGTACAGAGATTTCGAAAAATTGTCGTTTGCTAGCCATAATAGCTATTAACTCCGTGTAGAAAATCTTGGTGAGTTTAGTGAGATGATGCAACTAATCGTCGGTGAAGTTTGGATGATCCTAAGTAAGAAAGATTGTGCTCGTGGATGATGTCACTGATGTTCATTTGGCAAAACACTGGGGTGAAATGACTCGTTTCATTTCCCCATAGTTGATTGGCTTAAAATGTATTTTGCTCAAAGCAAATAGCGTTTGGTTAGTAATTCTTGATATAGTCTTTTGATTAGGAATTTGATTCTCCGCCATCATCGACCGGCCTCGCACGACCTCGGGCGGAGCTTCACCGGCGACCCGGATCTACAACCTTGGAGGAGATGAGCAGCGGCAAGGCAAGGGCAGGGCCGGAATCTGAAAAAAAAAAATTGTGGTTGGCGATTTCGGAAGAAAAAACGTTCATCGTGACCCCGGAACCCTTCAGAAATGCTGAAAGCCCAAGGGGCCAAAGCCAATTTTTCTCAAAATTGTTCGCTCAAAAATAAAAACCAGCGACGAGCGAGAGAATGCTGCCGGCGTAAAGGATGCTGTTGTATCGCTCGGGGCCGGGGGCGATTCCGCGCGCCTCTTGTGGAGGATAAGAGCGCGCTCGCAGCGGCCGAAAACTGATATTCGGCGGGTTGTAAAATTTACTAAACAATGGTTGATTGTTAAGCTAATGTTTGAGTTGGTAAGTTGCAAAAATCAAATCAAGCAACATACAACTAAGGTTCTGGAAGGTGAAAGAATGTCAATTGCTAGTCAAGTACAAATTGGCAAATCAGAGTGTTGGGTAACTTTTTTCGAATATATTACAGTAAGTAGCTTTTTTTTTTTTTGCTAGAAATTAAACTTTATATTGCAAACAAAGCAATTACAAAAAGGAAGCATTACCTACATTAGAGCGAAATATAAAAAAAGACTCTACTAGTACAATATTTTTAACTCTAGCAGGGAGATCATGGTAAAGAAAAGAGGATTTGGTGCCTATATGATTGGAGGCCCAATTTGCAAGTGCATGAGCAGCTCCATTCTTGGATCTACGGGTCTAGTCCAAGCTCCAACCTGGATTGTGCTGAAATTGAAAGCGAGAATCTGCAACGAAAGGTTGAATACTCCAAGGGCAAAGACCCATTTGCTGTAGGCACTTTGATGAGCTTATAAGCGGATTTAACAGTAAAAATTCCATCAATAGCTGGCTGCCAAATCGGTTTATCCATCTAAATGGAGGATGGAACTTGAATCTAAAGAATGTCTTGGATCGAGGTTGGGCAAAACACCTGAGTTAGACTGTTTACATCCCAAGATTTTGTCCTTGGAATAAAGAAGCTCGCTACTTTCCTTTGCTTTAATATAGGATCAGGATCAATAAAAGAAGGGAGATGGTTTGGTACGTGTGGAATCCAAGGGTGATTACCAACCTCAATTGACTTACAATAAGTAGCTTAATATCAATGATACGAGGGTAAATTCGATACTCGTTAGTAGACTCAATTGTTAGTAACTACATGTTGGTAAAACTCCCTCAAACGTATACAGCAGCTTGATGTAATCAATATTGGTCGGTTCCAATATTCACCGGTAAATTTCAAAGGTCGTACAAACCAACCTGCAAATTGGCAAATGTGGTTGTGAGTTACTTTGTGCAGCTTCAAATGAATAATACTGGTAAATTGTGTTAGTCGATGGTGAAAATGAAATGTAAGTTTGATAAAGTTAGTGATTAATTAGAAATTGGTAAATCCAAATGTTTATCGGTAAGTTACTAAGATATTACTGGCTCAACGATTGGCCCGTGGCTTCAATTTTACTGGGGAGAGGTTACGCTGCTATCAAGCGGCGCTAGTGTAAAAAAAAGTAGCATTTCTTTCTTACCCAACCACGCTTCCTTCTCTCTCCCACACCACTTCGGCACCCATCAACGCGTCTCCACCACAGCGGCTGCCTCCGCGAAGCCACCGCCGCCGCTTTCCCCACTCCAAACCGAAGCCGCCGCCATCTCAGCTTGATCTCACGCCTATCTCTCTCTCTCTCTCTCTCTCATGACTTAAATCTTTGTCATTCTCTACCACGAGCGCTTGACAATGGTGTCACGCCTCGCCATTGAAGAGCTCGACGCCACCTTGAGCTCTGAACCACGCACACGAGGGCATCCCTCTGCTCATCTGATTCTGCACCATCGACAAGATCCATTGAGGACACACGACAACCAAGACTTTTGCAAGGAGAGTGACAGAGAGAGGGGCTTCGTTTGTCTTGGGGACTAAGGTGTAGGGATTTTAGTCTTCGAGGGCAGTGTAATTTTCTTTCTTGAGCTAAAGGTACATGTGGGTCATGGGAAACGTCGGAAATGCTTGCCACGTGTCCCGGCGGCGGCGGCGGCGGCGGCTTTAACGCAGCATAACCTCCCCCATATTACTACCGCTAGTTACAAATTACTATTTTACTAGTCACGGACAATCTACATCAGGATTCTGCATTGCTTCCTTCGGTATTTCATATGTATGATGGAGTTCTTTCTATGCTAGCTTCCCTAAGTTTTATATCAACTGGTGATCAATTTCTCTCCAGGTACAAATATAAGGGGAACCGCCTTTTACACCAACAAGAGCACAGATACTGAGGATCCTTCCAGCAAATAGTACCACGAAATCAGGACAAAATTAGAAAAGCTGTACAGTCTATTGCAACTTAACAAAGATATGTTGCTATGTACAATTCAAGGGATGAAAAGTAAGAGTCAACATGTCGACCTTCACCAGGGAATTTCACGTGTCGGCAAGAATTTACAGTTGAGTGCTTTACAAACTTGTTAATAGCAGACGAACACAACAGCGTCGTTGTGGACCACCCGGTTCATTAACAAATATGCCTTTCATGGAAATGTTATGCTGCAGGATTTTGTAATGAATATGTACAGACTTCTTAGCATCAGATGCGTCAGATGATTGTCGATACCTTGACCTCCTGTACGGAAGCACACGTGTTACTGTCAACATATATCGTTGTAGGGCGCGGTCTATTGAATCAAAATAGAGCAATAACAACACCATAACTACCGTCATGACCAGATAACTTTGTTAATGAATCACCTGTGCAAGAGCTGAGAGGGTTTATGGGTAATAAGCAAGTACCTTGCAGGCTACAATTATGTCTGCAGTGATCAAAGCTTTCTAGTGCATCTTCTTTTCTCGTACTTGCTCCTGAGATTCCGAAGAGAAAAGACCCAAGACCCACATCCTACAGAATTAGAGTGAAACATAAATAGTAGCATCGCGAAGATTTAAAGTAGAGATACAGGACATGTCAACGTATCCGCAAAATCACCAAATCCTGGCAAGGAATTGATAATATTTAGATCAACCCCATATCCTTATTCTACACAATGTTTCACAGAAAAAATTAAGCTGGATCATACTGTACTTAAAACAATTCTGCATAATATCATCCTAAAACATGCGTGCAAGGCCAAGAATGCTTTTTCACATGAAATATCACTTGAAAATATTCCCAACATGTGCGCGAGATAGGGATAGCGGACATGACTACTTAGATCAATGCGGGGGCACTAAAGACTGAAAAGCATTTTTAAAAAAAAAAGGAAAGGCTTTCGAGGAAAAGTTTGTGTGGCCTCAACTAGAAATAAGATGACAAGTTCTTCTGAGGTGGGTCCCACAATGAAGAACAACAGTGTTTAGATGCGGTTCTATCATAGGGATGTAGATTTAAAAGGGATGAGGAGAGATTTTAAAACATATGGAAGTAGACTCGACATAAAGATTTTGAATATTTGGATCTCAATTGAAAAATTAGCATGAAACAGAGAGAATGTAAGTGGATCCACGTACCCAATCCAGATTGGTGGGATAACACTTGGTTGCTGTTTTTAGCATTGTCAGCATTTGAAACAGCATTAGCTACTTTGTCAAGCCAAAATACAATTCTCTAAGCATCAAGAGAGTTCTAGTACTACTATCTCTACAATGTCATGAAACTACCGTAGAAAATGATAAAAACTTCCTAAATGTGTCTCACAAGATCAACAGCAAACATCCACAGAGATAAAATGATACACAAAACCTAGGCGGAGACTTAAGTTTCAATTATAAGATTGTCAAATTGAACAGCCAAGAATTGCTGTTATGTTCACAGTTGCAAAGCAATCGATAAGTGAAGGTAATTCATCCAAATCTGGATATCCTATTGCTGCTAAAATCCATACTCACGTCATACCCAAAAAAAAAGGTGCTGCTTGTCTAAGAAATTGAATAGACACAGAGGAATCTTACGACAAAGTATTGGCTACATAAAATATTGGAAGCCTTCCAAATCCAGCATCTCTCTGCTTTCTTCTTTCAGAAAATATAGCTTGCTCAGCCCTTGAGCTGGTAGCTGTCAACACAAACTGAAAGACGCATTTATTAGTATAAAGAATGCGAATGAATCAAACCAATCTGATCATTCAGCAAAGAGAAGTAAGCACGGTTATATTAAAGAAAAGTATGAAGAACCATGTGTCATCTGCTGATTTGGCAATTTCTTCTGAAGACAATAAAACAGCTAAATGTTGAAGTACATACTCTACACTAAATGGGATGCCTAAGAAGAATATGTGGCCGCACTCCTCTGTAGAATCGATTCAATGACAGAATACCAGCATATCTACTTTCCTTCAGATGCTGGAACGCCTATTCTGATATCTAGCAGCATCAACAGGCTGCTTGCCCAGGGAAACATAAGGGTTTGCTAGCTTCTTGTATGTTTTTTGGTCTATGACCTACTTTAAATTTATTATGTTTCCATGTTAATGAGACAAAGCTTTAAACTTGGAGTCCAATTCAGCATTTATGACATCTATTATAGCACATAAGCACCATTTAGGAAATTTTACAATTAATGCTGATCTAGCGCAGCTAGACCTGAGTTGAGCATGATTCGGATAAAGAATTATATAGATGTTTAGCAGCGAACAGCCAAAGCGGATGATAAGCACGAATTTAGGGGCAGAAATTTGTTAACTAAGGAAAAGACTTGACCAGGGGTTTGAAATAAAGTGTGAGTATATCATTTCACACTTAAAATGAAACTACATCACAAGTGCTCGAGACAATTGCTGAAAATTGACTAAATTTTTTATCAACTAGCAAACAAAAAGAGCTTTAACTATTATAAATGCTTCTAGCATTATATGCACACATTAAAGGCAATAGAGGAAAAGGCAAAGACATACCAGTGGAAAAAGTATAGCCATGACACCATATCCCACTAGAGGTGAGAAAAAGAAAATAGCCAGAACGCAGGGGTTTCCTGTAAGGAATTTAAGCAAATCTATTGAATAAATAGATTGACTTGCCACCGAGTAAACTGCATTTTAGACATGCTCACAACCAGCAAATAAAGAAGCTCACTAGCTCCCAATCAGAATTAGATTATGCCCTGAAATTAAATCTCATTTTAACATTCTCCTAGAAGTACATAGGCGTTGAATCTCCACATGAAATTAAAACATAATAACACTAAATATAATGCCATCTCTGGAAGAAAAAAGAATCATATGAGCTTCAAAGAAACATATGAACCATTTTCCAACATGATATGCTGGGAGACACCATTATAACCCGCACGTTGATTTAGAAGATTCAGTCAAAACGAGGGACAAGCGTGCCGTGACTCAAAAAGTCTGTTATAAGAGATCAACAATGCATGTGTTTTTTTTACAAGCCACATAATTTAACATTCACCACAAGTTGACAAATTTAAGAAGACAAACTTTGACCCAGTTTTAGTTTCTTGCGATTGTTTCAATTTTACCTAACAGGTATACAAAATTCAATTGAACTCTCTGTAGATAAACATAACCCAGTTTGTCATTTCATATGAAATTCTTAAAGCTGATACGGAAAAGGTAATCCAATGTAGTGATCAAAATGACTCCTTACAATAGGAAAGCTCATCTCGCTTATTCAAACAGGACATATTCTATTTAGTCAACATTAGAAAAATCTATTAACTCATTCTAAATATAAGTTACCTAAGAGCAATAAAGTCAATTTTAAACTATGATAGCATACAAGTTGAAGAACTGTATGCTAATTTTCTTGTATTGTCTTTGTAGATAGAATATCATAGTTTAGAATGACATATCTTTACCAGCTCCCATCAGATTAATAAAATTTCGTAAATCAGTAATTTAGGAAGATCAAGCTAATCTAATCCTTCTCTTCCAGATAAAATAGAAGAGCATCATTAAAGTCAACTCTTCATATTATCACTTAACTTCAACCAGTAGTCCCTTGACTCAAGTTCTAGGCTCCAGTTTACATTTCATACTTTTCCATGCAGATCACCAAACTTGACTGCCAGTCTCCTATAGACTATTTCTGGGAAAAAAGAAACCATACAAAGGACATGAAAAGAGCATTATTTAGGGATTATACTCAAACATTCACTTTTATTACTTCTGTCAGATATATCAGCACATCCTTTGCTATTAAAAGAAAGCATATGAAACTACTTTTCTATTCATATGTAGATAATGTCAAGACGATGATGAAAAAGTGTGTAACATAAGAAATAGCATATTTTTCTAACCCCCATGTGCGTGTACGCCATAAAAAAAATTAGCACATCCATTGCAGGAGCAAGAAACAATAAAAAGCCACTGCAGATACTCTTGGATTTGTGGATCCCACATAAACCATGGTGAATAAGTTTTTGACACACACACACACTGAGGCCGCAATGGATCATATTAAGTATCATGATCAGAAATTGCATTTGCGCGTGCGCGCACTGAGGCCGCGATGGATCATATTAAGTATCATGATCAGAAGTTGCATTCACACACGCACACCCCACACACACACTGAGGCCGCGATGGATCATATTAAGTATCATGATCAGAAGTTGCATTACCAAAGCCAGCAAAGAATGCCCAATTGGATTCAAAAAAGTCCAGCCTCTTGTCCAGACTAACTTCAGTAAAGTTCCATTTGTACCTACAAAGTTCCATATAAAAAGAAGGAAAAATGCGAGCAGAATGTGTAACCCAATAAAATACATTGAGAGGATTACATACTCGAAACAGTAATAAGCATACATCCAGGAGAGCAGCAAAAAATTAAGCGGCTTTCCAATATAGGGAACAAATCCTAGAGCATAAACCTGCAAGGTGCAGTAACAACTTCTCAGCTTGTCAGGCATTCATACAAATGGTGTATGAAAAGAAACTGAAAGATGCGGTTGTTAAGGCAACAAAGCAGCAGAAAATAGATCCCCATAAAACTGCTTAAAACAAGAGAATATATAAGGTCTACCATTCAAAAGACTTATTTTGGAATCACAGTTTCAGTATAGTCATATAGCTAAGACATTTCATCTTATTAGGCATGGAAGAGGTGAAAGATCGGGCAGTCTCCCCTCCAATCGCATCTACATGACCGATTTCATTATGGTGATTCCCTCATAAATCAACGACATTGGCCTTTAAAACAGAAATTGCTCATTATTGGGAAAACATTCTACTAACATTGCATGAGGAGCCACAATGGTGTAAACACTTGGGCTGCGATGTTTGTGAACACGTACACATCACAGGAATCAGGCACCTCGTCAAATTCTACTACACTTGAGCAATTAACAAAACCTTTCACTCTATTCAACACCTGTGGGTTATAAAACGTGTTTGATCACTAGAATAGTTCAAAGTCCAATTAAAATGCTTTTTAACCCATGATGTAGCTTATCAAGATTAAATCTAGACTTTATTTCACCTCTAGGAAGAAGAAGGTCAGAAGCAGTATTGAATACACCTGCTCTCCAATTCCGATCATCACCCTAAGGAAAATGAAACCACATTAGCTTCAGATAAACTAATACCAAAGGCCAACTTCCGTAGCCAAGTATAAGAATAGTCAACCGTGTTTAGTTCTATACCCTCCAAGATCAACTAGTTTTTCTGTTTCAATCTTACTTTCCGAGGCCACTGCCTCATTTTGGCTTGAGGGTTGCTCTAACATAGAGCGAGATCCTTCCAAAGCAGCAAATCCATGTTTAGCTATGTCACTGTACCTGCATTCACATCTTCCACCAAAATCTTAGATTTCATCCATGACCTATATCATAAGTACTAGGAAAGATTGCACAATAATCAACAAAAGATTCTATGTCCTAAAGAATTTAGAAGTGTAGACAGCACAGTAAGAGTGAAGCGGTAGATCTAGAAACCTCCTTATTACGAACTGACACCGAGAAAGCAAAACTGAGTTACAACCAGATAAACTGATATCTACTGACACCGAGAAAGCAAAACTGAGTTACAACCAGATAAACTGATATCTGGGACACATGTTTATCATGACCTAGGATGCAAGCAATAAAAGCGGACCATTTATTAAATCTCTCAATGACCACCTCACAAAAGATGGTTATGAAATGCATCCATCAGGAGCACCTTCTTCCCTTGGACCATTTTTATCCCCATAACAACAAGGCTAATCAAGCACCAAGAATTCTATTGAGTCTCTTTAACCTTTCTAGTTATGAACAGCTTGACATTCCTTGTTTTTCTTGCATCGACTAAACAAAAGACGTGTTGCTTTTGCTAGCTTTCAATATTAAGACATCAGTTACAATAGGAAATGCACTAGGTCAAGTTTACCCACAAATTATCGCAGGAATCTTTTCTTTCTCCTTGTTTCCATTGATAACAGAACAACATGTTGACTCCTGCCTTTTAAGTTACAAGAAAGGCCATATGCACATGCTTACAGTATTTTATTTCCTAGTCACGATGCCTAAGTTATCCTTACTTCATGGAAAATTCCCATAAATCAAACAAACAAGACTACCAGAGTAAAAAGACGTAAAATAACTAGTGTAGAATGAAATTTTGGTGAAAGTGAGGGCAATACCATATAGTGCTCAAAATGAAGCTAAATATGTACAACGGGTAGAACCAGAAAACCTGTCGAAAAAAAAAACATCCAGGTAAGAATTAATTAATCCATAAGAGATTATAAGAAATTTCATAACATAAAACATTAACTTTCTCATTATTGTGATATGCCTGCCATTCTTTGAGTTTCTGTAAACCTGATGCGAACTCACCTATCTTAAAATCTTATCTTGAGTTTTTTTCTGTACGAAGGTTACACCAATTAAATAAATAACACTACTCTTTAAATTGAGCAATTTCAGGGGTCAGCAGGCTACTTTCCATGCCCTATATATCTCTCGAGACTATTTCCCAAGCTTAGGAACCTAGAAATCAAACAATAAATTCTATTACCTATAATTTGTTTCTTTCCTACTCAAAAATCAATCCATACTCAACATCTAAAATGTGATTAACTTTGAGTGCTAAGCTAGGAAGAAATCAAAAGTTATGCAACAGATAAGGACAGCAAACGACCCTCTTTTCCACAAAACACTATAGCTTCGGGTAGTGTCCGCTGCCCTGCCAACACGAGGCCATAAAACAGCAGATCTGTTTAGTAAGTAAAAAACTGCAAGTGGCATGAGCATACTTACATAAAATAATTGTACAAGTCCAAAATGTAGGAAGGAGTAGAGCTTCAAAACACCGGAAGAAGGACAAGAACCTTGAGAAGTAATCTGAGAGCAGTTCTCGGGCAATATCCACTGAAGTGTAGGGATGACAAGCGATTTTAAGACAAAGATGCTGCAAATATATCAAAATTATTTTCTTCACACATACGGCATGTAGAATTCTGAAGAACGAAGTGGAAGAGCATTGCCAGAAGAGTTGAGAAACAAAATCTATCAAAAATATCAATTGTTACAAATTACAGCTGTTATTCGCATACATTAATCAAGAGATTCAACTGATTATAACAATGTAGAAAATAACTACAACTGAATGCAATGAAAATGCCATGAAAACACTTCACAGCATGAGTCAACTAGTTTTTGGAACTAATATCAACACATGCTTTGCACATGTTTCCTAACTAAAGATGATGCTAGGTTTTTAGCTCTTCCAGCTAAACATATATATTTTCACTGTTCCAGTCGTCCACTTCATAGCTCTACCTACACCTTTCTAGTTCAAGTTTGCCTCATGCACCAAAAAAATGAGTTTTTAAGAGAAACAGCAATTGTTAAAAAAAATTAATTGATAGTAAAAGAATTAGTCCTTTCATCAAATGTTACCCTAAAATCTTAGCCCATTAAGAATTCGCCACGTTCATTATGTTTATTAAGAGTTTCCAACACACCCACGATTAGTCTTCCTACAATCTTACCCCTCCTTCTTTCATAGCAAGACTATACCCTAATTCAGTGGAGAAACTTTTAGGTGCTCCAAAGGATGATGCAAACAAGCCAACCATGCCAATAACCTCATAGAGCGTGCCAAGTATTATGAGTTATTTTCTTATAAAATTATAACACTTCTCATGTGGCAATTGACTTGGATGGACAGGAGGGCAGTGCTCCACGAGAACCAGAACCCCTCTCTTCATTAACATTAAGTACAAACAGGTACTTCCAGTGGTCCCATTATCATGAGTTTCACTGAAATTTTCCTCCTTTCCCTCAGGCACAAATTTCAAGCAAAGCCAAAGAAACTTCTATCAAAAGGAAGAGAGAACCACAACAGACAACCGCTTGCGCAACAGCACCGACCTCATCACAATTCACAAAAGAATTACAATAGCTTAAAGAGTTCGTTCGAATATCACCATCATCCATGCCTGGAGAATAAGTACACTTCATTCTGATTTATAATTTCCTGACTGCATTCAGAACAACGAAAAAGAAAGGAAGTCCCCTAAGAAAATTTCATCAAACGGGTAAGGATCTTCCAACCGAGGGCACTGGGACATGAAATGACCGAAACAAAAAAGGCACGGCTTTGCAGACAAATCAACGGACGCCAGTCTTGAGGTAATGAACCAAAGATAAGTGCTTTCAAGCTAACAAAGCTTCTGATCTCCTTGATCTCTAACATATAGACCACCAACGACAGTCTCAAAAAAAACCCAAAATCGCAAATTCAATCGAACAGAGAGACCGCGTAGTACCCAACTTCTAAAAACGGCACCTCAGTCAAACACGAAGTCAAATTCATCTGATAAAGCAGGATTCCCAGAGACCCAGCAACTACCTCCCGAGGAATATGAAGCCGTTCAAGAGAAAACACTGCCCGGTCCTGATCGAAAGCTTCTTCGACCTACCACCAAAGCGCGAATTCAACCAAAAAAAGAAAAACCCATTCGGGTCAGTTTCAAATTCCTCCATAATTTCCCGGGGAAACCCAGAAACGCCAATCGAGAAGCAGCGAAGCTCGGAAGAGCCGCAACGACGAGCCAAAAGACGAAGAAGGAAGGAAGGAAGGAAGGTGTACTTGAGGCAGAGGGAGACGACTCGATGTAGGCAGCACGCGTCCGCGAATCCAGCGAACCAGAGGCGCAACGCTGCCTTCGTCTTCAACCTCGCGCCCTCCGTCCATGGCTTCGCGGACTCCATGGGGGCGATCGAGGTTTGCTTGGAGCTCGAGAAACAGTGAGGGACTTCGACCGGAAGGAATGCCAGTCCCTCGTATTACCCGAATTTCGGAATATACATTTATGCGTGTCGTGTAAGGCAAAATACTCGTATTTCTACAGAAAAAAATAAAAAATAAAAAAACACCTGCGTATACGTGATTATCTATAGGACTTACGGAAATATGCATGTACGAAGCACGCGTCGTATTACATTCGAATGAAAATTATCCAACTTATAATTAATTATTGATTTTCAAGTGTCAAATAATGATGTGACGTGCCAATTATTGCTTATATAGGTTATATGCCATGGTAAGGATGGTGCCCGTGCCATGCAAAGCTAGTATAGCTTATGAGGCTTCGTTTGGTTCGAAGATGGTGAATTCTCAAATGGATTTCCATTCCAATTAATCTTCTTTACAACAGTGTCGCGATCTCCCCGCGAGAATAGGTGCCAACAAATAGTTTGTGGATCGTAAGAAATTTTGGTTTTCAACGAGAGAATATTTCTCATTAGTGACAGCGAACGGTAATCGGATATTTGACGGCTAACGGTGAATTTTCGCAACATATGGCGGGAATTTGATTTTTGATAACAAAGTCCCGCGACCAGCGGAGGAGTCCGGCCATGGGCAACAGAGTCCGAGGGCCGACGACGAAGGCTGGCAACCGGTGGCGAGAGCGGCGGCCAGCCGCCACCGGTTGGTGGTGGAATTGGGTATTAAAATGTGAAATGGTACAACCCCAGGTTTAGTTAAGTAATCTATATCACTATATCACGGAATCCAAATCGGTACTCTTTATTTTTCTCAAGCATGACATTAGTGGGAATTAAAATCCAATTTGTCGGCGGAGTTGGATTTAGCGAATGGACCAAACGAGACACGCGTACCACGGTATATTATTCAGGTCAAGCGTGACATTCGCCGCCGTCGCACGTGGGGACAAAAGGGACATTTCTCTGCTTCCACCGCACACTCACACACAAGCTCCCCCTCTTTTTGACTCTCTCTCTCTCTCCGCCGTCGTTCTCCACTAGCGGCGGCGCCCCATATCTTCACACTTCGAAACACACTCTCTCTCTCTCTCTCTCGGAGCTTCACTCGCCGTACCAATGGCGTCCGCGTCGATGTCGTCGGTCTCGCCGTCCCACAGTTCCAGCAACACTTCTCGCCATCCTCAATCACACCTTCTATCTTTGCCTTCCGTGCCTACATGTCTATTGGTTCAACGTGTAACGTGATTCATATATTTTAAATTTGTTCAATATGATCCCTGAAATTTAACCCAATATACATTGTCGTGCATGAACTTTTAAATTGTTCGGCATAGTCTCTTGAGTTTTTTGTACATGTTAAATTTGGTCTCTAGATTATCCAATGTTGTTCATGAACTTAAATTAATGAAATGACAACATTGAATAATATTTGAACATGTATCAAAAGTTCATAGACCACATTAAATAAATTTAAATTTCATGGGCCACATTGAATATTAAGATAAAGTTCAAGGATCACGATGAACAAACTCAAAGTTTAGGAACTCCGTTACATATCAAAGTTCATAGATTCATCCCATACATTTATGCATGTCGTGGTAAGATGAGGCTCTATCAATAAAATATTCAACGAAACAACGTTTGTACATATGCCATTATCGACAAAATTTTCATCTCCTGCGTATTTATTGAACTTACCTAAAAAAATACACGTATCAAATGCATGTCATATTTTAATCGAATAAAAAATTTTCGAGTTTTAACTAATTTCATATTTTTAACGGTTAATTAATGATATGACATAACATATAATTTATATGGAGTACGTGATATCAGATCACTCGACGAAAATATTATGATCTTTTGATTTTTAATTGGATAGTACGAAATAGTAAAATATTCATATTAAACGAGATACCTTTGATAAAATCTTGTAGCATAAATGATCCGATTACAATATGAAAGCATTCTCATCAGTAGAACAATTAATTTAAACTCACAGTATCGTCATTTTTAGATCCTATTATACTGATCATCGAATTTTCTCACGTAATTATTGGAAAAATTACAATAAATACATGAATTTTGCTGTCGAAATTTAAAAGGTCATCCGTATTTAGAAAAGCTAGGAAAAAAATGTGAATTTTGCTGGACATCAGCGGCCGTTGACACTTAAATTTTGGCGATCCACTTAGCTATTTATCACATAAAAAAAATTAGGGGTCAATCGCGGCGCCTAGGAAAAAAATAATTATTAAACTGCATATAAATTTTAGGGGCATTTGTGGTAATAGGCTCATATAGTGCATTTAAATTAGATTGGCGGCGGATAGGCTTGAACGGGTGGTTCGGAACTTAATTAATAAGCTAGACTGAGCCCACGAGATCATTAAACTTTGGCCCAAGCCCATGGCTGAAATCGCTTAATTAAAATGCCGAGTGGTAAAATTGATTTGATTGATTCTTAAACTTGACAGATATCTTTTGTATGGAAATAAATATGGGGAAGAAACTCTAATTGATTCTTATAAATAGAGGGTAGGATGATGCATGTTGAGTATGGATTGATTTTTGACTAGGAAAGAAACATACCATAGCCAAGTTGGTCCAACATCCACTTGGAGATTGAAGAGGGATGAAGCATTGGTGAGTATAGATTGACAATTTGGTAATTTAGTCAAACATTCCCTTGACAACAGACTCGACAGCTGCTCAGACACCACCGTGCCGTAACACGATTCACAAGCACAGGAGAATGTATCCATCTTCTCCACAAAGATATGTGATAAGAGAACCGGCTGATTTCAGGCATATCACCAATCAATAACGAAATGAGGACCTCAAAAGCATTGCCACGGGAGCATTCTGATGCACCAAATGCATACTTCAACTAAATACCGGCACACGAGAATCTGGTATGGCTGTCGCCTTTGTTCAAATAATCTGAAAAATAATGAATTTAATGTAATTCGCCCACAATGAAAATTGGCAACACAGGTCTCAGCATGAACATGCCTTCGATCGAGTGGCAAAATTTCCCTACTCGAAATGGGTATAAAAAAAAAACCATACCAGATTAATCTAGCTAGCAGTAGTTAATAGTTGGAGAAAACCATCGGTTCTAGCCATATCTACAAGGAACTATTTGCTGCTAAAATGCCGATTAAGATTCTAGAATCTCACCGTACTATAATAAAAGGTAAAGAAACGCCGGATTCGCCTAAGATATTATTAAGCTAGTATTTTCCCAAGACAATGATCTTCTTAAGATCAATAAGATTATAGTGTCATATAGATTGAACACAGTTTAATCTCGGTGAAAGTATATATCGAGATTTTAAACTCGACCTCGAGACATATTTATTGAATTTCATAAAAATAATATACGTGTTACATAATTTTTCTTTACAAGTCTTAGGATCCTACAATGCGCAGTTCAATTCCACGAAGTGGATATTCAGACACAGCAAATCACTAAATTAACGGTATTTGCTTTGAGTATATACATCCTACCATAAGACTTTCTAGAAATAGTGCACGGAACATGCACAGCATGTGCACGGTGCATGAGAGTTCCGTGACCAAAGGCCAGGGGATGGCAAAGAGAGATTGAGAAGCATTGAGAAAAATTATAAAACCATTAACCATCTCAATGTACAATCAAAAGCAAGAATGTAATTAATTTATTCTCTATTCAACTTATCTACGCGGTCGTGCATCTATGCAGCTTGTTATCCACTTCTACCCAACTATAAGCTGCTACTTTCTGCACTTTCTTATCCTTCATCATCTTTTGCACATTTAGGGCTTCTTGCCAGTGGCTAGTACCGGAATAAATGTTTGATAGAAGAACATAATACCAAGAACTATCAGGATCTTGCTTTGCCAGCTTCCAAACTATCTGTTTCCATCCATAACTACCCTATCCTTTGTATGTTGGATATGGAAGGACTCAGTCACAGCGCAAATAATTGGCTCCGGACGTAGTGGTCTCGGTATTGGCTCCTTTGCCCTGGATTGGGCTACTGTTGCTGCCTTCAATGGATCTCCGTTAGCCTACCCAGGATTTGCAATTATAAACATAATTGTCGGCCTTTTCAAAAGCAACTTACATCAGGCAAGAAGCAAGACAGTCGCACGTTTGTTGAATTTTGGATGTTTCTACATTCAGATAATAACACACATAATTTTGAATTTTGGTCGTCACGTCACCTCGACAGCTACCACTCCACATTCCGGCGATGTTAATGTTACCGAAAACACACATAAAAAACAAATGCCGTTCTAGCAAATCAAAAACATATATGCACACTAAAGGCAAGGAAATAAAAGATTGACTGTGGCAACCTCAAACTGCAGGAATCACCGGAAAATGGGTTGCGGCTCCGGTAGGTGTTCATCCACAGCCGACAACGTGCTAGAAGGCATGTAGCTGTGGTGGTTGGCGGAGAAGATGGTCGGCCAAGCGAGACGGAGGGGTGGGTGAACCTTCCTAAGAAGGAACAAGAAGAAAACTGAGAGCTGTGTGTCTCCGGCCAAAAAATTCTGATCTTGGAGCCCCTCTTCTCCGAGTGTCCCCTCTAAAATCTCTCTCCCCTCCCCTTCGTTCTGTCTCTCCCTATTTTTGTGACAATCTATGATGTGCCAGAACTTCCCTTTCTTTTTGTCTTTCTTTTCTTTTCTCTTCTTCTTTTTTAAATTTTAATAATATTTTTTAAAAGAAAAGGAAAACATGTTCTACTAAATTTTATTAATGCAAATACATCCAGTGTACACATGCTATGCGATTTAATGAGAATTATTTTTATTTAGGGGTTAAAAATTAATGCGTATACACTTTGAGGAGTCCTTTTAACCATAAATCCTTCTAGAAAAAGTGCACAGGACGTGCACGGTATGTGCACAGCAAGTGCACAATGCATGAGAGTTCCGTGAGCAAAGGCCAGCGGTGATGGCAAAGAGAGATTGAGAAGCATTAAGAAAAATTATAAAACCACTAACCAACTCAATGTACAATCAAAAGCAAGAATGTATGGAGTTCGCTACAAACGGTTGTCCGAGTGTGCGTGGGAGCCCGAACATAGAGGCTCGAGGCATGTGATAGGTTAGGCATGGAAGGGTCTAGGCTTGTTTAATTATTTTATAAATTTACTAATCGCATTATAAACTAGCAATAATTTACTAATCTTAAAACTTGTTACAAAAGTGCAACTGAGTCCTAAAATTTTCACTAAATACAATCAAGTCTAAATCTTGTCAAATTTGTGCAATTAAATCATTCCGTTATCTCTGTCAAATTCGATCAACAATAAATGCTGACATGGCTATTTTATTACTTTCTTAGGATATATGACTTTATTTTTATTAAATATTTTAAGAGAAGCGCTAATGTGGCATCTTTAGTTTTCTCATCTGGATGTTTTTATTTTGGTCTTATATTAATTATGGGAAATTTTTACATTACGAGTACAAAATAAATTTGCTTGACTTGAAAAAAATGAAAAAGAAAGGGAAATAAGGTAGGTTGGTTCTTCGATTAACCTTGGAATCAGCCGGTTCGGTTATAGGCCGATTCTAAAGCGATTTTTATAATGTAGATTCTAAAATTTTTGGTCTAAAATCTACTCATTTGAAAACTAATCACCCTTGACATGTATGCTTACATATATATATATCTATTAAATTTTACATCATCAATACATGCTACACTGATAAATAGGGATTATCCTATACATCATCTCGTATAGTTGGATTTGCTAGACATAACTCCTCGAGCAAGACTTTTTGATCCATTCAATCCAATTACCACGCATTAAACACAATATATTTTCTGATTTTCTTCTAAAAGGATAACACTAGGTACGTAGCATTCGATAATTGACTTCATGATACTTGACTTCGTGAATAACAATGTCAATTATCATAAACCTCTCTAAAAATCCCTTTTACACCCGCTACAGTTTCATTGTTATAGTTTTCGGACCTTATGCTTTATGTGAATTCCAAGTCAATCGCAAGTTTGCTGACCGGCCGTAGAGTTTGACTATTGGTAACACAGTTCGGCAGCCAAAGGCAAAAGCCGGTGATTGATGGTAAAGATGGGAGCAGTGATGGCGGTCGATGGAGGAATTGGGTTTTCAATAATTTTTTTGGTAACCGAGGTGTCAAGTGGGTTCTTGTAGACCGACTATTCTCAAGGAGACTAAAGACAATGAACCCATCCATATTGACCCCACTTAAATCACAAAGTCTTTCAAATTTGGGGAATCGAACGCGGGATCGGTCTGCCTAACCACACAATCTCAAGTACGCTCTAACTAATTGGCTACCCATGGGTGGGTTTTCAATAACTTTATCGTCATAAAAATATAGAATGAAATCTCGATATTAACTATATAGTCTGATAATCCGATTTCATTTTTCGAAATGTTCTATTTCGCGTCCAAACCGATTTCTTACTATTATTTTTCTCCAAACATGCAATTAGTGAGAATTTTTTTTATTGAACTTATATTTTTTTTTAGAAAATTCGATTTTTGTATGGACAATGACACAAACAATCCATGAACTTTGACCCAATATACAATTTAGTCCCTCAATTTTTAATTTATTAAATGTAGTCCATGAACTTTAGCTTAATATTCAATGTGGTCCTTGAATTTTTAATTTGTTCAATATGATCCTTGGACTTTTAGTACATGTTCAATTTACTCTATAAACTATATGAAAATTTACAATATAGTTAATGGAAGGATTACATTGAACATTTTTATAAAGTTTATGGATTATATTGAACATGTACAAAAAATTTAGGGATCACACTGAATAAATTAAAAGTTCAAGGACCACATTGAATATCGGGTTAAAGTTCAGGAACTATATCGAATAAATTAAAAATCTAAGGATCGAATTACACTTTAAGCCAAAATTCAGGGACTGTTTGTGTCATTTTTCCATTTTTGTATTGAACCAAGCGGGACCAAATTCCGCGCCCCGCGCGGGACAGCGCCACCGGATGTTCAGGTTAAATTGCGATACTATCTCGACACCGTCACGTGTGGACCAAATTGACGTATCTCCGCCTCCACACACACACTGCCGTTGTTTTTGACTCTTACCTCTCTCTCCGTCGTCGTCCTCCCCTCGCGGCGGCGCCGCCGCGGCGCTCCATATCTTCACACTTCGAAACTCTCTCTCTCTCTCTCAATCAATCATTCGGAGCTGGCCTCGCCGTCAACAATGTCGCCCGTCTCGATGTCGCTGGCCTCGCCGTCCCGCGGTTCCCGGCGGCTCCTCTCGCGGTCCTCAATCGCGCCTTCTCTCTCCGCCTCCCGCGCCCGCACGTCCGTCGGCGCCGCCTCCCTGAGGCCGCCCGCGTTGCCGAGGATCGTCTGCTGCTCCGGCTCTCTGCCGTCCTCCGCGGCCGCCGCCGCCGCCGCCGTCGCGGTCGCGGTGGCGGCCTCCAAAGGCAGGCCGGAGGGCGAGCGGAGGGAGATCCGGCTCGGTCTGCCGAGCAAAGGGCGCATGGCCGACGACACTCTCGGCCTCCTCGAGGTATACATCGCATTGCGGTTTTGGTTGCCGAGGAATCGGTTCCGAATGCGAAGTTTATAGAGAGTTGAATGCATACAGACGTGCTATACGTAGTGTTATCGGATTTGACTTTGGCGATGAAAAGTGGCTTGAATCTCTGAGATGCCGCTCTAGGAGACTTGTGGTGGTTTGTTTTTTTTTATGTGCGTACTGACCCTCTTCGACTTTTTGTTCCTGAAGGATTGCCAATTGTCAGTCAAGCACGTTAATCCTCGACAGTATGTTGCAGGAATTCCACAGGTATGGAAATTTCATGAAAAATGTGTGCCTCATATTGGTATAGACATGGTGGTAAGACATTTTGAGTTCCTTTATTGTAATTCGCTTGGACCTCAATTTTGATTTTAAGAACTAGTAGAGATAGGTTTAGAGAGAGAGATTTTATAGTCATCATATCTGAAATATGTGGACAGGGAACCAAGGAGTGCTAACCCTTTACAAAATCATTAATGTAAAATAGGGTCTATGTACTAATTAAGATAGAGTGTAATCTTCACAGAGTGCTGATGGTTTGAACCCGAAGGGTAATGCTGAAACCATATCTGCAAAACGCAAGAAGAAGAAATGACCAATTCAAGTCACCCAATTGCTGTGGTTGAAAAGGTCCGTGTCTTAGAGTACTTCTGTTGTGATGAGCTAGACAAGCGCTTCTCTATTCTTAGATAGATTTGCTCTTATTCATATAACATAGAAAACTCTCCATGAAAAAGTAATTAGAGAAACTAAAAAAATCTCCAGGGCACTGTTTATATTTGTTTTACTGTAGACATTTGGTATTTCAGTTGTTAGTTCTATATACTGCAGAATGTTCTTAACTGATTTGGTGGCTAACTTATCTTGCAGCTTGCTAGTTTGCAAGTCTGGTTTCAGCGACCAAAGGACATTGTAAGAAAATTGTTATCTGGAGATCTAGACATTGGAATAGTGGGTTTTGACACAGTTAGTGAATTTGGACAGGTAAATATGCTGTATGTTTTATCATTGGTTGGATTTTTTCCTCATCATTTTTCATTAATGTTTCGTCTGCATTCAAAGATTATACTCTGAAGCTGTGAAAACAATTTATTGCACGGTTTTCCCCTGCTTTGTATGAAGTGGAAGATCAAGAGTGCTTTATCAAACAAAAAGTCGTATTTGCTTTCCCTCTAAAACCAAAATATTGGAATAAGCTTTCATGCTAAAACCAAAAAATTACGAATAATTCGTTTCGATTTGAAATGTTAATGATCACATATTTTTCAAGACTAGGTGTGTTTGGTATCAAACAAAGGTTAAACTTGAAATGCTGAGGGCAGTAGCTATGGCCAAAAAGCTAAGACTGAAGTCACACCAGATGCCCCACTGCAAATTGAAAATGCCGTGTGCTGATTAGACATTGACTACTATGAATAAAGTTGATTGAGGAGTGGCTCTCTGAATAATACAACTTTAAAGAGTCCCTGTGAGCATCTGACAGAAGATCCTAGTTTTCCTGTTGTCTTTAGAAAGTGTAGGCCATCCTTGATACGTGAAAAAGAGATGAGGAGACTTTGTCAAAGTGCAGTTGTAGCCTCAATAGTATGTCATCCTTCCCCAGCTTGTTTATAATCAGAATGTCGTCCTTGAAAGATTAAAGATTGACTTGGCATATAGATCACCTGCAATTGTGCAGATTAGTACTTAGTAGATGATAGGGTAGTACTTCCTATGTGTCAAATATGCAGCGGAGAAGTTGGATCACAGATCTTACCTGAATGGATGACAATATTAGTTGCGGATCACATATTACCTTGCTTGAGTTTGTAGTACTTGTTGAATGAATCTATTTGGGTTGTTTACTCTTTTCCATGTAAACAATTTAGAAAATTGGCTTGGATTAGCAGAAGAGTTTCAGTATGTACCTTTGAAGTCTTTAGATAGTTTAGGTGGTTAGAGTGTTCATATTTTTTGTGTTTGTTTGGACGTGTGGATAGGAAACTATGACTTGAAATCCTAGAATGATGATTTATCGATCACCGTGTGAGGAATGCTGGACAGAGACAAAAACTTCCTGATTGCTTCAACTTCATATATCAGAGCTTTTTCTGAACTTTTTGTAGTGTTTTTGTGTTTTCATCAAGCTTTTCAACTTCATGATATCGTAGAATGTTAATTTCGCAACACTAACTTGACATAGTAGACTGTCCTAAAAGAGCTTATGCTCCTTTTATTCAGGGTAACGAAGATCTTATTATTGTTCACGATGATCTTGATTATGGGGATTGCCGTTTGTCTCTCGCAGTAAGAAAGTTTATGCTCTCAATTTGATATACTGATAGAATTTTTTCCAATTGGTTTAATTGCTATGGAAATTTTTAGTGTTTGATATGTTCTTTTGATCTCCTATTAGATTCCCAAATATGGGATCTTTGAGAAGATCAATTCGGTGAAGGAGCTAGCACAAATGCCCCAATGGACTAAAGAGAAACCGCTCAGAGTTGCTACTGGTTTCTCTTACGTATGTTTTCATTTCAGATCTTAAATGTCCTTGTTTTTTGTGCCATCTGTCCACCTTCAATAGCAAATTTCCTTATGGGTTGCCAGAGCGAGTGCCCTTTAATAACTGCTTAAGTTGAAGTTTCTTCCTTGTGTCTTTATAGCTGGGGCCTAAGTTCATGAAAGAAATTGGACTAAAGCATGTGAGCTTTTCAACTGGTGAAGGAGCATTGGAGGCAGCTCCTGCGGTAAAAATACCAATTTCTTTCACTTATTTGTTATCTTTCTAGCTTACCAACTCATTACCCGTATTGGCAGATGGTTTGTGATTGTCATGATGAATTTTTTCATTGAGCGCATTTTGTCTTTAAACTAACACCGGAGTTTATATGTCTGTGGAAGCTCTCTTAAGAGATTCAAGAGAAGGGGTTTGGGAACCCATATTCTGGTAAAGTTATGTCGTGGGGGGATCAATCTTGTGTGCTCAACTAGAATTTAAAATCTGAAAGTTTAATCCATTTCATTTTCCTGTTCGAAAAAGGTTCAGACCATTTCAATTATTGTTTTGAAAATCAAAAGACGATGAAATGCATTGAGAGTCTTATGGCTCTGGATTCGAGTCCCTTCTCTTTTTCTACGTAGATGGTTAGAAGATCTGTACTGGAAGTGCAGATTGGTGAATACAAATATTTTTGCTCGGTATGGCAGGGTTGTGTTATTCTTTTCATGCTGCTTCAGGGGTCAACTTTTTACCACATCTTTTACATTATTGGCAAATATCTCGATTCCCACTATATTTGTAGGTTGGTCTATGGAGTGCTGCCCTGTATGTCACTCCTAAATGCACCCCATTTTGGAGATAAAAAATGTTGTCTGGGAATCTAGTTACATTGAGAATCTTCATTAACTAAGAAAGGGAGAGAAATATTTCCTATTGAAGAGGAGAAACAAGGAAACGGAGGGAGTGGAAACTACCATCTCTTTCTTGACGGGTAGATGCAGTGAAAGGAAGGACGAACTAGTGTACATCCCACTAATTTTCATATTCTAAATGTTGGTACATTGTGCTTATGGAGACCTTTGCCTATCCACATTATGGGGCAATGCATGTACATTCCCTGTCCCGGAGAATGTATATTTGAGCCTACATCAAGCCACCATAGTTGATGTGATTAATCCATGAATTTCAGGTTTTTGCTCTTTTAAATGATTGAAAATTTTATCCCTTGGAACGAAATAATTCTACGGACATTTGCTTCATCCTTTGTTAAAAAGAATTTGAAATACATTTATGCCCTCAAAGATTAAGCTATTAGGAAAGCAACCTCATGAGCATATCAACTGTAGTTCAATTCATGTATTTGTTTAGAAGCTGCAATTTAGGTGAATAGAAAAATGTGTATGACCGTCATTATATCTTGGTGTGTGGCACACTGATATCTGCAATGGCATCTCCATGAGGGGAGGTCAAGGATTTAATTAAGCTGATGCTAATTGATGGCATTGGCAGTATAGTATTGATGCTGTGTCTGCATGATCTACGATTGACTTCTTTTCTTTTCTTTGGTAATCCAGATGGGGACTGCTGATGTTATTTTGGACCTTGTAAGTAGTGGGACAACATTAAAAGAAAATAACTTAAAAGAAATTGAAGGTGGTACAGTGTTGAAAAGCCAGGTGGGTAACACGTTTGCATTGGCAAGCTCGCCATATGATCGTTTCTTCATTCTGTCTTTTTTAAACTTCTCCTATCCTGGGCCTGAATATCGTTCAGGCTGTTCTTGTGGCAAGTAGGAAGTCACTAGTCCAACGGGAAGGTGTTCTTGACGCAATTCACGAGATTCTTGAAAGATTGGAGGCACATCTTAAGGCAGTTGGCCAATTCACGGTGCGTAGATTATTGTATATATGATGCTGAACTTCCTGTCCAGCATCCAGACATACTTCCCATTAGAGTTTACCTACTATTTAGTTGCACCTGCTGTTGCCATCCCCCTTTCACTCATTACTATGTTGCTGAGCTGCGTAAAAAAGATATATCAGTGTACTCATCAAAAAACAAAATTTAATCGGGGGACTTATGTTAGTGCAAGTTTTGTGTTGAGGCCAATTTAGCAGTGTCAATCGGATATGACATGGTTAGTACTCTGTGGACATAAGCGTACCGTATCTCATTTTCAAGTATGACTTGTTCAACCTTTTCTTATTCAACAACTGAGTAGGGAATTGCTGCGATAAAAATTTGGGGGAAATATTATAGAAAATTCTGTAAGTGCAATACAAAGCCTTTTAGATTATACGCAAGTCAGATACTGCAGATACATACTTTTGATTGACTACTTTATCCAAGTCTCAAAATGAATGCTTTATAATCGGTTTTAACTCTTGTTACAGGTAACAGCGAATATGAGGGGCAGGAGTGCAGAGGAAGTCGCTCAGCGAGTACTTAGTCAACCATCACTCTCTGGTTTGCAGGTAATGCAGTGATCCCTTTTTTCTCATACTCCAAGTGCAGCCCCAGCTCGACGTGAAGTTTAAGCTGTTAGTTATGTCATTCTCACTCTCCAGATTTTCTGATTTTCTGGTACTCATACGCTAACAGGGACCTACCGTAAGTCCAGTCTTTTGCAAACGCAATGGAGAAGTGGTTTCGGACTACTATGCAATAGTCATTTGCATACCTAAAAAGGCGCTCTATAGCTCTGTGCAGCAGTTGAGAGCAGTAAGTCCTATTCTTGGAAACAGCTAATACACAGCTGCTTTATGCAAAGATTTTTTGTTTCCCCCTGGTCACATCCTAATGTGAAGTGAAGATATTTGCAGCTGTTAATTTTCGTTAATTATCGTGCAGATCGGGGGTAGCGGAGTTCTAATATCTCCGTTGACTTACATTTTCGATGAAGAGACTCCCAGATGGCAGCAGCTTCTGTCCAAACTCGGGCTTTAGTTCTCGGTAGCCAGTGCTCAGGTCGACTAGAAGCACCCGAGTTGGAGAACCGGCTTTAGGAGAAGATGGAGGAGGGGGTAGAATTCATCAGGAATGTTGTATCTTGGTTATGTTGGTAGCTTTGCCGTATCTGTTCTTTTAGATTTGCAATTACCTTTCCTCTAGGTATTATTTTTCCTCTTTGTTTGGTTTATAGCGATCGGTTTTAGAATCTAAGGAAGTGTGGGAACATTCTAAAGTTTATTTTGCGACATTATTTGCAAGTGATTATTCGTTGATGACAATTGGCTTCGATGGCGATTCCGCGACGCTCTTTGGAAGATGTACAGGTGCTGCTAATAGCTACACAAGCCGAAACAGAAGTGCATCGTTTAGTAGTATTGGTAGTGCTGCTAATGCCGACACGAGTCGGATTGAGCTTGGCGACTCGGCTGTTACAAGAAGAAAATTTCAAGGATCGAATTGTACAGACGGCAGAAGATAAGCGACCGATGGTGTTGCAAACAAGATGTTTTCACACCCATCAATTTTGCTCGACGACGGCCTTTACTATGGAAACGATGTTCAGAGCACAATTGCAGACCCGCTCGCAACGACATTCCTCGGAAAGATCAACCCTGGCGATGCAACCGACAGTGCCGGCAAGAAGCGTTTACTCGGAAGTACATAACACATGGATTCTTCAATCCTAAAACACCACCACGTTGGGCAGACAAGCCAAATTCTCTCCCGCTTCGCCCTTTGCTCCGGCAAGTCTACCTCGAGTTTCCGACGAGCTGGAACTTGACATGTGACCCTAATGAGCGAAAGCCCGTACTCGGGTATCACGTATATATCTGAGAACTGTAGTGAAGTTAATATATGCTTACCTATTCTCTAACCTTTCCCGTGACCACATGTATTTTTGCTAATCATGCGATTATAGCTGCGATTAGCGGGGTTGTCAAATGTCAATCGCGAACTATATGTGGGACTTCCCCCGTCAGTTTCAACTGGCCCACTGTTCTACAGGAGAAGCCCATGCAGTGCGCATGATGGGCTTTCCCTAGTAGTAATAGGCCGCATGATCCTACTGGATAAAAAATTAACCATTTCTCTCGAAAACTATATTGACTTTGTATTGGGTTTATTTCGCGAAAAATTGAATATTTGAAAAATGATTGCTTGTATTACTTAAAATAATTAATAATGAAAAATTGCTTTCATTATCGACAGTAATTTATGTTTAAACATTTTCATGGATGATGAAAATATTTTTCGTTAGATCATTTTTGTAAGTAATACAAGCAATCACTTTGTGGAAAATATTTTCCAAATTATTCATTTTCCGCCAAACAAACGGAGTTGAGCAAGAACAAATAATTGCATTCGAATTTTGCATTCATTCAAGTTGAAGTGAGATTCGACATGGCCAACGGCACCAACATATCACAACAGACATATCAGCAAAGTGAGCTGGTGTCGTTTTCCACGACGGCGTTGTTTTAAAGTTTTTTTAATCGAGGCCAGTTATGCTTCTACCGGAAAATAGAAAGAAATTCAAGTTGCCTGAAAGTCAAATAAAAAATTAGTATTCTAAAGGGAAAATGACTTGAATGGTTTATAAAGTTTGATTTTAATATGCAATGTTGTTCATTAACTTTTAATTTATTTAATATGGTATTTAAACTTTTAAATATTTTTATATAGTCTTTGGACTATATTTAATAAATTAAAAGTCTATGAATGATATTGCACATTTCACCAAATTTCAAGGATCACATTGCACAAATTAAAAGTTTAAGGACCGCATTATGCAGTGGACCAAACAATTGACAATTTGAGCAACTTCCAATTTGCATGGTAAGATAACTCAATAATGTGTATTTTTGTTGTCGCGAAAATCCATGCATTCTTTTGGGCCATTTAAAGAGACGACATTTTTGTCCGATATAAATTCATGCATTTTTCCTTCAGCCCATTAACGCATGTAGTAGTTTTGCATTAGATAGGCCACCTAGAGGTTTATTTCCTTTGTCCTTAGGGGATCGAGAGATCATGATGTAATTTCCGGGCGTTAAAAAAGAAAAATAATGCAAATTTTTTTTTTTGGCATTTGGCTGCAGTAATAGTCCTAAATCACAATTTTTTTTTTAATGTTTTATGGTTTTTATTTTCCTTTTCTTTCCGTTTTATTTAAATGCCAATGCAAAAACGGTATTAGGCGCGGACGCAGAGCCGCTTTCTCCTCGTTCCTCCGCCGGCTTAAACCCTAGTGCTGCTTGCTGCTAAGCCCCTCCTCCCCTGCTTCCACAGTCGTCGGCGGCGGCGGCGGCGGCGGCGGCGGCGGCGGCAGCGGCGGCGGCAGCCTCTTTGTACCTTCGCCTCTTCCACCCAAAGCTTGCGCCACTTGTCCTCAGGAAGCAGCGATGGGAGCGGTCGGTAAGAAAGACAAGATGAAGAAGGAGGAGGAGGAGAAGGAGGAGAGAGTGGAGGAAGAAGCACCGCGAGCTCGGTCCGTGCCGGAGGTTTTGGACGGCGGAGGCTCTCCCGTTGATTCCGGCTCCGATTACGAGGTTTTTTCCCTTTGGTTTTTTGCTCTTGCGTTCATCCGTCGGTCTTGCCTCTGTCGATTCGCGTGTGTCGAGATTGATGCGTTGGTCCGTCTGTCTGTCGTAGGATTACTCCGACGATGGGGATTCCGAAGATTACGAGCTGTCGGAAGAGGACTTGGAGTCCGGAGAAGAGGGCGCTGCTGGTTCCGGTTCTGATCAGGTATCTGTTGCGTGCTCCTTTGTTCTTGTGCAGCTCCAGTTTGTGCGTGCTTGCTTGCGTACTGGCATGTTATTTCTTCCCAGGGGGGGCTTCATCACGTTCTTCTGGTGTCGTGATTATAGGATGAATCTGAGGATGGAAACTCCGAGGAATTTGAGTTGTTGGAGGAGTCGGAATCCGGAGAAAGTGATTCGCAAGAGCACAAGGTACATGGTAATTGCCTTCTTTGTTTCTTCACTGTAATTTATTCCCTGCTTCTTAGTGAGACGAGCAAACTTATTCGCACATCTAGTATTGGTTCTGAGGCATAGAAGGACTACTAAGACGAAACTCTGAGTCAACTTCACCTTTGAAGCTCGAGTAGAGTTCCATAATAGACGAAACTCTGAGTCAATTGAATGCAATACTAGAGTTATGGTTAGAACTTGTAATGTCATTTCTTGTCCTTTTATTGTGAAACAGAGAAGAAGGTCTTTGTTCTGTCTGTTCTGCTATGATGAACTTGTTCATATTGTAATGCTGTTGCTGGGCATTAATGGCAGGGCTCTGTCAAAACAAGCAATAAAGGCGAATCGAGTAATGATCATGCCCGAATTGATGATAGTGGAAGTGAAATCTCTGAAACAGATCAAAGAGCTGAAGAGAGTGATTCATCTGAAGATGAGGTCTGCTTACTTCTCTAGACAGCTTTGAGCATATTTAGAATTGTACAATGCTCACCTATAATTGATTGGCACTTGCGTAATTTACAGGTTCCTTCACGGAACACGATTGGTGATGTTCCTCTTGAGTGGTATAAGGATGAGGAACATATTGGTTACAATGTAAAGGGGAAAAAGATAAAAAAGAAAGAAAGACAAGATAAATTGGATGCTTTTCTTGCCAGTGCTGATGACTCAAAAAATTGGTGAGTTCAACTTTCCTTTCAATGGTTTCTCTCTATTGAGATCCTCATAGGAAAATAATGAAAGTACCATATGCCTCAAACTTGTGGTCATATTTGTTATTTCTGTCACTTCCGTCAATTCAGCAATTTAACAGAGTATGGAGTCCCTATACACTGATCAAGGAGATGGGGCGTTGTTGTTCTCACTTTGACATTAGTTCTAGTTGACTATTTGTTTTTTGCAACGTCCAGTATTTTGATCCCCTTTCTCATCCCTTTTCTTTTAATGTTTAGTGAGAAAATTTTAAAATTTTCCATTGGTTACTTTGTTTAGTCTTAAATTTTGGAAAAAAGCCAACAGATTAATATTTGTTATCATCAGATGCTTTTGCTTTATAGAGTGCAACTCACATAAGATTGCTTTCCCTGATTGTCTTATTATTTTTGAGGCTTGATTCGTCAGCTTTTCTGCATTGCCAGTTGCCTCTATCCAATCAGTTTAATCTGAGTTGAGAGCTTCCTTAGAATTTATTTAAAGAAAGTTAAAAATGTTTGCTCTTATACGTTACTTTTATAAATTGGTTTTAGATAGAATTTTATGTGTTTTTTATTTGATTTTCTATTCAGGCGCAAGATTAATGATGAGTACAATGATGAGGTAGTGGAGCTGACCAAAGATGAAACAAGACTTATTCGTAGACTGCTCAAAGGAAAAGCACCGCATGCTGGATTTGATCCATATCCGGTTTGTGCCACTTGTCATCACTGTGCTATAAACCTAGTTTTACTTATTGAAGGGGCTTCAATGTGACTTTTTTCTTTCTAAAATGCAGGATTATGTTGACTTTTTCAAATGGGATGATGCAAAACACCCATTATCAAATGCCCCAGAACCAAAGAGACGTTTCATTCCTTCAAAATGGGAGGCCAAAAGGGTCAGTCTTTTCAGCATTTCCCTATTTACATGACATATGGGAAGTAGTCAGTAATCTTTTGATTCTCATTCCTCTACCTTTCTGGCTGAGCTCGTAACAATGATGCAGCTTTTTTACTTTTGGTTTCTTAAATGCATTTAAGATCCTTTACTGGGGTCTTGATTCTGATAGCTTCTATTCTTGTTGCGGTTGGCTTCGAACTATGCTTATCAATTGCTGCTTACTATTCCTAATAGCTGACATCAGTTTCAGATACTCAAGTTTCTATTATCAAATGCACTATTGCTTTCTTTTTTTCTCTTAATATGTTGTTGACTGTTCAATTTAAGTGTCTTTTTTCTATACTGGGGAAGCCACAAATATATACCACCGCGGTGGGAAACTGAAGCACTCAATAACCTGCCTATATTCTTTCTACTTCGCAATTCACCTTATGACCAATGGATACTGAAATATTCATTGCATTTTGCATTGGATTATCATTGTTATCATGTGAACATGGCTCATGTTGGGCACCAAACATATGCAGGTTGCAAAGTATGTTAGGGCTATTCGGGAGGGATTAATTAAGTTAGACAAGCCAAAAGAAGAGCCACGTTTCTATAACCTGTGGGGAGATGATCTCAACTCAAAAGACAAGGCTGGGCATCTAGCCTATATCCCTGCTCCAAAACCCAAATTACCAGGTGATCTGTCTCCCACAGTTCATAAACAGTCAATCCACTATTTTTTATAAGTCCCGATTCATTTTGATGAAGTCAGAAAGATTGAGAAAAAATCAGTCATTCACAAGCACTGATGAAGGATCCCCTTTCTTCTCTCCTCTTTGCCAGGGCATGACGAATCTTATAATCCGTCTTTAGAATATATACCCACACAGGAAGAGATAAATTCCTACCAGCTTATGTATGAGGAAGATCGCCCTAAATTCATTCCTAGAAGGTAAATGCAATGTTTCCCATTTTCTTGGCTGGTCTGCTTTTTGTCATGCTTCTCAATTATTTATTTCTCTTTCTATCTAGGTACACATCTCTCAAAAGTGTGCCGGCTTATGAAAATGCTGTTAATGACTCTTTTGAGCGATGCATGGATCTCTACATGTCATATAGAGCTTGGAAAAAACGTGTAAGTCATTATGACTGGCCTGGATGATATGAGAGGAGACCAATGCTGTCTTTGAGTATGGTTATGTGCTTACTAGCAAGTAGCAACTGCAATTCAAAACTCATCAATGAATTGATTTTTGCAATGTAATGCCTCAGCTTAACATTGACCCCGAGTCGTTGAAGCCCAAATTACCTAGTCGGAAGGATCTTAAGCCTTACCCAGTGACATGTTATCTTGAGTACAGAGGTCATGAGGGTGCTGTTGTGTCGATTTCTACTGAAGCTTCAGGGCAGTGGATTGCTTCAGGTGCGTGTAATCTCATATATTCTTCTTTCTTTGAATTTCATGACTTTTAGACTCATTCTCGTCTTCTATTGTGGCAAGTGAAGGTTCTGCTGATGGAACTGTTCGCATTTGGGAGGTTGAAACTGGCAGATGTCGTGGGGTGTGGACTATAGGTGAACCGGTCCAGTGTGTATCCTGGAATCCATTGTCCGAGCTTCCAATTTTGGCAATTGCTGCGTGAGTTCCAGCAATTTGTTGTTTAATCTCCTATCCTCATCCTGGCTTCACTGTTTATGTTGATATTTGTTTGCCTTGTTTGTCTTTGCAGGGGCCAAGATGTTCTACTTCTTAACACAGGACTGGGTAATGAAGAAGATCAGAAAAATATTCAGGAACTTCTCCAGGTTGAAATATCTGGGACAGCAGGTGACTCTGGTAAGGTTTAGTTACCATGTTTATGCAATTGCGAAGATCAGACAAGCTATGTTGCACCGACACGCGACACGCGACACGACACGACACGACACGCGACACGTCAATTCTCAAAAAATATCATTTTCCGACACGTTAGGACACGTATATTAAATATATATTTTTAATAATTAAATACCATCACAATTATAAAATGACCTACCGCAGCTCTTAATAAGAAAAAAAGACAGCAGTCCACCAAAATTTGTTTTCCCCATCCATCTGAACTCCCTATAAGAAAAAAAAACGCAGCCCACCCATCTGACCTAGCCCACCACTTTTTCCTTTTCCCCCAACCCACCCACACACGCCCCCTTCCCCGACTTCTCCCTTCTTCCCAGTTCCCCAGCCACCACAATTTCTTTCGAAACAGAGAGGTCTACCTGCAACGAGCAGCGAGCGCGAGCGGGAGAGGGAGCGGGAGAGGGAGCGGCGAGCGTGAGCCGCGAGCGCGACCGGCTAGCGGGAGCGGGAGAGGGAGCGGCGAGCGGCGAGCGGCGAGCGGCGCGGAGGACGGGAGTTCGTCGGTCGAACAGAGAAGTAAAGAGGCAATCGTGTTTTAGCCCTAATTTGGTGGTCGACGCCTTTTATTGTTCTCTGTTTTCATTTTTTACAAATTTACTCTTCGGACACGCCGGACTCGCGTGTCGGAGGCGTGTCCGGAGAGTTGACTTCGTGTCGGAAATCCGACACCGTGTTGACCGCGTGTCGGAGGCGTGTCCACGCGTGTCGACGTGTCCAACGCGTGTCGACGTGTCCGACACCGACACGTTGGCCATTTTCACGTGTCGGTGCAACATAGCAGACAAGTTTCCTGACATTTTTGAGTTGGTGAAGATAGAGCTTAGCATGGTTTCACAATTCAATGAGGAGTTCTCATTGGATTGGGATTCTTCTCCTCATTGAGCGAGTAGTTTTATCCCCTTGGTGTCCTATAGTAAATTTCTCTCTTCTTTTCTGAAGAATTAATAGTCTTATTTATTAGGATTTGTGGGAATTCAATAAGTTCCTTTTTCCTATTATAAATAGGTCATTCTGTTTTGTGTTTAGACATTTCCTACTTAGATCATGTTTGTTGTTTAGAGGTTTTCTACCTCAACTTGAAATTGCATTTAACAGTATGTAAATACATGCTCTGATGTGGAGATAGATATTCTACTTAATATAGTTTGAATATTAGCAGTCATTTGCTTTGGAATTGTGTGATGCAATTAATGCTTAATAAACCCCAGTGGTGATCCTTTTGAGATATCATTCATTGTCAGTCTCTTCTGGTTCTCAAACAATTTGGGCTCATTATTTTGGAACTCATCTTCCTACATCAAATTTGTTTAAAGTTTCGTTGGAAGTTGATTTTAACTTTGTTGGATATATGGTTGTGCATAGATGAGCAGCCCTTGGTGAGCTGGCTTCAAGATGATAGGTGCAAGCATGAGGCAATCAGGTTAAGACATTTCAAGGTACCCTTTTAGAACTTTGTCAATTTCTTTTGTGCTCAAGTTGTTATCTCAAGGCCTTTTCACTAAAGCCATGGGTGCTGATTTCTTGTGTTTGTGCAGACCGTGACCTCAGTTGAATGGCATCGCAAAGGAGACTATTTATCCACAGTGACGCCTGCAGATATCCTTGTGGTTTAGTGCTTTATGATGATGTGTCTCTTTGAGGGGTAGTTGAATCCATCGTTTGAAGAGAAGTGAATACTTCCAGCTTTTAGATATATATGTAGCATTAATAGTGCGGCTTACAAGAAAGAACCCAGAACATCAGTTGTTGTAGTAGTAGGTAGACTTTTTTCTAGAAGGTATTGGGGGAAAACGATGGTAGAAACAAAATAGGGCGTTGTTTGCAAGACAAGAATCAATGTCAACCAGAGTATTTGCATCCATGAGTAATTTTGTACAATACTAAAGGTCTAAGGTTTTGAAACAGCTTTGAGTAATCACAGAGATGATAGACTCTTCTTCAAATTCTCTCCTTTTTCTCTCTTTCTGTATCAGTCAATAAATGGTAAGAGGAAATGATGGCCCCCAACTTTTTCTTGTTACAAGAGATCTAATGACACTGCCACACTCACAATCCTTGCTCTATAAGCCTGTGACACAATTGAGACCGTTGTAGACAGACCTGTGTATGTTTAATGTGGTAGTTTGACTTGTCATCTTCTCTTCCTGTTATTTTGGTAGAAGCATCTTTTGGCCATGAGCTTCCGTCTTCTTTTAGTATTGTCCTAGGCGAAAATTATTTGTCAGTTGACTTCCCAAACAACATAAGTAAGAACTTTTATTTGCTTCTTTGCATTTTCTGGTTCGAGATCACTATAATTTGTGGAGTGTTACTTTTTTAATTTGCAGTAGGTTTGGTCACTTTTTCTAAGTAGTTTCCTTTAACTTTCCTCACGTGAATCAAGAGCAATCTTAATACACCAGTTGTCAAAGAAGATTACTCAGAAGATCCCATTCAAGTTGCACGGTCTTCCAGTTTCATCAGTTTTTCATCCTTCTCGATCCATCTTCTTTGTTTCAACTAAGAAGAATGTTCGCGTGTATGACCTCTTGAAGCAGAAACTCATTAAAAAGCTTGAGACTGGACTTCGTGAAGTTTCCTCAATTGCAATTCATCCTCAAGGTATGTTTGAAAATCTGATGTTAGTGTTCTCTTCCTTGTTGATTTCTAGATCCCCGTAATTCTTAGTTGTCTTCCCTTGCAGGGGATAATTTAATTGTTGGAAGCAGAGAGGGAAAACTCTGTTGGTTTGATATGGACCTTTCGTCTCAACCTTACAAAACACTCCAGTAAGTTTGCTATTATTTTTGTGACAATTTAAAAGTTGTGAGAATTGGATGAATTTTCGTTATGGGGAAGTGTAGCTGATCAAACTGAGTTGGTTGTTTGTAGTTACACGATTGCCTTTTCTGGGTAGAAAATTTAATGTTTGCATGTATATATAGTCTGGTAGATTTCAGCTTGTTACTTGATTGTTCTGATGTTTGTTCTGATTGTCAGGTGTCATTCGAAGGACATTACAAATGTGGCCTTCCATCGCTCATACCCCCTTTTTGCATCTTGTTCTGATGATTGCACAGCCTATGTGTTCCATGGCATGGTTTATTCAGATTTCAACCAGAACCCTCTCATTGTTCCCTTGGAAATTCTCCGAGGGCATGTAAGCTCAAATGGAAGAGGTGAGTGTTTGTACTCTTTTCTATGCAGAAAATTATTGACACTGAGGAGGAATACCTATCCCTAGCTTCATGAAGTTTTTCTTTAGGGGGTTTTTGTTGGGGGGGGGCGGGGTAAGTGTTAGGAAGGATATCATGTCAAGGATGAGTGAGTTTTTATAAAATAGCTTGGGGACACTAAAAGGTCCACAATTTTGCTGATGTCACTCGGCTTAGGGTAATGCAAGAGCTTCTTCCTTTGTTGACAAAGTCTTAAAGCAGCTCTGGCCATAAGATTTTCTAGACGTCACCATTCATTTATTCTGTTGTCGACAAAATCATCATTAAGGTGAGGCTAGAGCCTGGGGCTACGTGAAACCTATGCAGTCTCTCTGTCCAAGATACTTGGCAGCAGATCAAAGTTTGGATAAACGTGGACGGTGCATCAGGAAGCAGATTAAAAGAGCACTGACCTTTTTTTATTAGTGATTTAATTAAGTTGTTCTGATATTTGTGTCTGAGATTCTTGCGTAAACCTTATAATGGGGGAGAAAACGTATGTTTGGAACCCATTTTGTAACATATGAAAATCGCATCCTGCCTCAGGGCCATATTCCTATCTTATAACCAAGTGGTTTGAAACATTTATGCTGGGACAGGTCCCCTCTACTCTTAACACTGTCGTTGTCTGCACATCTAATTACAAGCTAACTAGCTTTGCCATGCAGATAAGAAACTGACCTCTGGGTATATTGTTACTTATTTATTATTCTTCTAATCGGCAGGGGTGATGGATTGCAAATTCCATCCACGGCAACCTTGGTTGTTCACATCTGGTGCTGATTCGGTGGTTCGACTTTACTGTCACTAAAAGATGACTCTTGAGAAACGATCCTTTGATTTCTGCATACTTGAACGCGACGATTAAACGGAGCTGTGCTCTAGAAGGATGATGCTGAGTCATGCTGCATGGCGATATAAATTGAAACCAAAATGGAGATGCAAAGGCCGTCCAGCAGCCTTTTCTTATAAGCTCTTGATTAATTTTGTTATTCTGCATACGCTAGATAGGTTCTGAGCATTAATCTGGTAAAGAATCATAAGAGTTATCGGTTAGATAAATTTTCCCCTCAATTTTGCCTTGTATGTGGTTAATTGAATGTATTCCGTAAAACTCGCAATTGTTTTGTTTATGTATTTTGAAGGAAAGTTAGAGAATGCTTTTGCTGACATCTTGGGAGTTAAGTTTTCTCCATACATATATGATGAATGCATTTGTTGATGCGGATTTCACGGCGCAGAAAGATAAGAACGGATGGTAGACACTTATGATTGATGTAGTTGCCATCAAATCGTTTTAGAGGCAATTACCACTCTTATGAAAATTGACATGTTTGGAGTTGAAAACTTTAGGATGTGATCAGAGATCATCATCAGTCTTGTTTTTATTTGTCTTCCTTAAGGCCACATGAAACAATTTTTATCGAGACCCCATTGGCTTGGAATAGCTGCGGTTGGCAATTTGGTGCGCTAATCAGTCGATCGTGCTTGTAATTAGGCGAGGAGCAACATGGTAGAGTATTAGAGATTTGGATTAATATGGGTCGCAAATGGCTGACTTGAGTGACTTAGTCCGGTGTACGTGCGAGTGCGAGTTGGCATAAGTCGAGCTGGGCTCAGGTCGACACACAAAACCTGCTTCTCCTCCCAAAAATCAGAAAGCAAATTCGACACAGGATTTTGAATTATAGAATGTTGGGTAGCAATTAGTTTCCCACGAAACCGGCTCTATTACCAAATTAATGTGGCTGTCAAAATGAGTAGTAGAATCATTTCTTAACTCATATATAATCGACTGAGTTGTTATATGGGTTAGTTATATTCAATAAATGGATTTAGGATGATAAAGCCCAACATAATATGAGTATTAAATGGTTTACAACTAATTTGAACTTAACTTACTTTTACGATTCTCTCTTCATTCTCTCTCGCCCTCACTCGATTTCGTACTCGCTCACTCTACACTCTTGCATTAGTTTGGGTATGAGTTTTATTAATTGGGTTAAATATGAAAATGTTCTGACAATATGGATCGGGTCGGGTCGAATATGGATCACTAAATTTGCATTTCATGAAATGGGTCAAAATAGATTAAATGGATTTATTTAGGTCGAAAATGATTCAACCCAACCCGATCCACCCATTTGATGGGTCTACCAATCAAATAAAGAACAATGATGAAAGAATCGAAGACCAACAAAAGGTAAGGGAGAGAGACTCTAGCAGAACAACCGGGATACAGGAGATTCAGTTCCAAAGCGGGAAAAGCAGAGGAAAAACTCTACAACCAACCTTTAATTCTATTATATACCCTACTGCAACTATTATGTTGGCCTGTAAAAGTAAACTAAATCAAGATAAGCACTGTTGAAATTCCAGAAATATTTCTTATTTAACTAAAACATGAAAGTTATCACGTAAAGTTGTTAAAGAATCCCATCGAATATTGTTACGATTTTAGTACTTCCTGTTAACTCATCAAGGTAAAATATGTACGTGTATTCTGGTAAACCCCATGAATTCTACCAATGCCGTTGATCAATTCCACAATGAGTATTGCAGTAAGAATAAATGTGAGAATATTTCCTTCCATAATCTCGCTGTTTTTTTATTATTATTTAATAACTCGAGAAAATTCCCGAATAGATCGACCTTTCGAACTTGTGTGCAGCCTGGCATACAATTATGAAGTAGGATGCAGAGCTTCAACCACTGCTGCAGCTCAAGGTGGGAAAAGCTACATCAATGACGAATTATCTCTGCTTCAAAATTAGAGGACTTCTCAAAACTGTACACAATTTACTGCACTGATCAGACCTCAAATGCATTACACCCTTCATTACCCAATGACATTACAGAAGTTGGACAGCTGCAATGGCTGGAATTTTCTCTCGTAGTTTCTGCGTGACAGCAACTCGAACAGTCATGACCCCAGCCGCAGGACCAGTTATTCTAACTTTAACTATTGGTTCTTCAATGGCCACTAGCTCAAGTGATCCGCCAGCTGCACCAACAAGGTATGGCCTTATCTCTTCAAGAACCTGAAATAATCAAGCAATAACATGTTAGCCAGCAGATTTCCAGGTCACGCGCATAAGGATATCTTAATGGGGTTGCCTAAGCGACCCGGGGCTTGTTCAAGCAAATGCAATTTGAGACAGACGGATGGACAGACAAGGTCAGGAATGTTATGGCAAACAAGTGTGTGAGTTCAGTCCCAGGATAAAGAGAATCTCTGAAAAAATGCAAATCTCAACTTGTTTACTCCTTTTCTGACCAAAAAAAAATAAAAAATGTTAACTCCTTTCGATGACAGTCTCTGTTCTTTTGGTAAGTTCCAAATTTTAGTGCATGAGTTGCACACATGTCTTTCCTACACTACATTTGTGTAGACCGAGATTCAATACTTTTGAGTTATTTGCAGTACAGTTGGGCAGGTCACTAATAGATCCTCAACTTGCGAGCTCTTTGTGGACTCGAGGACCTGAACCTGATGCTAAGGGGTAAATAGAAAGACAGATCAAACTTAGCAGGAAAGGTAAAGGACAAACACACCATTACTTGAGTTGAGAGCCCAAGGATCCAAACCTATCATTAGTTAAAATATCCAAACTAATTCCAGGAGACCTAGTTGGCAATGTAGTCGGGCTTAACTGAAAAAGAGGTCAGCAATTAATTCTCAACTGGTGAAGGTTTCCTAAAGTTGAGGAGTACCACATGCTGAGCATTCATCATTAGCAAGGGAAAGATAAGGACAGAAATCAAGCTTAGCAGGAAAGAAAAAATACAAGCCAATCATTACTTGAGAGCATAGAAATCCAATACCACCATTACTAAAAATATCCAAACCAATTTGTAAAAAAAAGAAGCAAGTAGAGGTACCTAATTAGAGACCTTGAAGCAGTTAACAAAAAGAAATTCTTTAAGGAGAAATATCCTAGAAAATCAGTCCCAACAGTAGGGGAAAAGGACAAAAGCGTTAATGATACCAAGCAACATATATTTGCTGCAATATCTTACTTACCTTCTCTATGTTTTCCTCATTCATCTCAAGGCCAGCTTCTTCATCGGCTATTGGTTCCACTGCAACGATTTCGGGAATTTTCTCCATCAGACGACGCTCAATGCCCATCTTCATTGTCATTACAGAACTTGGACAAGAACCACATGCTCCTTGTAACTTCAACCTTACAACATTGCCATCAATCTCATGCAATGCAACATTACCCCCATCAGAAATTAGATAGGGTCGGATTTCATCAAGCACACTCTCAACATTCTCTGCTGTCAGCGGAAGTTCCACCATTGACTCGGGCGTAGCGACAGCCTTCACAACTACAAGTCAAGAAAGGAGGAACACTGAGCAAAATCCACAGAAATTACAATCTTTATTCCCCGAAAAAAGAGTGCCCCAGATGAAGAAACAGGAACAGGATGCTGCTTGGGTTAAATCGGGAGCCAATTAGGGGAAAGTATGTTTAAACATTGAGTGGGATGGCTCCTATTGTAGCTATCAATTCCAGAAGATACCTCTCAAAGATTGCCAGAGGAAGATAAGAAGAGATGTGCACAGATGTTTGGGTTGGCAGAACCATAGTAGAAGACTCACTGGTATGTCCAAGTAACCGATAGACCTTAACAAGGTCTTTCTTCACTTACCCAAGAGGAAACAAACCTCAAAGTTCTCTCTCCTCTCACTCTTATGCAGTGAAAGAGATGGCTAACCCAACCCAACCCAATGTCACCACGAAACGATGTAACCTGAAGATTCCGACATTCAATAAGATGGTACAGAATTTTCTTGCTACTATTGGACACACTTGTTTCCGTAATCAACTAGCTGTACACCCAAGCAGCAGGACCAAGTACGATAAATCCAGGCAAATACACACGACCTCAATACAGAGTGCTTCTCGTCTCACCTCGTCTTCGCATCGGAGCCGCAGTCCGAACCCGCACGAAGCGGCACGACGCCCACGGCAACGGACCAATCCCCTTCAGAAGCGATACATGAGCTCCAAGGAACCTCGAGCTCTGCCGAATTCGAAAACCCCATTAGCAAAACGGGGCAGAAGCAACAAAAATTACCCCACGATTACATACTAAGAGCAAGAGCAAGAGCAAGAGCCGAAGAAACGGCGAGACCTTGGCGGCCGACGAAGAAGATGGCGGTTCTGGGGTTCGGTGGAACTTGCAGCAGGGCCGGTTCGCCACCACGGTTTGCATTTTTTTTTCCCGTCGGGCAACGAGCGAGCGCCGAGGCAAAGTTCCCGTCCAACGTCGAAACGGGCAAGCCCGATCACGCAGATGGGTATCGAATAGATCGCAGCACCGCAGAAGAAGAAGGAGGAGGAGGAATCGTAGTCGAAATCGAACACGCGCTCTCTGCCTCTACCCCTGCCTCTTTACTCCCCCTCTGTCTAGGAGCTACGTTTGCGTCCTGCGACTTTTCTCTGTTCTTCGTGTTATTTCGGCTGGCTGCAAAGAAAGGGAAAATAATTAGGTAAGGGGAAAAAAGTTCCGATTTTTTTGTGGGATATCAGGGCAGGGCAGGAAACGACAAAGACAGCATCTCGGAGGACCACTTTGCAAAAATGGAAGATAAAATGTGAAGACATATATAATGACCGAACAATAAGTAAGCGATTTGATTTATGATTTTACCGGCCAAAAAAAAGTTTTGGTTGGTGATTTTTTAAATTTATGTTTTTTTTCTAATTTGATCGCCCTCTAAAGTAAAGGATTAATATCACCAAAAATTTGTAAATCATGTTTACTATGCTATCGATACTCCTGTTAACTCACAAATTTATATTAATATGACAAAAATTTAAGGAATTGTCAATAAGATTTTTGGTGATGTTTTGTCTAGATTGAAAGTACATGTCCCATGGAACATATTTGCTTCATTTTGGTTCTCCATTCGGATTGTTTCTCGGAATTTTATACTTTTTCATTTTGTTTTATCAGCATGACCAATTCCGATTTTATCGAGACCATTCAATCTCACGACTTGCATAAGATATATATGTTACCATCTCAATAATCAATTTTCATTAACAAGAATATACACGAAATCGATCGAACCGAAATTAAGAAAAATATAAGTAAAATTACATCGTGAGGTGGCGCACAAATTGATAATTCGCCAAGAAAACCAAAATCGAGGGTCAAAATGAAAATCAGGTGAAAGATGTAGGGGCTAAAGTGTAATTCACGCAAAGAGAGTCCTCCGCCGTGTCAGTCGCATAGAACCTATATAAGCTTTCCTCCCTCGCTCCCATTCTCCGAGAGCGAAGGAGAAAAACCAGTAGAAAAAATGGCTCCGAAGAAGAAGAAGCAGCCGCAGAAAGCCGCCACCGCCGCCGCTAAACCACCCTCCTCCTCCTCCTCCGCCGCCGCCCCGAAGCTCCAGCTATCGGCCGAGAACGAGAGCCGCCTCCGCCGCCTCCTCCTCAACAACGCCTCCGCCCGATCGGCCGAGCCTGCCGCTCCCGCCGGCGACGGCGGTCCCCTCTCCGATGCCCAGAAGGCCAAGCGACTCAAGTCCGCTTACGAGAAGCTCTCCTGCGAGGGCTTCTCCAATGATCAGATTGAACGGGCGCTCTCCGCTCTCAAGGTTCGATGTGAATTCCGCAAATGTTATTTCGGTTTCGCCGTATATAGTCGAGAGGATGTGTCCTGATGATCCAGTTGCTATAGGAATTTTCCTTTCTGGTCGGGAGTTTTGTCGATATATGCGATTGCCAAAGTGAAAGAGAAGAGATTGAAATGGTCTCTCGTATGTATAGGATTTAGAAGGCTCAGGTTACTACTATGTTAGTCTACGTTTCTTTAAATGTACTACAGTGGTTGTTCGAAGACAAAAGTCTTCATCCTACGCTTCTCAGTTGCTGTTTAGAGACAACCTAATACCTATTCTTTTTCAGAAATTTTTTGCCCAACCTTTTCTTTCGTATTTAAAGAGTTGCCAGAGTAGTTGTTCCAATGCAACAGTGCGATGTTTTGAATTCTAATAGTTTAGTGCAGCGCAGAGGTTTATGATTTTCTTATCCCTTTTGCAAAATGGGCAGGGTAATGCCACGTTTGAGGCTGCTCTTGATTGGTTATGCTTGAATTTGCCTGGGAACGAGCTTCCTCTGAAATTCTCCAGTGGGGTCTCTTCACTTACCAGTACAGGTAAATATAACATGACCAATGAACTCATAGCTTGTGGAGTTTTTTAGTAGATCGAGTCTGTGGTACAGCATGGGCGAGCTAGATCCTGTATGACCGAATGCTGCACTGTGTATTATCTGTTAGGAGGATCCGTCAACGTCCTTGTATCCGCGCGGGAAGATTGGGCGCCTTCAGTGGGCCCGTCTTCGAAGATTGATGAGGACGCTGCCAAGTATTCTGTGAAGCTTAAGGGCAGTTGGGACAATGAGAGTCTGGATTCCCACAAATCATCACAAGCAGATTGGATTAAACGATATGTGGAACAGCAGGAAGAGGTAGGTTCGAGTATAATTTGAAAATTTCGTTATTTTTTGCATTTTGCTTAATCGATGTGTATATATTTTTATTGATTTTTTCCATTCTCTGGTAATTAGAAAAAAAATTAAGTCAAAACAGCTTAATCACTTTTGATGTTGAATTTGAAATTTTTTCTTGTATACCTCTCAAATTGGATTATTTCTTTTACATGTGGTGCTGCTACTATCTAGTTCTTTTCCAAGTACATCTGTGGATTGGCCGAGTGTATTGGCTGGTTTCTAACTGGCAGGTACGGTTCTAGTCTCTGCCATGGAATCGAGCCACTTGCGAATCAATCACCCCTGGCCTTGTTATTTGGTGGTGGATGACAATGTTTCAAATTTTAGTTTTCCCCTGCCGAAATTATGGAGTTACACGTGTTTACTTTTCTATGTTATCTTCACAGTTTTTTTTGGCTGTCATAACCTTTTTATTTTTGTTTCTTAATGCTGTATTGCATCAGCAGGATAGTTCTGATACCTGGGAAGATCATGTGGCTGATGGAGGTCCTTTGCAAAAGGTTTGTATTTGCTTTGTAGCTCTAATTGTTTTATCTTATAATGCAGTTTAAATTGCTTTTTTTATTATTGAATATTAATGCTGATCAAATTATCGACTATGCTCAGACAACTTTTGAGTATTAAAAACTCAAGGAAATGAGATACTTGTGAGCGAATTGATGTGATATTCGGGGGGTGTTTTCTTTTGCTTTCTTGCCATCCTGCATACTAAATATTTTATCGGGGAAAAACTAGATATTTTTCTGGGGAAATTAATTTAATTACAAGGCACCAAGGGGTCCAAACCCAAGTACAAGAAGAACTCAAGAAAACAAATGAAAAGGAGCTCAAATATAGGACAAAGCGTCTACAGTGTCAATCTATTCATTTTACATCCACATGCCTGTTTCCACTATCCAAAAAGTTTTCAGTCAAATCTCTTTTAAAGGCTCTTTTGCTCTGATGAAATCTTTGTGTTTAAGGCACCGCTAATACGTTGCTGTCATGATCTGAAATGTTTGTTGAGACCTTCAGAGGTTCTCAATTATGTAATGCATATGTTTTCACAGTTTCGACAAGATAATTTTGTACTTATATGTGTTTTCTCCTGCTAGTTTCACTTGTCATCTTCATGATATAGATGTTCATTGCTTGTGAGTTGCTGTCTGTTTTTTGAAGTTTTGATTGAGTGCCAGATGTTTCAGATTACAAAGTCATTTCTGGCCATGCTTGTGACATTTTAGTATCTTTACAAACAAGGAGCTGATTTAAGGATTAGATGGTACTGAGTTGAGAAGTTTTTATTAAGTGCCAGGAGTTTCAGATTGACTGTCGTTTTGGGCAATGCTTACTTTTTGTTATCTTTACATTTGTTTTTCTTTGGAAATCTATAGATACGCGAACCAAGGTCCTATGATGACATTGCCAGAGAGTACCATGCTGCTCGCTTGGAAGCTTCAAGAGCCAAAGAAAAGAGAGATAAGAGCAGCCAGGAAAAGGCGGGCTTAATTATCCGTAACCTCAAGCAAGAGTTGTCTGCTCTAGGTCCGTTTATTGCTTTTACGATTCGTCTTCTTTTCTGATTTTGTTGTAATAATTGTGTTCTCTTGACCATTAAAAGCAGGATTATCTGAGGACATGTTGGCACTGGACTTTGCTTACAAACATGCTTCTGAGAATGTGACCGGTTCTCTTCCCTCAGAGCACCTGGAGACAGAATCAAGAGATATCAGTCTTTCGTCTTCTTCGTCTTCTTCGTCTGCACATGTGGATGTTACCGAAGTTGACGGGAGGGCGGCTTCCCTGGGTCCCCAAGATTCTCTTCAGACACCTACCCTCCCTACTCTACCTATCCGTGAAGAGAACACAACAGAAGGAGAATCAGGGGAAGTAGAGCTTGGCGGGCTATTCTCAGATGATGCACCGGCGGATGAACTGGTTGCTTCGGAAGTTTTGAGACTACAAAAGAAAGAAAGAATGAGAGAACTATGCAGTGAAAAGAATTTGGAGGGTATCTGGAGAAAGGTAATGCCGGATTGTGGTTTGTTTGTGGTGCTACGTAAAGGCTACAAAATTCGTTATCAAGTGATGAATTTGCTACCTATCGTACGGAAAATGTATTGTTTCATGATGTAGCTCACTAGGAACAGATAAACTTCCGAGATGAACATTATTTCCAACTCAAACAAAAACGAAGTTAAAAAGCTTGCTTGAAATTCTTGATAGCTTCAGATCTGATGTTTAAGTGCACTGATATTTTGTTAATACTATGAGTTTCACCATAAAAAATTTCTCCTTCTGGCTTTTTTGTGATATTCCAGATGAACTAGCTTGACTGATCACTGAGTGCATCAAGAGCAAATCAATGGAACAACAATTTTGAACTCAACTCTTAAGTGTTTCTGCTTGCTTGCATTGTCTTCACTTTTACACATTATAGATATCGATTCTTAGTATCATCTTAAGAACAGAAAAATCTAATTGATGTTTGCCTATAGTTTAGCTTATAACTTGTTGATGATATTATAGGCTGGGGTTTTCGAATTGTGATTAAAAAGAAGTGCAATGTCTGATATAGGGTGGCTTGATGATTGACGGGATAAAACGTGATCTAATTGGTGTCCACAAATGCTGCTTTACTTTATGGTGCTGTTTATTTTTTTCTAGGTTGGATACTGATGATTGTAGTCAGGGACATTGTCTTGTGATATGATTTTCTTTGCAATGGTTGTGGTGAAGAGTATCTTTCTGTTGGTCATTGTTAGATGCGACGATTGGGTATTCTTTATCAACAGAGGATATTTGTGTATGGATCTGTGGGAGGGTGTGCTACCAGATAGTGTTATGACTCGAAGAAATTTGTGCGTCGATCCCATTTTGCAGGAGAAGGTTCAGTTGTTGTTGTAGCACCTAGTAGTAGCTTTGGGCAGTTGTAAAGCCTGCTGGCTAGGAACTTGCTTCTAGAGGTTCATTCTCTGGGTAATTAGAGAAAGAAGTATACGTTACTTTAATGAGAAGGAATTACTCATTCTTGGATGGATATGTACTCTATCATGCGTAGTAGAGTTAATTCATTGAATTTGCGGTTGTCCTATTGTTGAGATTTTTTACATGAAACAAGTTGGCTCCTTGGTCCTTAGGCAATGATAGAGTTTTGGTTCAACTTTGTCTCTCAGTTATTTTGCAAATTTTAATGTAGACAAGATTTTGTCAGGGGGACCCACCAAAAATACCAAAAGCTGTGTTGCATCAACTATGTCAAAAATCAGGGTGGGAAGCACCGAAGTTTAATAAAGTACTTGGTGAATCAAAAGCATTTTCTTATGCTGTCAGTGTGGTCCGTAAAGCCAGCGGTAGAGGCAAAAGCAGAAAAGCTGGAGGACTAGTTACTTTTCAGCTTCCTAACCAGGGTGAAGTTTTGGAATCAGCAGAGGTATGCATTTTTCCTGGTCACTTACACTCCTGCCTCTTTGTGTGGGGATATTATATTTGGCTAAGGTACTGTGTGTGAGCCCATTAAAGGAGTGGCTTTCCCTTAAAAAGTAAAAGAAAAAAAAAGGCTGGTATGTGGAATGGGGCCTTGGTCTAATTGGTGCTCCACTTTTACAAAGTTCCAGGGGATCTCGAGTTCAATTTTGATCCTCCCTCTCAATACCTGCCTAGCTCAAAGAACCAAAAACAAAGAAAGAAAAACACTTAAATCCTTCTGCAGCATGAACCACTCCTGGGGCTTTATTGAGCGATTTGTTCCTTGATTTGCCTTTTTTCCTTCTTTCATCAGCTGATGTTATTTACTATGTCTTATCTTTGTTGCACACTTGTTCATTTCCTTTGCCTTCTTTATCTTAAAACTGGATAAACATAATAACAAAAAATAAAAAAGTAAAAATCCACATGAACTTTTTAAAATTTTTTTTGTTGGATCATCGAACTTATTTTGAAACCAGCTTCACTTGTCTATCTAGTTATTAAGAATCATTGAACTTTTTTGGTCCACCATCTGGACCCTTCCTTCATTAACTTATTGTGCCTTTGCCATTTTCTCCACCTCAATCTGTCTCTCTGTCTTTGACTGTCTCCTTACTTATTCTCTTGTACATGCATATTCTTGTCTTGAGATGAGTATGTTGAGGTGCATTCATGCAATTACTTTCCCAAACTTTCACTTTGGCTGGGGAAACTAGCCAAGTATGCGGATTTGGCTTATTTCTAGATATGTCTGCTCTCATGTGAGTTTATTTCTTTAGTCATGAAAATGCTGGTGTGCTGCTTTAACCTAGAAGACTTTGCTGGAGAGACACCCAAGATGCTTGTTTTCTCCTGAACCGCCAAGTTTGATATTGTAAAGGGCAGAGAGGAAGGAAGAAACATAACCAATCAGTAAACTTACTGCCAAAAATAGGAGCCCGTGTGATGGATCCAGAACTGACACTCTAAATGTCGGAAATCATCACATGTTCTAATCATTAGCGATGGAGAAGAGAGAAGGAAGCCTAGATCAAAGAGGAGAGTTGCTGCACCAAACAATGGAGATGAAATAAACTGTACATGCATTCACCTATCTGGAATTTGATCCACCGCTGAAAGAATCTCATACCTTCCTGATATGTTCCGAAAGATCATTCCCTCGCGGAGAGTTCACATTGGTTTTTGCACCAACCACTAAAAATAGAGCTGTATGTGGCGCTAATCATGCTTACCCAGAGAGAATTTCTTTCCTGAGAGAAACTCAGAAGCCATTTACCTAGAATAGGTTCATCGAGAAGAGTCAATTCTCAAAAACAGAGAATTCTTTTGTTTGTGGGATCTACGTTAAGTTTTGGAGGGCCACGCTCATCCTTTTATTTCTAATCTTGCATGATCTTAAAATCAGATAAGAAGACCTTATATGTTATAGGCGGTATCGGGATTTAAGAAATAGCTAGCTGGTTTGAGTGGTGCTCGTCTTTCAATATAGCATATAATGAGCTATGTTGATTCATCTGATAGTGTACCTGCTGTCCTGAATGTCATTGATGCCCTAGCGGTTGAACTCTAATACTGTGACAGAGGGACATTGGGTTCCGATAGCACCCTCTTGCCTATACGTTATTTGCATCATCTTATATGTTCTTTCCTCCAGCATTGGTTGATTCATCTAGTGTCTGCTTTGATGCTATTGGAAGCCTGTTTTAGTGATTCAATCATATTCTTATTTTGACCCAAGGTCCTATTCTCTTGCAGAAAGAGCTTTTAGATCATGTAAATAATTGTGCTGCTCTTTGCTTGTATAACCTCTTTCAAACTTTTGACAGGATGGACAAAATAAAGCTGCAGCCTACGCGCTCCGTCACCTGTTTCCGGATATTCCTGTTCATCTTATAATCACAGAGCCTTATGCCTCGCTTGTTCTGCAGTGGAAGGAAGGTCAGCGTTTCTCCATTCTAAGTTGTTTCTGTTTGAAGACTAAGTCTTTTGGATTATATTCTGTTGTGCATAATGAGCTATATCAGCACACCTATGATACTGGGCAATCCCATTTGAAATCAGGATGTTCGTAACTGTTGTTTTCACCAGCAATACTTGTTGTATTGACATCTTAAATTATGCAGGGGAACCAGCAATTAACAATGAAGCTAGTGAGGAAGATAGAAGGGCTGATTTTGTAAACTCATTGTTGAGATCAAGTGAAGTGGCGGATGTCACTGATAGATCACTCAAGGAAAAGTCTCAAGAGCCTCATGCTAAAGGAAACAGAAGTGCGCATGGCGATGAAGATACTCAAAGTATGTTCCTCTTGTGCGTTCAGTAGTCTACTTCTGTGTTAAATGTGCATTGTCAACTGCATTTTCTCTTAGTTGGTATGCTAATGAGTTCCTTTTTTGGCACCCTTCCACCCATTCCCACATATTTATTCCATTGTTGTCTTCTCATGTTCTAATGATGTTTGGCAACTTGATGGAACTTGTTGTTTACAGCCTTTTCTTCTTTGTACTTTATGATTTTTCAAAACAAATTGGCATGAACACGTTCTCTTGAATTGAACACTGGCCCAAGCCAAGTCCAGCTCTTTTTTTTACGTTTTTCACTACCTACCAGTTGTTTCATCTGGGTTGGAGTGGTTTTATCAGCCAATGTTCATACAGACGTCATTCGACTTTTCAAGTTCACCTTGGATTGGTCATAGAATTATTGGAGCATGATTTTGTATATGCATGTCTTTCCTTCTGTATTTGGGTCCTTTTGTCTTTTTGTCAGTTGTGGTGGCAATAATACAAGTTAAAGCTACATGTTTTTCACATGGGAAAAAGAACCGTTCCCTTCTGCCATAGTGCTTTGGCCTTTTGTGCCGGACACAATTTTGAGATTTTAAGATTGACGATTGTATTTATTTTGTGTAGAACTGATGATGATGCGAGAATTTGAACTGCTTGACCTGCCACATGATGTATTAGTCGTCTTTTAACACATTTGATTTTGGGACATTTAGAATAGAAAGGATGCTGAGTTCCTTGTACGATAACTACCCTTATATCTTCATATTCTTCTTTGTGGGAACTCCTCCAACTTCCCTGCTTCCAATTTAATGCAAATTTGGCAGGATAGGCCCAGAGGAGAAAAGAAACATAACCTATGATTATTCCATTCAATTTCTATGAAAGTTTGTTTTAAGAGTATGATAGTTATATGTCAAGGTGGCTAAAGCGGATCGCTAAGATCATCTAATCTAAGTACTAGCATGTCCGTACGTCTGAGCATATTTGAACCTTTAGATTGCGGATGGGCCGAGAATATCTGATTAGGTACTAGCATTTCAATGTATCTGTGCATGTCTTGAATTTCTGGATTTTGGATGGGCGGTTGTTTACTTGTAACTAGTGCTACTGATAATTCACAATAAAGGATGTAGCTAATCGGCCTTAGAGAATTTTGGTGCCACAGACTTCTATGCATAGAAAAGCAGGTGCTATTTTAGTGATCTTATCTTGTCATGACAAAGCATACATCAATGCTTTCATTTGTTATCTCATGAAAAAGTGGGATCACAATGAATGGAGAAGAGCATGGGAGAGATATTTAATATGGTCTAACTTTATCGATTTACAGGAGTAGAGCTCTCTAAAGAAGCAGAGAGTTCTTACCTGAGAAAGCAACACGAGAGTCGAAAGAAAATGCAGAAATACAAGGTCAGTAGATTGTTTATCTTATTTACTCTTATGCAAATGTTGATCTGGTCCGAAATATTTATATCTGCAGTTCTGCACCCTATTTTTCAATAATATTGTGCCTGTCCACTTATCATCTTCATCTCAACTAATTATGGGTATCATCTGTAAAATCAATCATGAGGACTGCAAGTTTCATAGTGCGTATCAGTTTCATGGTTCAAATCTATTGTTTTCTGTGGAATTGATTGCCTTTTCGGAGGACGAATTCAGGACTGGCTTCTTAGTTGTTCACTTTTCCTTTTCCTAGTTAAAAGTTTGATTTGCATGTAAAAATGTTCTCACATACTTGGAGCGAACAGTTTTTGCACCCAGGTCATTAATCCTTTAGGATTTGCGAGAAGTCATCTGTCATAGAAATTACCTGCTGTTTTAAGTGGAAGTAGGATCTATGGCGGCTTTGACTTGTTGATATATTATTTGAGAAGGCAGAATACAGAAATTTTCCAAAGGTTTTGCGATGATGGTATTGGACCATTTTATTGTTTGTTTTCAAAATCGGAGAGGTTTAGCTATTGCCGGGTTGCAGCGTTAAATACCAGGAAAAGTTCTTTTTTGGATTTTAGCTTTCTTGCTTCTTATTTTAATATGATTTCTTTGCCATCTTTCTCTCTCCCACCCACGGGACTTGTCAGCCCATTGTCCCATAAAAAAAACTAGCTCTCGAAAAGAATCTTAATCTCTCCCTCCAGGTGCTCGGAACTTCGGTTCCATTATATTTATCCCACTTTCATCAGCTCCATCAGAACTCTATTTTGAGAAAGAGAATTCGAAGAAACTGTCTTCAATTAATTGAGTGAAATCATCAAAAGAAAAAAAATTGAGAGAAAAAACAGAGAGTCCAGTAAAAACATGGAGAGCAGAAGACCTGTAAAGAACAGGGAATGCTCTCATACAAGCCATTCATAAGGCTTCTGATGTATTCGCTTCACATTCTTGTTGGTCATCTATTAAGTTAATTGAGACCTTAGTGAAAGTGACGCATTGCTGGATAGTGGCACTATGGTTCTAGTACTGTTATTGGTTTGAATCGTCCCCACTGCTATTGCTATTTTTTATTTTTATTTTTTGCATTTCTTCTCTGATAAACAGGGCTAAAGAGGTTCTTGGTTTAGTTGATCTGTCATACTGCCTGGATCACAACCCTGTTTCTGACCATAACTGCTTTGAGGTCTAGACCTCGGTCTGGTTCCTGGTTCAACCAATAAACTGGCTGGCGTAACTCACTTTGCACATCGTTGGCTTGATATCACAAGAAGCTAGGAAATTAACATATAAGTGAGCATGTGCAGGAAAATATGAACATGTCATAAAAAGAGTTGCAATGTTTTTCATATACATGTTTTGACACTGAGACCTTGCAATCTTTCTTGTTGATTATCCAATAGCAAAACCTCAACTGATTTCCCTTTCTTCAATTAGTAAAACTTCAGTAGACATAAACAGTGTTGTTGTATCATTTAGGAAATGCTGAGAGCTAGAGCTGCGCTGCCTATTGCTGCTTCAAAGAATGAGATTCTGCAACTGCTGAAGGAGAACAATGTTCTTGTTGTTTGTGGGGAAACAGGTTCTGGCAAGACAACTCAGGTGAAAGTTATACTAGTTTTCTGAAAGATTGTCTGCTTTCTGATGATTTAAAAAACATGATTGTGGATGGATTGTGACGTGCTTGATTGAATCTGATTTTTACCATATTATTCTCAAGCGGTGATGTGATCTTTGACGGGCATTTCCTTATGTGCTTTCAAATGGCCTTTATTGTAGGTTCCCCAATATATATTGGATGACATGATTGAATCAGGATGTGGTGGATGTTGTAACATCATATGCACACAGCCAAGAAGAATAGCGGTAAGTTTAGAATTTCTTCAACTTGGTGACCTTGCAATTATTAACGAGAGAATAGATTTGTAATGTTTGCTTCATTAGTGGTTTCCCTTTATCTCTATGGCTGCTCCATTGTTATTATGGTTGCTGTGGTTTCTTAACACCATTCATTGAAGCTGAGTTGTGAGGTCAGTGCTTAAACTTTCAAGCATTGATAGATTGTCCATGTGTAGAGGAGTGGTGATTTCTTTGTTAAAAGTTTGGGGCACAAGGGAATACACTTTTATTATGAAAGAGCAAAAACCCAGCAGTTTACATCCCAACTATGGCAGAAAAGCCTTTGGCGTCATCTTCTTCAAAGAAGAAGGATGTTGGGGGTCAGAAACCCAATTCAAGGAGTACATCCTTGTCCTACAATTAGTAGCAACCTGATGAGCACATGTATTTGCTTTGTTTTTCCAACATAAAATTTTGCTTCTTTAATTTTCTGTATCTGTATTTGTTGATTGCTGAATGATGGACATCTATCTTTCAAATAATCTTCATTTCCCCTTTCGCAGTGAGTATAAATATTTCCGAATCATCCTTTCACTTCGATTTTCATCCTCCCTTTAGCTCCGTTCTGATGTTGATTGCTTAAGCCTGATTTACTTCTTCATCTGCAGATGTATTCTCTTGCAATCTCCAGCTAACAAGATGCTTGTGCTATCCCTCGCAGTCACTCCTGCTGCATCCTCACCGGAGTGATCGTAAGCTCCATTCCAACTCATAAATACAACTCTCTCATCTCTTCTTATCCTCTTTGCTCCGAACCATTCCTTCTCCTCATAACACTTCCTTCCTCGTACCCCAGTATTCCACATCAATGTTGTCAAAATTGAGCAATTCGAATTGGCAGTGTTATAATCATGGTACTCGATTTGACTCTTTGATTAACCCTTCAAATGATTCTGTCTCATATGATTGAGTCGTAAATGTGAATAAGTCGTATCAAAAGACGACAACTAATGTTTATAGCTTATTTTAGAACATTCTTTTGACCTAATTTAAGATTTTGGATTTGTTGGAAGCAAGTTCAATGAGTGGTGGCCTCCTTTATTTGATTAAACTGCACCTTGTAACTTTAAAGCAAATATAAATACACAAAACTGTTAAGTTCCTCTGACACAGAGGGAATTGCCCAACTATTCTTCAAAAAGTACCTCCGAACCTAGTTAACGAACCAAAGGCTATTCCTTACATGCTGTGTTCTTTACACGCAGCATACCCTGTTCCTAATCTCATGCCTCATGATATCGGTAGTATGTGGCCCCTAATTTAAAGTGATAAAGCTTGCAGGTTGGACTCAGGATTCAATAGATCAATTTCTCTTGGCTAATGTTAGTGTTGATCTGACCCATCTTTATCTCGCGTACTGGACTTAACAATGTTCCACTAGATGTCCTAATGTATTCTTCTATGTACAAGGTCCCTGAAGGGGCTAGAATGGGAAGTAGTAGAAACATACCTTTTATCATGCTTCTTTCAGCATTCAGCCTTTGGTATTCATTCTGTGTCTTTATACTTCTAAAATCTTGTCTTCTACCACAGCACTACTTAGTTAAGCATTAGCTCGTTTACTTTCATCTTAACTGCAAATTAATAGCAAATACCTAGGTGGAGAAGTCACTTTTGTTCGTTTTTATTCCTGTCATCAAATTTTATTTGCATTTCTAAACTTAGCACATAGTGGAGCGCTGTGGAGAAGTCACTTTTGTTCTGATTTCTCATTGTAGGCTATTTCTGTAGCTGAAAGGGTTGCTGATGAGCGATGTGAAGGTTCCCCTGGTTCCAAGGACTCTTTAATTGGTTATCAAGTTAGGCTTGATAGCGCTCGGTATAATGTTTATTCTTTATCTCCTTCTCTTAGCCTACTAAGTAAATACGAATTTAATTTAAGGTTCTTGTGGGGGAGGTCAACTGGTAATGCTTTGTTGATCATTCACCGGTACCGAATTTCGTTTCAATATGAGATTTTCTGCTATCTTTTTACTTGCTCATTTCTTTTGGAATTAAACCTTCGATGCTGTACCGTTGACAGCAAGAAATTATCATGATAAATAGCTATTTCATGTTAAATGACCACTTTTGATGAAGAGAAATCACATTGGTTGGCATTAAAATAGGGAGGAGCAGTCAATAGGATAGGTAAATGAAGCATTAGGGCATTAAGAACTTAAAGGAAACTGAAAATGAAACAATAATGAAGAAACTAAATTGGAGATTCCCGAGTGGAGGAGAATATGCAAATTTCCTCCCTCACTTTAACACTCAGCATGTTAGTTCGCCTATCTCCTTTTATCTGATTGAGAAATATTTCACTGAGTGGAAGTGATGCAGTCTATGCATGGGGCTGAAACTTCTGTAATGAAGAGGATCTGCTACATTGTACGCATCTATCCTCATGCTCAGTTTTTAGGAAAAGCAAGCCCCCACACTGCTGGGGACCTTAGCCTCCCTCCATTCGAGCTTTAATTGATTTTATATAATTTTATTTTTAGCAATGTAATTTGCCCGAACTAATAGTCGGTTTGACCTTGAGGGAAGCATTGATTGAAACTCAGTTGTGGAAGAAAAGGGCCTTCAATGCTCTTGTTTGTTTCAGGATGAACAGGCCCAGGGATGTAACCTTAGATCCAGTCCTTTAGGATGTAGTAGTTTAATTGGCTTAACCAAGTGCCAGCGAATCTGCATTTCTTGGCATGTTTATTTCTGAATCAAGCTGCGGGATAGGTTCCTTATGGTCATTTTCGTTTTATTCGACTTCAGTGATTGATGGTTATTGTTCACGAATATTTCAGGAATGAAAAGACAAAGCTTCTTTTCTGCACGACAGGAATTCTTCTAAGGAGCATTTCTGTAAGTTGTCTAATCATTAATTTCATATATGTAGTTTGTATGGTAAGGAGCTGTGCAGCTAGCTATTATGTGTGCAATCATGTACTTTGGTTGATGAAGCATGTTTTTTAAACAGCCTTTGACACTGCACATTTGTGTACTTGGAGATGTTAAGAAACATGATTTATATGTATTATGGGCCTCTTTTTTGACAACTTAAGCTTTTGAATGGCAATTGTTTACCATATGACAGTGGACTTTTTTTTTTTTGATCGGAATATGACAGTGTACTTGAAGAGCTTATTAGGTGTAAGGAAAATTCATAGGGATTAGAGCTTTGTACTAGGAGGCACCCTTGATGCTCTTTTATGAATAAGAAGTTTTTTAATTGAAAGGTGTCATCAGGATATTCTCCTGATTCTATCTGATTGTTTCCTCATTTCTTTTTTTGATTTACAGGGAGACAAAAACTTGACCGGCATTACCCACGTGATAGTTGATGAAGTGCATGAGCGGTCATTGTTGGTGAGTTGGTAACAATTTCACAGCCTGTATCGTGTTAATGAGATTGTGTCTGTATGATCTAATATGCTGTTTCTAACGGTTTTCATCTAGGATCCTGAGCATTAACAAACTAACAAAATGGGATCCCCTGTTTCATCTATCCTCATGTTTCTAACGGTTTTCATCTATTAAAGGGTCCCACATCGCTTACCTGTGGGGATTCTATGAACCTTATATTCATGTAGTCTATCCCTCCACCTATTGGCTTAGATTTTTGGATTGGACTTTCTAATATGGTTTCTGAGCCTAGTTTTTCTCTAAGTTTCTTTTGCCTGTGCAGCCCCTGTTTGTGAACTGCACATGTTCCGTATCTGGTTTTGCACATGGTATCCTACATCGCTTGTCTATGGGGTTTCTAAGGGCCTTATATTCATATAGTTTTCCTCTACCTACTAGCTTAAGCTTTTGGGTGAATCTTCTAACACCCTAATTGCAAAATACTCTTGTGTGATTAATTTAAAATCATACGGTGGGGGTTTTTCTTCGTTTCCATCGAGTTGAGTTGAACAGACGTAAACGAAATTCAATCTACTCTTTTTTAATGCCATATTAGTTCAATCCTTTAGAGTGTTCTCGTTACAAGAAGAAGGTGCCGCTGAGGGATCTCTGTGCTGTTGAAAAATCATGGACTGGAAATTTTTGGCAAAAGACCAATTAGTTAAATTCTTATCTTAATACCCTGCAGGCCTGCATTTTATTCTTATTCCTCATTGAAAATCCGCTGTCTAATTAATAAATATGTTCGTATTCTTTAGTCATCATCTGCTTAAGGGGAACCTTTATTTTTTAGAATGATTATGAGATCTTCAAGTCACTGACGTTATCATGCTTGAGAACAAAGAATTTCGATAATAGAAATAATTGATTGGAAGAAAGTTTACATGGAAGGGAGCAAAATAAACGAGTAGATATGGTTGTGGTGAAGCACTAAGCATATGCGGACAAAAGTTATCATCTTGTAGTTAATTGAAGTTAATGATGATGGGGGTTAATTGGATGAATCTAACATTGCGATCTCAAGTTCAAGATTTCTCCATTGTGGGTAAATAATAGAGAAGTAGATGTTCCAAATATTAATGTATTGACACTATTAAACTATCGACATTGCTTGTATATAAGGTCTACAATGGCCTTAAATATACCTGCTCCCTCCACCTAATAGCTTAAATTTTTAGGTTGGATTTGTAACATTCTTTGGAGGGAGGTTTGCTTTATGGTTGTTTTGCATGTGGCTCCCTGTTCTTCTATTCCATGTGTTGTTCTCTGTCCAGTTTGCATGTGATAGGGGGCGGTAAAGTATTCTATATCAACAATGGACTTATATACATGTGATCTCCCTCTACAGAATATCTTAAGCTTAGTGCAGGTGGAGTAATGCATCTGTTCATGATGCAAATCAGGTGTCCTCGCAGAGTTACTAAATTGTTTTGACTTTGTTAGCTATGTTAGGATGCTTGTCCTAACCCAGTTAGAACTCAGCCTAGTAGATTTGGAACTTTATCATTGATCTTGTTTAATTGGTTTCCTTCTATGTGAGTTTCCTTTCTGCTTGGAAGAGGATTGATTGGCCAATCTATTTGTTGTCTGTCAATCCATGCATCTTTCTGTCTATTTTTTTAATCACTCTATTCATATTTGTGACTATAAGTTTTCCTGTCCAATGGTGAATGAGATTTGTAGTACTTTTAGTTGTTCTTTGCACTTAAACTGTATGATCTGATTGTATTCTTTAAGTGCATTCTTCTGAATTTGGAGCTTTGTCATGATGCCTTCCACTCTTCTGAGTCGCTGTGATGGCAGCTTTCATGTTAAATTTCAACCAAAATAGTTGTCAATTTAGGTCATGCTATTGTACATTCTAAGTTTCGGTTCATTTGATTTTTGAGCTTTCCTCCAAAATTAAGGGATACATCTAGATTTCCAAATGCCATTGTCGGCATTGGTGAGGGGTAGAATTACAATCTCCTTTTCTTTCATATAATATCCTATAGTACCTTAGTTTCCTGTCTAAGGCCATATTAAGAGATACATATTTGCAGATTAGTTGGACCTCCCATCAGCTTGTTGCTCTAATGGAGAATGACATGAAGTACTTTAGTGGTTCTTAAGAACAAAGAGTAGTTTGATTAGGCGATTTAAATGGACATTCAATTGTTTCAAACATTTGACAAGAGAAGTGAAATGGACAAATTTGAGTGAGATGAAAGTAAGAAGGGCAATGATCCTTATTTTCTTAAAACACATTCTTTTCTGTTGTTGCATAGTCTTATCTGAATATGCGAAGGCAAGTTTTGGCCTCTTTGACTGGTTCCCTGTACCTAGACATTGCGCATCTGACTAACCAGGCGCATTGATATATACATTGAAGACACCCTTGCATAAGAGGAAGCACGAGAGGTTGAAATATTAAAGATTGGGGTAGTGTGAGTAATAGGAGTTGCCCGTAAAGTTGTGGCCTAACGAGGATGGAATGGGAAATCTTTTATTATGGTGTGAATAGTAAATGAAGTGGGAAAACTTTTCTTATGGTGTGAATAACAAATGACGGGATCACACAGTTAACAAATATGTTTATTTGATCCCCTTTCCTCTGACAATTATGTTAACTTCCTTGTTGTCGAATCTCTGTCTGTGTAACTTTAGCATTTTCTTTGTACTGCTGGAATGAGGGATATGGCCTGGAAAACGTTGACCAGTTTCTTCCCCATGACAGGGTGACTTTCTACTTATTGTCTTGAAGAATCTTCTTGAGAGACAGTCTGCTCACAATGGGCAGGTGCTGAAAGTAATTCTAATGTAAGTTGACCTCTTAAATTGGACAACATCATTCTGAACTAATTCATTTTTGATGATTGACGAGCTTCGGGTAACCCCTAGCATCTGCTTTATTTTCCTTTACCAGGTCCGCAACAGTTGATTCAGCTTTGTTCTCAAGGTACTTTGGTAACTGCCCTGTAATAACAGCACAAGGCCGGACACATCCTGTGAAAACATACTTTCTGGAGGATATACATGAAACACTTGAGTATCGTCTTGCTTCAGATTCTCCAGCTTCTATAAGATGGGAAACATCCTCTAAAGACAAGGTATCCTAGTAGTGAAACGTGCAACTTCTGTGTTGAAATTTTCGACGTTCTGCCCTGAATAAGATCGAGAATGTTTTCTATTAAGAAAGATTAGGTTCAAAAAAGATCACCGAATGCTTTCAAGAAGAAGCTACTTAAGTCTTTCGACTGGAGGGCTTTCGATAGTATTGGAATATGAGCAGCACTATTTCTACCGAATATATTTGCTTTCTGTGTTCACTGAAAAGTTGATTGCATTCGGTATTCAATTGATGGCTACTATCAAACAAACTTTGTTTGTCATTTTCACCATTTAAAGTTTCGTACACTTAGGGTTCTAGTTCTATGTTGGCACCTCCGGTACTTATTAAAGATTTGAAATAATGTTCAAACAATGGCTGTAAAGTGAATGCCCTCTCTGCTAAAAGGTAGACATCTATGGCTAGCTGCATGCCCTCTCCATTTAGAGAGAACAAGCACTAGCTGTAACATATGTTCTGTTTCCGGACAAGGTGAATGCGTTTAGCTGTACATGTTTTGTTATTGTTGAATTTAATGCATTCGAATAATGCACAAGTAAGAATGTGGATAAGCAATTATGGTAGGAAACATGATTACATAGTAATTTTTCTGTCAGAATCCATGGGCTTGATTTTCTTGATCTGCTAAGCTGTGTATATGCATGGCATTGTCGTTCATCATTAGCCAATTATTTAGGCTGCCTGTATGGTTGAACAACAATCATCGGTTTTTATTTTTGCCTGGAAAATAACTTAGTGTTTGAATTTTGTTCTTTCTTTCCTGCATAATTCCTTTTTTCTTTTACCATCTGCTTTTCAAGGATATTGAAAATCTCATTACTGGAATTTCTTCCTTATACATCAACCTACGTTTTGGAAACTTGGGTGTTATCTGTACATCGTGCAGAGTTTTTTTTTTTTTTTTTCCTAATTGTCATGGATCTGCTTTCATTTCAGAGAGGTCATGTGGACAACCATCGAGGGAAGAAGAATCTTGTCTTGTCTGCATGGGGTGATGATTCTCAGCTGTCAGAAGACTGTCTGAATCCATATTATGAGCCAAGTAATTACCAAGCTTATAGCGAGCAAACTCGCTTGAACTTGGTAAATGTTTATAGAATCCACTTATCAATAATGGATTACTTTTCTTACCACTTACTATTATCCAACTTCACAACCTTCTATACAGAGAAAATTAAATGAGGATATCATTGACTATGATCTTCTTGAAGACTTGGTGTGTCATGTTGATGAAACTTGTGGTGAGGGAGCAATACTGATTTTTTTACCCGTAAGTTGCTTCAATAACTGTGGAAACTTGGTTTTGTGATGTTTTCATTTTGAAAAAACTGTAATACTCCTCTTTCACCACATACACAGGGAGTCTATGAAATTCATCAGCTAGTTGATAAGTTGACTGCCTCTTATCGTTTTAGTGGGCCATCATCTGATTGGATTCTTCCTTTACATTCATCTTTGGCACCAAATGACCAAAAGAAACCTTTTTCACAGCCTCCTGCAAATATACGCAAGGTATGCTTCTGTTATAATTTTCCCAGTTCCCGAGATTAAGCACTCTTCTGACTGTGGTACACCTTGATTCTGAGCATAAAATCACTTTTCTTGTTTTTCGAATGGCGATGCACTTGCTAATGGCTTGCTCAATAACAGATATACATGATGAAAAGTAGATATTTGGAGAAGGGAAAAGTTTTCCTGTCTAATCATTTGATTCTGCATCTTACCCATGATATTCCTGTGTAATGAGTAGTTGCAGTACATCAAGTTTTGTAGATTTGTTGATTGAAGCAAGAGATTAAATTGACACTCATTTTTGCCACTGTGAAGATAGAATAGAAAATGCATTAAAGGGGTTGTTAGAATTTTTTCTTTTGACATGTTATCATATATTGGACGTAGTTATCCAAATGGGCATGGAATTCCTGGGAGACAATGACTTATCAGGCAGATGAAATAAGCGAGAAGACCTTGTATGACATTTAAAGTAGGAATTTTATACCATACACCAGCGTTTTTACCCAAGTGGTCTCGAAACTCCACCTCTTTTTCTTTTGTTTTTTTTTCGGGGGGTGGGGGGTTGCGGGTTAATTAGCCTGGACATTTACAGGGCCTTGGTCTTAAGACCACTTGTAAGGAAACGACTCCATTGACAGTGGTTTCTAGATGAATCCATTGAAGTAATAATATCAAAGACTTCTGTTCATGTATTTCCTTATATCTGTCCAAGCGGATTTAAGAAATTTACACATGTTTTTTACAGGAGACATGGCAATATAGATGTTCTGTACCAAAATGACTTGGAAATAAGGATTTTAATTGAGTGAAACTTCTGTAATGAGGTGGAGTTAGAAGGTTAGACAGTAGATGCTGCTTATCATGAAGTTAGATTGGTCCAAAAGTTCCGGAAGAAAAAGGCTGCATATGTGCTTGGCAGATGCCAGGAATACATTTCGCCCTTATTTTCAGAAAAACAAAGAAGTTGTCTTACCATTTGCTTTCTCTGGAAAGAAGGAATCTTAAGTCATTTCTTTTATCATACTTGGAAGAGAATTGTTTCTCATGTTGATGATATATTGGTTATTTTTATGACTTAAGTTCTTCTATCATATTTTCATAGGTCATTGTAGCTACAAATATAGCAGAGACAAGTATAACAATCGATGATGTTGTTTATGTCATTGACAGTGGAAAGCACAAGGAAAATCGGTATAACCCACAAAAGGTTGGTGCTGCACTCCTCTTCTATTATAATTTGCATTGCATTGCAAACATGTAGAGCGTAGTGCAAGATGGTTTACTATTCGTGGCAGATCCTCAATAATGCAGCAGTTGGCATGCTTAGAATACCTTTATTCATATGTGAACACCTGCTATTTTCATAATCTTATTGCTTGAAAATTACCTTTTGTTTGTGGCTCACTTGTCGGTGAAGTAAAATGAGCTTGTAATCTTGTTCTGTAAAGTGTGAATGTTCATATGCTAATCCATCCGTGCACCTTTGTTTGACTAAATTTTATGTAGTCTATGCTTGTAAAAAGTTTTGGGTATAGTTGATACCTAACGGCGCGGGTCACGATAATTGGAGAAACTGTAACTTTTGAGGAGTTTATTGACTTGTTACAGTGGCTTGATTCTTTTTGTATAGAAATTAACTAGCATGGTAGAAGATTGGATATCTCAAGCGAATTCAAAACAGCGGCGAGGAAGAGCTGGGCGTGTGAAACCAGGAACGTGCTTCTGCTTATATACACATCATAGATTTGAGAAGCTAATGCGGCCTTTTCAGGTGTTTACTGTCGAATTAATTTCTGATAGTTTTCTATTTGCTTGGACAGTCAATTCTGTTTGTTTTTTTTGTGTTCACTTGATTGTTTTATGCTGGAAGGCTCCTGAGATGCTTCGAATGCCCTTGGTAGAGTTATGTTTACAGATTAAGCTACTTTCTCTGGGTTACATAAAACCCTTCCTGTTCAAGGTAATTAGTGTTGATTCTCGATCAAGTGTCTTTTTCCTCTTATTTTGTAATGATATTAGTTTACTTTGTTCAATTTTTCTGCTTTGCAGGCCTTAGAACCTCCAAGAGAAGAGGCTATGACTTCAGCAATTTCATTGTTGTATGAGGTACTTAATGACCATCAGGAATATAATTTATTAGTGTTGGTTCTGAATAAACCATAAGGAGAGTTTGTATTTTACCTTAAAACTTGCCAGAAAGATGATGTTAGCAGAATCATTTGATGGGGTATCATACTCATAAAGAGATATTCACTATTATACCATTAATTTGACTTCAGGTATTTTGTAAATTATGGTATCCCTGCAAATTTATTTATTACTTTATTTTTATAGGTTGGTGCATTGGAAGGGAATGAAGAGTTGACTCCTCTCGGATATCATCTTGCAAAACTTCCAGTTGACGTTCTAATAGGGAAGGTTTGAACGAATTCAACACTTATACTCTGTGTGTCCAAGTTTGTACATCGGAAGTACAAATCGTAGCTTTTTTTACTCCAGAGTGTTAACTGAAATGTTAAGCTTGTCCACTTCTTCTCATGTCATGAGAAAAAAAATAGGCATGTCTACTGGTAAGTCTTTATACCAATAGAAAGTAAAATGTGCAAATTTGCCTTACACTGTAAAACTGATCTTATTAGGGGACAAGTACCTTGATTCCTATTTGTTTCAATTTTGTTGATGGATTGAGACATACCCCTAATGGGAAAGTCTTTTATTATCGGGATCTATCTGGCAATGCTTTGGAAGTTATTCTGACAAAATAGAGTGGAACAAAGGAATACAATAATTCAGGAACAATTTCAATCTGATTTACCTTGATCACAGAAGCTGAATTGGTAAAGTGTTCTATTGACTAGATAAACAACGTGAGTGTACAAACACATCATCTCTTTCTAGACCAATTCATTATTGCAGCCTAGGATATGCTTTATCAATGCCCACAGTATATTTCGTTCCACTTTGCAGTTTCTTATAATTATGATCTGTCTCCTCCAAATAGCCTATTTTCTCAAATTTCATATATGGTGAGGTGTTGGCAGGGAGATCCTGACTTTGCTGATGAAGCTTGGTTGTGTCATTTTATATGTTTCATTGGTAACTTTGCTAAAGAATTTTCATTTTTCATTCAAATTCCAGATGATGCTTTATGGTGCAATTTTTGGCTGCTTGTCGCCCATTCTTTCAATATCGGCTTTTTTGAGCTATAAATCCCCATTTGTGTACCCAAAGGATGAGGTTTGTTCCAAATTTCTTTTATATTCTATTTTATGTCTTTGTGCATGAACTTGGGCAAGTCCATGACCACATTGTATTTTCATCTCCAGAAGCACACCGTTGAAAGGGCAAAACTGGCTTTGCTGACTGATAAGACGGATCTAAATGAGGGTGACCGGCAGTCCGACCATCTATTAATGATGGTTGTGTACAAGAAATGGGAAAAAGTTCTTAATGAGGTTTGCTGGCTTTTTCTTTCATTAGGTCTTCAAATAGCTCTCCAAAACCACGACTTATGAATTTCATGATAAGTAGTGGTAATGCCTGTTCAGGACGCTGATTATGGGGTCGTACTGTGTTTTCTCCTTTTATGTTCTCATTTCTTTCTTTCTTTCTTTTATCCCTTTGAATATCTCCTGCATGTAAGTTTGTTTTGTAAGTTGGGATTCGCATGCTCGATGGTGCCAAGGAGACTTTATTTTCCAGTTACTTTTCGTTTTTTGCAATTTCCCTTTGTTTTGCAAATTGAAATTCGGTAAATGAAGGAATTCTCTGCTGTTAATATAATACATGTAGTTTTCAAACACAACCATGTCTATCCAAAGCATGCTCTTCAATACTTGTACCAATGTTGTTTCTGCAGAAAGGAGTCAAAGCTGCTCAACAGTTTTGCAATTCATACTTTTTGAGCAGTCCAGTTATGTTCATGATAAGGTGAATGTCTTCTTAACTTTTCATGTTGGTAGTAAGCCAACCGGTCCAACACCTACTTTTCTTTTTTCGCGTCTGATTTTCTGATGGAGGTACTAATCTGTAGGGACATGAGAGTACAGTTTGGAACTCTGCTAGCAGATATTGGGCTTATCAGTTTTCCCAAGAATTACCAGGTGGATGTTCTACCTGCAGTTAATGCACTAGCCGATCTGTATATTATACATTATCTTCATTAAACTATTGCGCATTTTAAAGTAAGTTGGAGTACATTATTTACAAACTAGGATGCTAATATGAGATGTTCAATGATCGATATTTTTACATTATCGGGTAGCTGTAAGCATTGTTATCCTTACATTCTAAAGCAGCTGTAACCGTTGTTTCATAATACAACCATTTTACATTAAATTAATGTTATCATAGGTGATTTTATAGATCAGATTTAATGCTATAGTGAAGTTAGAAATTGTTTATCAGAAATATCACCATTTTCGCAATATTTCCATTTTTCTCTTAGGCTCCGTTCGTTTGGCGGAAAATATTCTCCTTTTGGAAAATATTTTCCCGGAAGTCATTTTCCTGGAAAATGTTTTCCCGGAACATAATTTTCCGGTGTTCGGCGACCAATATGAAAAAGTTTCGGAAAATATTTTTCGCCGGCGGCGTCCGCGGTCGGCGGCGGCGGCGGCGGCGGCAGCGTGGCGCCCGGCGGCTCGGCGGCGCAGCGCGCTGCGGCGCGGCGACCGGCAGCCAACGTCCGGCGTCCGGCGGCGGCCGGCGACCGGCGGCCAACGTCCGGCGTCCGCGGCGGCGGCGCGGCGACCAGCGGCAGTGGCGGCGGCCAGCGACCTTAGTGAAGAAGAAGAAGAAGAAGCTCCGGAAAATGATTTCCGCTTTTGAAGAAGCGGAAGTCATTTTCCGTAGACTTGGGCTATTTTGTGAGGGGGGAAGGAAAATATTTTCCCACGGAAAACGTTTTCCGCCCCCCGAACACCGGAAAACCCGGAGAATATTTTCCGGGAGAATATTTTCCGCCAAACGAACGGAGCCTTATTAAAAAAATATTACAGCTACCACAAAATTGATACATGACTTATGCTATGGTTGCTTGGACCATATCATGTAACTGTAGAGAATCATCTTTAGTCCTTTACTTAACAATTTCTCTTGGTGATATAATTAAAGAATCATAATTGACACCTAGCTACTCAAAATAACAGAAAATGTTTAATTTTGTTTCTTTGTTAATCTTGGTAAAGGAGTAAATACAGCAACGACAGAATTGGTCAAGGTATTTAGTTTGGAGAATGTCATGTATCTGTAGAGAATTATATTTAGTCCTTTACTTATTTATTTCTCTTTGTGATTAAATGAAAGAGTATATAATTGACTCTAAGATATCCAAAATATTAAGTTTTGAACAGAAGTCTATCTCTCAAATGGTGTCACCTATGGATAATGGGTTGTTTTTATATGCAGCAGATCACTTTATCATCAGTGTGCTCAATGACAAATCAGATCTTAGAAGAAAAATAGTGCAAATAGCATGAAGATTTACTTTCTTAATTCGAAATTCAAACTATAATTTTTCTTATGCCAAAAGCATAACTTTTTTACTGAAATGAAATGGGACATTGGAGCTCACGTTAGTTTCTAGTGTAATCTTATTATTCTTCTCATCCAACAATGGGAGTCCAGATAAAAACCAATGCAAAAGATTAAAAAAAGGAAGGGCACGCATGCATGCGCAATATGTCCTTTAAGATGGATTGTGGATCCAGTGAGGTGGATAGACTTGAAGGACATATGGATGGGCAGATCATCCAACCACAAAAAATTAGGGCAACCCCCCCCAAAAAAAAAAAAAAAAAAACACCCACCAATTAAATCTGACCTGGCTGGATTTGTTGTGTCCTTCCCTCACCACTTTCCCTGTGTCTCATTGGCTAGGTTCACGTAGGATTTTCTTGCCAGAAAATGTACATCGTCTTCCACTATTAAGGGTTTTTTACTCGTTTAACCTGTGGTTTCCCTTAGGAGAATTTTCATATATAGTCCTAACTTACTACTATATCGGAACTTGTTCATTATAAGTCTTATGGTGTACTCACGGTGAATTTAGCTTCAAGTCTTTTATACATTAGGTGGTAAAAGGTGCATTATATCATAATGAAGGAACCATCTTTATATAAGTTCTAACAGTGACATGATTATGTGGCTCAGGTTATGCAAAGAAAGAAGGAAAATCTTGACAGTTGGCTTTCTGATTTATCACAACCTTTCAATAGGCACTCGCATCATTCGTCAGTTGTAAAGGTAAGAAAAATATTTCTTTCAGTTGAATTTGGCATGCAATTTCAGTTCTAGTTATAATTTCAAATTGAGGCCGATTGAACTGGTTTGACATGTATTCCACTGTTGATTACACCATATACTAGTAAATGCACCTTAAGCAGCAATCAATGGTTGAGTGACAAAAAGATTTTTCCTCAAAAGCTTTGACTCCTTTTTCCTATCGTCAAATTTCATTATCTTTTTTCTTCTCAATTTTCTTTTTTCAGATCATACATAGTCAAAATCATCACGTTCTGACAATCTACGTTACATTTAAGCAATACTCCTTGTTGAATACTGCAACTCTTTGTTTTTCTCTCACTCATGTCTAAGTCTCTTCTTTTCAAAATTCAAGTTTCAACCTAGTAAATCTCTCACCTTGCGCCAGCAATGGACCAATTCATGACTAGTGTTGGATGGAAGAAGCTCTACAATCATTGAAATCAATGAAGAGGGGCCCTGACAACATTTTTTAAGTCATGGAGCCACTTTAAGTGGGTTATAATGGTTGAATTACTCAACCAGACAGGAATTACTTCTGGCTGCCAGTTGAATTGGCCGGTCTAGTCTAGTTTACAAAAGAATGATTCCAGTTAGGATCGTCTGTCTTCATTGGGACCAAATGTTCTGATGACAGCACAATCATAAGATCAAGCTAACTAATTGCTAGAAGTGAAATATCATCCCACCTAGTTTGGCCGCTAATTATAGGAAGTTGAGGTTAAATATATACCTAGCTTTCCATTAGAAGTCAAGCACAACAGTCATGGTTTTGAATATCTCAGTGAGGCTAGATAACGTGAAAGAAAGGAACTTGGAGCATTATTGCCTGCAAGTTGATCAAATTCGCCATACATTTCACTATGCATAATGTGGATTTATCTGAAGTCAAATTCATATAGCTAGGATTTAAGTCTCTCATCCATAAGTACTTTTGACATATCAATCAAGAGAAATGTAAAAGAGTAAAGTAAACGTGGTTTTTAATCCAACTTCTTTAGAGACAACACTGATCAGTGCCAATCTTCTTCAGAACCTCTAACACAATAAAATTTTACAGTGTTGGGCACTTAATTTAACGTTAGTAAAGTTTTAGAACTGTAGAGAAGTAGGGAGGAACCATCCCCTTGAGTAGAACATATGAAAACCATCCCACCGACCAGTTGGAGCAACATCAAAAGAAATAAAGGGCTGTTCACCAAGCTGAAGATTAGGGATGGTTCATCCATGGTTTAATTAATGACTTGACTGCTAGAGACATGGTGATGCACAGAACATCTCCTTGACAGATGAGCTTCATGTTTACTTTGACATTGAGAGAAATAATGTATGTCAATGCTTGAATAAGTGTAGACCTTGATTTCAATAACCATGTTTCAGTTAGATGCCAGTGTTAAGCTGCCTTGTGTTGATTATGCTGTTTCCATATTCCTTAAGCTTTGTCAAAACTCTTTGCGCCTATGCTTTTTATACCTAGTTAATGCTCATCATGAAAATGTGGCTGCTCACATTGGCGGATTCATGCAACCTTCTTATTTGAATGAAATTCCATTTTGAGAGATGAATGCAACGTACCTCTTTCTTGGAAGAAGGAAGAACATTTGGAATCATTAAGTCAACATTTTTCTTTATGTTGGTATTATATCAATTTGTGTTCAAGTGGTTGAATGGGTTGAAGTAACAGTTGGCTCTTTTTTTATTATTATGTTGGAGACATTTTTATACGAGTTCGGTTTTCCGGTTCATATGTTACATTGAAAGCTTTTTATTATTCACAGACTCTAGACCATATGTTTTTCAGTCTGATGATATCATGGTACTTTATTAATTTATGTTATCTTTGTAGGCAATTCTATGTGCAGGTCTGTACCCCAATGTGGCAGCCACCGAGGTAGGAATGGCTGGGGCAGCTCTCAGCAATCTTAAACAGTCGGCTGGTCTGTCGTCCAAGGGTAGTCTAGCCTGGTATGATGGAAGAAGGGAAGTTTACATACATCATACGTCCATCAACAGTAGCCTTAGATCATTTCAGTACCCATTTCTGGTCTTTCTTGAGAAGGTTTGTGAAGTTCTAGCTAATTAATTGCATCGATGTTTTCTTAATCTTCTACTTTTGTATTTGTTCCCCAAATTATACAAATCTTTTCCAAGCTCAGCTCTATGACTTGTTGATACCATTTTTTTCTTTCTTCTGACCTCCGCCTCTTAGTCTTATTGTCAACCTTTTCCCTGTTTTTTCTCCCCTGGCTATTCTCTATTATCGTTAAGCCATTAAAATTAGGATCATAAGAAACATTAGCTCATTCTTTTTCTATATTGATATGAATTATTGGATAACTGGCGAGGTTTGGTCATGAAACACTGAACATTCATTATCTTCAATGGGAGATGTACACATGATCTAGTTCAGTCCATGTCGAAAAAGGGGTTCAAGAGGGGGTCACAGTAAGGAAATCGTAATTGTTAAAATCTTTATTGGGAAAGGCTGGTAGAAAGAGCTCAAAAAGTTGCCTCCAACCTCGAAATGCACTAAGTTCCTGATCTACATGCATACTTCGGTGAGGAAGACTGCAAATTTTTTTGGGCACGCTGATCTAGCTAGAATTTAGTATTATTGGTCAGATAAATAGTTATATATTAACTCTAAGGAATTCAATTTGTCTAGCAGTACTTTCTGGCAGCACATAATCTGATACCTAAATTAGGTCCTGGAGTTTTAGATGTCACAAGACTCAGTTTCTGTGTTGGCAATGCTCAGGTTTGCCATAAACCTTATAGAATAACAGTGTCATGATGGACAGTTTGCTCAGTTTGTTTCTCTGGTTAGTGCGTAAAGCTTTTATATGTCTAATAAGCGTAAGCTGATATAGAGTGCTCTTTCTTGAATTGAGAATGATAGATCCAACTTTTGAAACCTGGAGTTTATCTGGGTTTTCCTTATAATCGGGTCAAGTAATTCACACATTCATGGTAAAGCACGTATTCTTGAAGAGTGTAGGGAGGTCAGTACTTTTGTAGATATGAAATTAGTTCTGTGACAACCAGTTCGTTTCACAAGTGGTATACATGTCTAAACTTTTGTTTGAGCTCTAGAACACTGTAGGCAGTGAGATATGCTTTATGGGTCACGTCAAGCTGACACTTTTGCCTTGTTGAACTCCAATTCTGTATAGAAGAAATAAATATTCGGTGCCTTCTTGTTATTAGCTAATTTGATGACTACAATGTCATTTTTCAGGTAGAAACCGGCAAGGTATTTCTGCGGGATACGACCATTGTTTCGCCTTACTCGATTTTGCTTTTTGGGGGATCCATTGATATTCAGCATAAGGTAGTCTTCTTGTTGAATTTCTCTCTGAATATATGCATGTATTTGTAAACTAGGAAGCAGGAAATACATCAGAATCTCCCCTCTCCATTTTCTTTCAGAAAGAAGACACATAAAAGATCTGGTTAATAATGACAGTAACCCACTTTTAGTTCACCAGGATTCAGTAGTGATAAGATGAACCAAGAGGAGATAGTGTGTCCATGTTGATGGGTGCATGTGCGCCTGTAATCAATGTCCTATGTCTCCTAGAATAGCAAAATTACACTCGTTGAACATGCCTGATGGATTTTTACTGTTTTGTAAAAATGTTGTCCATGGTAACTTTTGGGATTGACTTGTAGTATTCCGTGATGTAACTTTTCATGTGAAAAACTCATACAGTTCCAACCTGTCGAGAATTTCTCCATTTTTCGGTAATTTTTCTTCACGTTAAGTGCTTGTGATGCTTGGTTGTTTCAGTCCGGAGTCCTTATCATCGATGGATGGTTGAAACTGATGGCACCGGCTCAAACAGCTGTCATATTCAAGGAACTTCGATTGATGCTTCATTCTGTGTTGAAGTTGCTGATCAGAAATCCCAAGGTACTGCTGTTTGCTTCCCTTTCATCTGAAATTATGGAGTACTTTGAAGTTGATGTATATGTCTATTAAGATTAGTACTCATTTGATGTCATCTGATCTGATTGAGTGAATTCTTTAATTTCAATTTAAGTCACCACTTTCCAAGTCATTACCTTCACTGCCTTTGAAGGAGTTTATCTTTGTGGAATGTTCACTTATGCTTCTAAATTGGTGAAGTCTATCCAAAATTCTCATGTTTCAAAGCATGCTCAAACAAGATTTAGTGAGTTCCAAAATAAATAATGAGGTATCAACTGAAAAAGTAAGCAACTGGATACCACACTACTTAAGTACAATTGATAATAGTAATTCCGTAGTTTGCCACAAACCTCTCTCTTTTTTTTTTTTTGGTCGAATACAAACCTCTTTTTTCTCGGGGCAATAATGCCAAAGATGGAATTATTGCTTATTCCTTTTTACTCATTGCTTAGTCCTTTTCCTCAACAATCTGATAAGCTCATCATTATTCTTAAACGCAAGAGTTCAGTGTGAAGTTGTAGGCCAGACCATACGGATGCATCGACTTTTTCAACTCTTTAGCTCATTTTAGGAGATAGCCTATATAGACCAGGGCTTTGATTCAAATTGAGTTTTGTCTGAATTTGGAAGCTTATCCTGCTGCTGACCGTGACAAAGTGGACGTCATTTGCCTTGTATAGCATCAACCACTTTACTGTTCATATGATGTATTCAGATTGGCTGTTACACAGTTAAATCATTGCACAAGAAACCTGTGCAATGATGTCCGCAGCAAAATTTGGACAGCACTCATTTTTGGTCTATTGCACCAAAAGTCGGAAGAAATGACCTTTATTGCTTTCTTTAAAGCTGAATACGTTTCACTAGAGATATGGACATACGAGCATCATACATTTTCTTCACGTGAATTGCAAGAATTAGTTGCAAGCATATACATATTTTGTGCTCAGAATCTACTATGCAGTTTCGTTAGATGTGCATAGATGCAGATTGTAGAGTATCCTTCTGATCTATACTTCTTTATTCTTGCACTTGGTCATACACATCGTGCTGATGCAGTTCTATGTTTTTCAGGATACGTCTGCTAGCAATGAAGTCGTCAGCTCCATCATTCATTTGTTGCTACAGGAGCAAACGCCTGTAAACTGAAACTTTGAAATGGCATCTCAGCAGTCTTCTCCTGTTCACAATTGGGCATATTATATGCCAAAATGTCAGTTCCAACCTGTAGTGTGATGTTCACGATTATGATTCTTGACGATGTTGCTACTTGCCTGTGGCTTCCTGACATTATGATCCGTGCAGTTTGGAGGTTGATGCATCTGATGTAAGCATATCATTGGAGCTCGATGTTGAGGGCGAAGTTAAGGTTTCCATGTCGTTTTTCAAGCATGTGAAGTGAAGATGTGTCTCCCCAAGCACACTCACCACAGATGTGATTGTGCACATAATACCATGAGCCTACAGTACGATGCCTACGCGGCTACAAATTACAGGACTCTAGTCTTTTGTAGATCTGAATGTAACCAATATGTTATCGCCGGCATGATTGGTCTAATAGGCTTCGCTTTTTTTTCCTTTGTTGAAGGTGAGGCTGTAGGAATAAATCAGAGTTCTAAGAAAAATGTTGGTATTTCTAAAGTATCTGTGCATGCTATATCGCTATATCAGTCAATTGAAGTGTTAAGGTTATATCAATCTTCGAAGAAAGTCTTTCTTTTTTGATTTTCTTTATTTGAATTCGTTTTTATTATCATCCAATAAAATTCTTGTCCTTATGAAATAGCAGCTAAATATTCTATTGAAGAGTTTTCAATATAGTCCTAACATAACATGATTTGGAACCGAAAATATGGTAAACATTGCACGGTTTCAGCTCATAAATTACCAAAGTCAATATGCATTACGCACCCGTGATTGTCATTGAGAAGAGAGCCGCTATTTCCGCCATAGCGTGGCCTCTTTCGACCATTTTGATGCCTTGGAATTTTTCTTCAATTGCTCTTTTCTTTACTCGATCCAGCGATTGATGATTTGTATGAAATCCACGATGCGATGCAATGCCACATGCATTAAATTCTTTGGTGTTAGTCATGACCTATAGTATTACAGAAAGTATTTTACGTTTGAAGGATTCTAAATACCGTAAAATATTTATTTTGCAAGTATTGAATTTGCAAGCATCTGCGCGAATTACAATTCTCTATAATCTCTCACGTGTTTCCTAATTGCAATCTATTAGCCTTCCCAAAAAAATATTCAAATCTCGAAATATTTTAATCCTAAATTCAATCCTTTCTAAATGTCATATAAATACACACACACATATATATAGATGGGAATTTCCTCGATTTTTCTTTTATTTTCCCCCTTCCTCGGTCGGTCTTTGCGTTGAGCTTTCCTTCGTCTTGCAACCGGCAATGGCAACGCGCTTCGAAGCAGCTGAAATTCCAGCAGCGCTTACCCCCCGTACTCCACTCCAGCTCGGGCACGGGGGGAGCCGACCGAGTCCGGAAGATCGCGACGGTTTCCGGGAAAATTCCCGGATCCTCCAGCGCCGGCCTCATTCTTTCTTTGGATTGCGGGATTGCTTCTTGGGATTTGGCTCTTCGTTTGGACCCACTTCATTTCGTTTGCAGTGACGTGATTTGTAAAGTGATGCGAAGTCGAAGGATTCCGTGGATATTCTATTTTAACGCCCATGTCGTTCCCACATCGGAAGCATTTGAAGCGAAGTTTACGGTTGAGAGATGTTTTGCTTTCGGATGGTTGGGGAGACATTTGTTTTATTGCTTTCTCAAAGAAAGAAGTGAATTTTAATTGTGTCCCAAGTATCTGAGCTGTCCGAGAAAATTGCATGTTTGTAGCATTCATGAACATGGCACGTGAAATTTCCAGCACAATAATTTAGGAAAGGACGGTGGGGGTTTGGCTGACGCAGTTGGTTCGAACGAGCAATCATGGGATAAAAGTAAACATCTGTTGTCTCTCTCTCTCTCTCTCTCCGTCAAAGTCAAATCCCATGTGGTGTATTGCAAGGTAGATTCCGGGAAAGTAAAAAGAAAGTCATGTTGCGTATCAGTTCAACAGATTCTGGGGCAGGCTTTTTTTTCTGCAGGTTGTTAAAGGGGCGCAAAAAGGTTTTGCTGCGGAGATCCTACTTTTTGTACTTGTTTGGTGACTGTGCAAATGGATAAGCCAATTTCATTTTCGAGACCGACATTGTGAGGGAAATTTTGTCAAGAGATTTGGAGGAAAAGTTTAAGAAATGTCATTGGAGGCGCAACCGCCCGATGGGCTGACTGTTAGAAATTCTAAAACTTCGTCCCCACGGATCTCTGTCATTGGTCCGGAAGGTCAAGACCGTGTTGTGAGGTGATCAAGATAGAAAATTTGACTTCTGGTGGTGTGACCAATTGAAACAAGGCTTTGGAAAGCTATATAAGGGAGCTCAGCAGCCTCAGCTGAGAACTCCTTCAAACCTATCATTCATTTGGCCTGTTCATATAAGGATCAAAAACTTCTCCTCCCCTGTTTTTGTTCTGGTGCATCTTCATCATGATGTGCAAAACAATTTTAAATCTTCCGACCCCTAATCAAGTATCTAGTAGACCCCTTATTGCTAATTCTGGTATTCATTGTCCATTTACTCCCAGGAAAGCTCTTCAGAGATCTAATCGTAGAACTCTGAAGGTAGGCATCCGGGAAACTCTTTGCGCTCTTCCAGCACAATTTTCGCAAAAGAAATTTGATTGGAGCACCAGGTTTCATGAAGATTCTCATAGGAGAAAAGGACTGCTAAGCAGTTATTCAGATACAGGGGAAAGCTCTGATCTAGAATCTTATAGCTCTGCAGATTTACCGGGTGTCGAGTATGAAGTTTTCTTAAGCTTCAGAGGCCCAAATACACGCAAAGGGTTCGTGGATTGCCTCTATCACGGGCTTATGGATGCCGGAATCCGTGCTTTCAGAGACAATGATGAGCTCCCAGTTGGAGGGAGGATCAGCTGGCTACTCCAAGCAATCAACAACTCAAAGATATGCATACCCATCTTCTCTAAAGACTATGCACAGAGTGAATGGTGTCTGCGCGAGTTGGCACAGATGGTGGAATGCAGTAAACTAACTGGGCTGGAAATTCTGCCCATATTCTATGATGCGGATCCGTCAGAAGTAAAGCTGAACAAGGGACCATATTTAGAAGCCCTCCGTCAACAGAAGAAGAAGAATAAGCCCAATCTTGTGCACCAATGGGAAGAGGCTCTGAAGGAGGTTGGAAAGATCAAAGGCTGGGAGTTAGAAAAGGACACTAATGGGTAACTTTCTCAGGCCCTTGATGCTAATTTATTTCATTACTTGTGAATTTTATTTGGAATCTTAGTTTTGTTCTCTTAATGACGGACACAAAACAAAATTGGGGAATCCGCCAAAAAGAAGTACAACCAGAATTTCAGTCTCGACTCATGTTTATTGAAATTGTCATTTTCTTTGTGTCAAACTAGAGCTTTTAACCTCATCTTACTGTTAAGTGACTGGATGGACTAGAATGGCATAAATCATTCGCTGAAATTCTGTTTGCCTTAATTTGATGATCTTTCTTATTGGAGTATTCTCATCTCTCTTGCCGTCAACTATCCACAAAATGCAGGCATGAAGGAAAACTCATAGAGTTAATAGTTCGAAAAGTTCTGGTTAGCCTGAAGGTGCACCATTTGAATGTAACTGACCAGTTAGTTGCGATCGATGATCACGTGGATAGACTCATGAGGATGCTGAATGTGGGTTCCAATGATGTAAGGATCATTGGGATTCATGGAATGGGTGGCATTGGAAAGACCACTCTTGCCAAGGTTGTGTTTAACCAGCTTTCAAGTCATTTTGAGTACTGTAGCTTTCTAGCAGATGTAAGAGAAACATCACAGAACAGGGGTCTCGAATTTTTGCAGAATCAACTGATCTCACACATCCTTAAAAAGAAGGGTCCAGAAATTACTAATGTTGATGAAGGCATCAACACAATCAAAGAGAGATTCTCCGGTAAGGAAGTCCTTATCCTTCTTGACGATATTGACAAGAGAGCTCAGTTAAATGCGCTCGCGGGAAAGCGCAATTGGTTTGGTCCAGGTAGTAGGATCATTGTTACAACCAGAAACAAAGATGTGCTCAATGTGCCTGAAGTGGATTGGGCATATGAACTGGAAAGGATGGATGAAGATCAGTCCATTCAACTTTTCAGTAGGCATGCATTCAGAAGGGACTGGCCTCCTGATGATTATTTGGCTTACTCGAATAAGGTGGTCGACATCACTGGAGGCCTTCCTTTAGCTCTTGAGACCATAGGTTCATTTCTGTCCGGCAAAATAAAAAAAGTCTGGGAGGACACATTGAAAAAGTTGGAAAAAGTACCTCGCGATGAAGTTGGGAAAAAGTTGAGGATAAGCTACGATGCTCTAGATCACTGGCAGAAGCAGATCTTTCTTGACATAGCATGTTTGTTCATTGGATTTGACAAGAGAATTGTAGTTCACTTATGGGATGATGCTCATTATTTCCCAGAGGAAGGTATTGAAGTCCTTCGTCTCATGTCTATGATAAAGATTGGTGATGACAATAAGCTGTGGATGCACGACCAGCTTAGAGACCTCGGTCGAGAAATTGTTCGACAAGAAAGTAGCATGGAATTCAGGAAGCGCAGTAGATTATGGAACCATGAGGAAGCATTGCAGACATTAATAAATCAGAAGGTAAAAAAGTTTCCTTGTTGACCATTGCCATAAGTAAATAACCATTCACTTCTAGGGGCTTACACACGTTACTTGCATGATGTCAAATGCTGTTACGAGCTATTACCAATGGCCTCCTTAAATTGCTCCAAAGTAGGAACAAGCTATTGTGCTGATCTATACTGTAGAGTTATCGTGGCTTTTGTCCTTATTCCGTTTTGTGTTGCATTTGTAGGGTACTGAAATGGTTGAAGCCCTCTGTCTTAAGTTTGATAGCAACTCACAGTATTATTTCACTCGAGTTGACTTTGCATGTCTATCAAACTTAAGGTTCCTCCAGGTCAATGGCGTGAACCTTGCTGGTAACTTTGAAAATCTTCTTCCACAGTTAAGGTGGCTTTGTTGGCATTATTGCCCTTCAAATTTCTTGCCTACAAACTTTTATCTGGTAAATCTAGTCATACTTGATCTCTCTTGGAGCAAGATCAGCGAATACTGGGAGGGCTGGCATCAACTCAAGGTAGGACATGCTTTGCGACTCCCATGATCTTATTCAAGGTTAATATTTCAGTATACCTATGTATTTATTGCTCTTGCTGTTGCTATCCTTGCAGATGTCAAAGAACCTAAAGGTTCTTAATCTTACGGGATGTACATGCTTATATAGGAACCCTGATTTTTCTCCCTATGAAGCTCTCGAGATATTGATTCTTGAAGGCTGTGAAAGTTTAGTGGGAATTGATGCATCCATTGGTGGCTTAAAGCATCTTGTTTTATTAAACATGAAGGACTGCCATTCAATCCAAGAGTTGCCTGAAAAGTTGGGATCCATGGAAGCTTTGACAGAGCTCATTGTTGATGGAACCTCTGTACAAGAAATTTTCATCATGCCTGGAGGTATGAAGAAGCTTGAAACTCTCAGTGCCCGTGATTGCAAGTCATTGACCCAAATTAGGAGCTCAATCAGCCAGCTGGAATCTCTCACATACCTTGCATTAGATAATGCAAAAATCACTCATCTTCCAGACTCTATTGGAGCGCTAGTAAAACTTGAGCGCTTATCTCTGAAAGGTTGCAGGTCAATAAACAAACTTCCAGACACCATAGGCCAACTAGAGTCATTGGTCGAGCTGGATCTATCCAGCACAGGGATAACTGAGTTGCCCGATTCGATTAGCAATCTGAAAAACTTGAAAGTGTTGAAAGTCGAGGGAAGTTACATAGAGCAAATACCAGTTGTTATTGGGATGCTGGAAAAGCTTGAGGAGATATATGCCAAGGGTTGCAACCTGGAGGGTGACATTCCTAGTGATATAGGGGAACTTGCAAATCTTAGAATCCTAAGCTTATCAGATAATCGCATTTGTAGTTTACCCGAAACTATTTGCGGACTCTCTCAGCTGCAGACCCTTGATTTGGAGTTATGCAAAGAGCTTAAAGGGCTTCCAGAGCTTCCTAGTAGCTTGGTTAATCTACGAGTTAGTTCTCAGTCAATGGAGAAAATCCCAGATCTCTCCAATCTGATTAATTTGAGGCATTTGTATTTGTCCGACGGCTCTCATCTGCAGGGATTTCCCACCGACGACCTAACCAAGCTGGTTGAAGATCCTAACCCTTTGTGGCTTGGAATGTTATCCAAATTGGAGACATTGCAGCTGTCCCTCTCGAAAATCACTACCTTACCGGATAACCTGGGTTCACTTGATCGACTCAAGAAACTGGTATTGTCCTGTGTGGATCTGCAATCCTTCATTCAACTTCCCTCTAGTTTATCTACACTCTATATAGGCAACTGCAAGTCTATGACGATTGTTCCTGATCTTTCACACTTGAGAAATCTGTCAGAGTTGGAGCTCCTTCACTCGGCTATATCAGAGATTCAGGGCCTTGAAGGGTTGGAGTCGCTTCAAGTTTTCGATGTGATATACTGCAAATTGAAAAAGCTTGATGGCCTTGAACGGTTGGAATCCCTGAGACGCTTGGTTCTACGTAACTGTGAGTCCCTTGACAGATTACCCAATCTCTCGAACTTGAAGAAGCTGAAAGAATTTAAGCTGCGAGACTGTGAGAAGTTGCTCGAGATCCAAGGACTTGATAAATTGGAGTCATTGGAAGAGCTGCAGATATCCGAATGCAGATCCATTGGGAGTTTACCTGATTTGTCAAACTTGAAAAGGATGAAAATTCTGGAAATTAAGAATTGTGATAAGATCAAGGATATTGGAGGGCTTGACAGATTGGAATCCCTGGAGGAATTGCAGATTTCGGAGTGCAGATCCTTGGAGAGACTACCAGACTTGTCAAACTTGAAGAAGCTGAAGGACTTGGAGATCGAGAGTTGCGAGAAGATAACTGACATTGAAGGCCTTGACCAGTTAGAGTCCTTGGAGAACTTGAGAATTATTGGCTGCAAATCTGTCGAAAAGTTGCCAGACCTATCGAACTTCAAAAGCCTGAAATCTCTGTACATTGAAGATTGTGAAAAGATACGTGAAATTGTAGGTCTTGGGATCCTGAGATCCATCAAAGGAGATAATTGTTTTTAGGAATGGCTCTGCTTTATTTTCTTCAAATTAAGCAATGGTAAGCTGTTTGTGCAGGAAAATAGGCAAGAATAAAGAACTCGAATGTTGTTTTCTTTTGTTCTTTCTTTCTTTTTAAACGATAGTGTCCTCCATGTTTGTTCAGCTATAGATGCAACAGGTTTGTTAACGTAATGAAATAATTTTACTGTATGTAAGTTCTGAGGTGCTAATAAGATTACGTTTCCTTTCCTTTCTCACTGGTTCGTGGGAGTTTTTCTCTTGCAGTTTCGTCATATATAAGCACAGTGATGGAGTTGAGAGCTCAATGTATGAACCTACTTATATCTATCAGTGTATCTATCAGCACTTAGCAGCGTAGTGATTTCTCTTTGCAGCTATATGATTCTGAGGTTATGACACTATAAAGTAAATAGGATAGTCACAGCATGATCTCCCGTAGTCTATGTTAATTCCTTGTTTAATTTCATCAATGCAACTTATGCAGACTCTATCAAATAGATTATCTCAATAATTACCGTACTCGATGTTTAAGCCCAGTACAAACTCTTCTCAGGATTTATTTTGTATCTCTGATTCTAGTTCCAGCATAATCTGGATAACTGATCGCGAAGTGCACGTCATGCAGTCCTCAAGTCAAGTTTTCTCTTACTACGAGTTTTGACTACTAATGAAGAGTCGATTGATTGTTATTTCATATAAGAGCTTTAAGGAGAATCGAAGCAGAAACAATTCTGTTTGATGGCAATTGCCATTTCTGGACCAATCCTGCCATCATGTAACTAGTGACTCAGCGCAACTCAACTCTATGCACGCTAAGAAAGATGGCAAATTAGTGCTATGGGATTTAGTAATAAGATACTTTCCCCAGATAGAACCTGGAATCACAGTATTCACAACTTGTCACCACAAACTCAGGCAAGCCAGTATTATATCTTAAGTGGACCATATAACGAGGGGTCCGCTTCGATTCTTACATAAAGTACTTGCTTCGGTAATTCAAAAGTAGGAGAAATTTTTTTACTAATGAATCGATATCTGAAATCATTCCACTCTGGATCATTTTCTCTATCAAAGCACTAGGTTTCTAAATTCTCATACGGCCCCCTTGGAATTCAAGGTTTAACATGCTACTGCACTCTTTAATCCTTTTTTCGGAGGGAAGCTCACTTCCATATAATTCGCTTCACATGGCAATTATATTAAGTTAAGCAAGCCGTTTCTTGCAAACTCTTTTGCCTTTTAACACGGCAATTATGATGCTCATCAATGTTTCTACTTGCCCAAGGAGTCTTCGACATTATGATCCATGGCAGTCCGGAGGTCGATGCATCCGATTTAAGCATATCATCGGAACTCGATGTTGATTGCAAAGTTAAGGTTCTCATGTCGTCTCTCAAGCATATGAAGTGAAGCCGCGTCTCCCCAAGCACACTGGGCGCAAATGCGATTGTGCACATAATCCCATATGAGCCTACAGTACAATGCCTGCTTGGTTACAGATTGCAGGACTCAGTTCTTTTGTTAAATGTGAACGTAATCCATATAGGGCCGTTTGGTTCAGCTTTTGAATTGCTACTTTGGGGAGTGCAAATAAGGTTAAAGCCTCTTGGAGAAATGCAAGTGGCGTTTGGTAAAAAATCATTTGTAAAGCTACTTTGGGCCAAGTAGTGTTTGGTAAACTTTATTTTGCAAAAGGGCTTTGGGAATTATCTTTTTTATTTAAAAAAAAAACCTACCTTACCCTTCGCCGGAGCCGGCCTTCCGGAGAGCTAGATCTATCGCCAGCGGTCGTTGCCTGAGGTCAGGCGACCCTCGGCAAGCCAGATTTGCCGCCGGTGGCCGTCGCCCGAGGCCAGGTGACCCTCGGCTAGGGTTGCGCGACCCAGGCGGCCGGTGCCTGAGGTCGCGGGACCCGGGCGGCCGCCGCTTGTGGTCGCGCGACCCAGGCTAGCGGCGCCTGGGAGATCGCGCGACCTCAAGCTGTCGTCGCCTGGGCGGTCGCGTGACCTCAGGCGGTCATTGCCTGGGTCGTGCGACCTCGCCGGCCCGATCCGGTGCCGGCCTCCCTCGCCAGCCGCCTCATGAAGAAGATGAACAGTAACAAGATGGGCAAAATCGGAATAAGCCAAAATCAGTGAGGGTAGTTTGGGGACAAAAAATTTGGGTTCATCATTTGTGGAATGTCAAAAGCCCAAAGCTGGTCTGGACCAGCTTTGGGCTTTCGGCATTTCAAATATTAGCATTTGGTCAATGATATGTCAAATGCTAAACCAAACGGGCCCATAGTTATCTTTGGCATGATTGGTCTAGTAGCATTTACATTTTTTTATGAGGTGTGAGGCTCTACGGATAAATCAGAGTCATTTTCTTTAGTAGATCCATTGGCTGATGATTTATATAGCTTGTAGTTTTGATTCCTCGGTGCAATTTTTTTTTCATTAGCCACCATGACTGAACTCAAACTCAAACTCAACTCTACTTTATAGCTAATTCATCCAAGTCACGACACTGCTCCCTTTGGCATTACGGTCTCTCCTAATATAGACCAACATCAACTGAAAAATAAAAGAGAAATTCACATTTGATTTTTTTCTATCATGGGTAATCTTTTGCGTCCCTCTATTTTTTTTTAATTAAGTTATCTTTGTCTGGCTTGGCGTGATTGAAGAAACGACAAGTGAATCTCAAAGGCCATTGATGGAGGAATGACGTGTCAACTTGTTTACACAAAAAAATGAATAAATCTTTGTGATCGATGAGCAATAGGACTTAATCGATATATTGACAACTATGGACATTGACATCTATGTGCAGAAATCGACAGATACGCAATGTCAACGTTGACGCATAGTTGAGAAGTGCAGCAAAGCTCGTCGACGAAATGTGCATAGCGTTAGCCCGCTTGAGATGCAGCTAAATGTTGAAGAAAAGTGAATATATATGGATTGAAATGTCAAAAGAAAGCTAATACACCAGATGACGGTCCATCGCCTCAGCGGCCTTGGAGGTTACAACTCCTCATTGATAATGATTGTCAGCATACGGATAGCATGTCAAGAATTTCGAAAGAATTGGACTTTTAATTGTACTTAGAATACAGACCAAAAAAATTGGACAAAAGGGTCAAAAAAGTCCTAAACCTTTTGCATTAGTGCCAATTTAGTCTTAAAACTTTTTTTTGTTTCAATTCAATTATAAACCTTTTGTCTTTGTGCTAATTCAGTCCTTCCGGCTAATTTTGGCTGGATATTGCTGACATGGACACCAGCCGGCCTACATGGCACCGCCGGCGATGACGTGGAAAATTTTTAATAATTTTCAAATTTTATTTATTTATTTATAATTTCTTTTCTTTTCTTTTTTTTACCCTTTCTTCTTTCTCCGGCCGGTCGCCGGTCTGGCGATCGACTGGAGGCCAGAACCAGCGAGGTTCGCCGGCCACTGGCGAAGCCGGCCTCGCTCTGGGCTGGGCAAGGCTTGCCTTTGTCGAATCTGGCAAGGATCGAGCCTCGCCGGCCATGGGGGAGGCCTAACCTCATTGGCCATGGGGGAGGCCCAACCTTGCCAGATCCGGCGAGGTCGCGCCTCCCCTAGCCCAGCTCGAGACCGCCGTCGCGGCCATTCGGCGAGGGCTTGAGCCTCACGCTGGGCTAGGCGAGGCTTGCCTTCATCGGATCTGGTGAGGGTCGAGCCTTGTTGGCCATGGGTGAGGTCTAACCTCGCTAGATCTGGCGAGGTCATGCCTCGCCTAGCCGCTGGCAAGGCTTGCCTTTGCCATCGCTGGTGAGGGTGAGCCTCGCCATTGGCTAGCGGGGCTTGCCGGCCCTGGCCTCCAGGCAACCGGCTGGAGGAAGAAGAAAGGGTAAAAAAAAAAAAAAAAGAAAAAGAAAAAGAAAATTAAAATCGAAAAATATTATTAAAAGTTGTCCACGTTATCGCCGGCCGTGCCACGTAGGCCCGCCGGCGTCCACGTCAGCAAAATCCAGCCAAAAATAGCTGTAAGAACTGAATTGGCACCGAAAAAAGGTTTAGGACTAAATTAGCACAAATACAAAAATTTATGACTTTTTTGACACTTTTCCCGACATATTTTCATACAAAAGCTGATGTAAATTGGCATATTCGAAAATGGCACGGTTTGAACTACGTGATATTTCTTTATGTTCAATAGAGATATGTTATGATGACATAATCAAACACGAGTTTGTAATCCAAATTGACTAGTGAACACGAAATGCCGATCCTTAAGTAAATTGCTCTTAATACGATCAATTTTAAGTAGTTATTTAAATTTCTAGGCCATGATTTGATATCCAATACAAATCTATAATATCACTTAGTTGATTATTAGTTATATAGCTCCGTGTGCGTCACAAGTATAGAATTGCGTAATTATTTGGGTGCCTTTAATCTAATAGTCAGGAGGTATCTGAGTGTAGTCGATTAGTTCATCTCCCGAGCAATCTTGAAGGCATACTCCTCTACTTACATACACTATCTGTCAATTGTTATGACATTTTAAGAGGGATGATTTTGGCTTTCTGATTTTTCTTTTCAGGGAATATACAAAGCAGGAGGAAGAAAATTTGCAATGATTGGACTAGGGCCAATTGGGTGTGTGCCGGCCATGAGAACATTGACCAGAAATGGAACTTGCTCAGGTAAAGCCAACAAGCTCGCAAAGCTTCAGAACATTGCGCTTCCTTCAATTCTCACAAAGCTGGAGACTCAACTACAAGGATTCGAGTACTCCTACTTCGACTTCTACACCACAGGCAGTGACAGTATAAAAAACCCATCAAAATATGGTTAGTTATTTTTGCTCAGGTGCACTTAATTTTGCTTAATCACCATTTTATCTATACCACTTATGGACTCATAATTGTTAGATCGCTCGTGTACTAAATGGAAGTCCTTACTTTTGAAATGTGAAATTGATTTAGGTTTTAAGGAAGCGAAAATTGTGTGTTGTGATTGAAGTCCTTATAAGGCAGAACCGACCTGTGGAGGCAAGAGAGGAGTGGAGGAATATTCATTATGTCGTTATTTGGCGAAGTACGTGTTCTTTGATGCCAACTATCCCAGTGAGAGGGCTAATCAGCAAGTTGCACAATTAATGTGGAATGGGAGTCTCAGTGTAATCAAAACTCACAACCTGGAGGCATTGTTCAAACTTGAAGGTGTTTAAATTTTATAATTATCTAGAATTGTAGGTAAATAACCACATCCCACTCGAACATCAAACTATGAATGACGAGGCATGATGTTGGATTGATTCTATGGTTGCACTTCTAATATAGAATGAGGATGTTCAAATGAGTCCTAGTATTGTTCGAATGGCAATAGACTTGAATGCTTTATAAGTTTTGGGAAAAGTCCGAAAAATGAGATTGATTATTGCTTGATTCTATGCTTTTAAACGCATTTTAAGGGCCCAAAACACGATGATGTTCTTAAGATGTGGTAAAAATAAAATGATAAAGAACTGATATTAAGGCTATGTTTGTTTCGCGAAAAACATCTTCTGGAAAAACATTTTCCTCATTTTCTAGCATTTGGATCGCTTAGGGAAATAAGCCAACGGAAAATTTATGCTTAAAATCAGTCCTAAAGAATTAAGAATTAAAAAAAACTCAGAAAAAGGAAGAGGGAAGAGAGTCAATTGCGTTGTGCGGCCCATTAAACTATGGACCATATTGATTATTACTATTACGTTTAGGAAGTTCATGAAATCTCCCGAGAAACAATATGTATGTTAAAATCACCTATAAAATTAGTATACTAATTGACGAGACAAACTGTTATTTGGTTCGAATGTGCGACCTCTTTAATATATCGATCTTGTAGATTAGTTTTAGGTTGCTTAGTCTTGCTCTTCCGAAAACGGCGGGCTTTTTAGCCCTCTTCAAATTAGTACCTTTGCCTTCTTTTTTTGTTGGGCCAGAAAATTTGAACCTTTATCTGATTTCTTATACTTTGTAGCTTTTATTATTATTATTATTATTATTATTATTATTATTTAGTTTGCGAGAATTTAGCGGATATTATCGCAGTTGCCGTTTATAGTAGCTAAATATGTCTTTTAATCATTTTTCTCATTGGTTGATTGTTGTTGTATCTTGAAACTCTATAGCCTTTGTGCTCATTTTGCCAATTTTGTCTTAGGCTCCGATTGTTTCACAGAAAATAAGGGATTTTGAAAAAATATATATTTTTTAAAATGATTACTTGTATTGTTTATTAATGTGAAAGAACGAAAATTATTTTCATTGTCCATGAAAATGTATAAACTATTGTCAATAATGAAAATATTTTTTATTGACTAATTATTTCAAACGATATAAGCGATCAGTTTTAGTAAGATATTTTCCAAATTATTCATCTTCGTGAAACAAACGGACCCTTAGTCACAAATTTTTTTGTCATTGCGTCATTGGCTCTCTCAAGCACGCCCACCTCACATTACTTGTCAAACAATCATCTAGAGAAGTGACATATCCGCGAGCCACAATGGAAGCTGCCATTGTTGTTGTCCTCTTCTTTGGTGCCTTCGAAGAAAGAGAGCTTATGGAGACGATAATCACGAACATGCCGCCGGAGAATACGACCAATGACGAGATCTCTCTTTAGCGAGGGCCGCAATCCTTGCTAAGGCTATGGTGAGGGTCGCTAGCCGGCCATTGCCAAGACCCCAATGAACTTATTTTCAAGAAGAGCCGGTGCTTTGACTGATACATATGAAGGATTTTTATGTAATAATGCCATCTCTCTTCTATTTTCTTACACGAGATTCAAATAATTTCGAGTTATTTTCTTTGGGCCGGTTTTTAGGTGACGAATTTCATGATGCATGCAGTTTGAGAAGCTAGAGAAGAAGTGAAGTAAGAGATTAGCGATTGAGTAGGCAAAGAAAGTAATTTCGGAGGCTATTCATTTATTTATATATTTTTTTTTTATCGGAAAAAAAAAACGATTGCATTAACTTAAAGAGTTTGAGATCAAAAGGCATGAATCAGAACAAAGTAAGGCCCACAGGGCTTCCGGTGGGCTCGATAACCAATTAAGAGGACGAGACCCAATCCTAAGAGAATTTGCTATCCAATCCGTGACCCTATTCTCCTCCCTTTTGCAATGGGCTAGGCTTAAGTTAAGGAAGGCCACAAGAAGGCTTATGGCCTCGTTGACCAGAGCTGCTAGATACTTCGACCACAGATCTAGTTGACCGAAATTTGAGGGTTTCGATCATGGCCAATGTCTCGGCTTTGCTCGGCTGAGTGCACCCTGACCATCTTTGCAAAGCCGTCCACCATCTCTCCGTAACAATTCCTGCAGACGCAACTGATAATAGCTCCTTCCATCGTTCCTGGTAGAAAAAGATCCGTTGATATTAATTTGGAGGGATTCTCCGATCGGGGCCTTTCCAGATCCGAGGTGAGGGGATTTCGGATTCTTTCACCTTCTTCTTCGACCTAGCCCGGTTAATGAAGCACTGATTTTCCGCCACGGCTGAGCTAACTAGGTTCTTTGGGTTTGGCTTTTGGTTGCGAAAAACGGAGGTATTTCTCTCTTTCCAGATCCGCCAGAGGACTCCAGCTGTGTAAGTTCCGTGCTCGACATCATAACCGCTTGTCTTACATCCTCCCTTTGGACATGAGTATAAGCTTGTTCAATCGTAGGGAACGGTCGAATCTGAAGCACATCAGCCCGTATTTTATCCAGACGATCATCTAACCCATCAGTAAAAATATAGACTCTATCGTCGTGAAAAGTCGAGTTATACCTCTCTATATCAGCAAGGGTTAGGGCGATGGAAATCAATTCCTCACCATAAACCTTGAAGACCATTAATTATAATATGTTTCAATGAGCCCTCCGGCTTGTCTCATTCTAGTCACACGTTTTTTCAAATCATATACTTGAGAGGTGTCAGGTCCATCAAAAAAAGTTGTAGCAACTGAATCCCATACCATTTTTGCGGTTGGAAAATGAATAAAATTGCTTATCATGGCCGGGTCCATGGAATTAATCAACCATCTCTTCACAATTACAATTTCAGTTCTCCATTTCCTGAAGGTTGGATCTGTCAGTTGAGGCTGTGGAAATTCCCCATTGATATATCACAATTTGTCTTTGCCAGAGATATGCATCTCAACAACTTGGGACCATAAGGCATAGTTGGTGCCGTCCAACTTATTGCCAATCTGTGCAGGGGAAGAATCGTTGTTTGACCCGTGGGTTTGAGTCTGATTCTGAGTCAATACTTGTGTCATTCGGGTCGCTAAGTCGTCAAGGATGGCAGTTGTAGAAGGACCCTCGCCTTGTTGTTGGTGCGCCGCTATATCAGTTGTTTCTTCCATAGTTTCTTATCAGGTCTGGTTCCTCCCTTTTCTAATTTTTTTTTGGTCGAGGTCTGATCATAGCAGAAAACCCTAGGACCTTTGCTCTGATACCGTGATGAACAGAGAAGTTTTTCTCTCTATTTCTTTTTTGAAAGAATACAAAAATATATATAGATTTACAGAGAAAAACTACCCAAAAAACTATTTTAGGCTATGCACTGTCTTAGGTTAAGGATCCGGTTGATCCTAAAAATAAGGACATTACGTAATATAATTTTAGCAACTAATCAGCCCCATAATTTCTCCAATTAGTCTTAATTGAAAACTCACGCTAACACTAACATGACTTTACCAAAATGGTGAATCATTAGGAATTTAGACGTTCATGTATTTGACGAGATCATGCCAAGAGCTAGGGTACTGATGATCCTAGATAGATTTCGATAGACCTTTTATGCATAATAGGACGATTGTTGTTGGCCTGAGGTGCAGTTATTATTGGACCGACCAGATTACCACAAAACAACACATCGTATGGCCTGGCCAGGGACCATAGACAGCGAAAGATCTGAAGACACTGCTTCTTTCTGTACTAACAAAATAGAGAGAAAAACAAGGTCTCTGCTTAATTATTTTCTTATCATGGACATCACTTCCATATAAAAATGAGTTCATATTTTCAAGATGCAGTCATTTTGATCCTCATAAAATATATTATGGAGATTATGATTGCGATGGGCGTCATATATGTCTTTGATCCCAATGTTGTTGGCGTACGAGCTATTCAATTGATTGAATAACTCTCACGCAACATCCAATAGAACAAAGTATTTTAATCCATGAGGCCTCGGGTTAGTCATGATCAGAAGCGCACTATCTGGCACTTGAAGACGGGTTCGATTGGGGGCTGCCTTCAGCGGTACTAGAAACAGAGCGAGGATGCTCATTGGTTTTACGTACTCTGGACCCCGTTGTCCAGATATAGGCTGTTATGCTAGCTATTAACTCCCGAGCGACTGTAAACTAACGATGGTAGCCTCCGGATCGAGTTAACCAATGGTGTGCTCTAGTGTTCACACGAAGAACCCGATTTGAATCATCTAAGCACATGATTTATAAAAGTGGGCTTCTAGATAAGAACGAAAAAGCGACTATAAATTGATTAGAGACTTGTCTCCTTGACGAAAGTGGGAATAAAAGTAAAAACACATAGTCGGGCGACGACTTGTCCAGATTTATCTCCCACGTTTATCCAATGTATCTCCCAAGTACTGTTCAATGCACGGACTGAAGACTTTGTAACAAATACTTTTATCACCATATTTGTCCATATATATATGTACCAACCTCAAGAGGACGAACATCATCCAACACACGGGTCATCATGTCGACTCCGACTCTCCCCATCCTGCTCTTCGCTGTTTTCGCAAGCCTCTTCGCCTCAACTCGCTGCGACCATCAATCTCAGAAAGATGCCGCTCTGTTCATCTTCGGCGACTCTGTTAACGACGCAGGGACCAACAACTACATAAACACCACTGCTTTTTTCAGAGCAAATTTTCCTCCTTATGGCGAGACGTTTTTCCGCTATCCCACCGGCAGATTCACCAACGGTCGTCTCATCGTCGATTTTATCGGTAACTTCTGTTTTGCCGGGTAACTTGTACACATATTCTATTTATTTCCTCATAAGTTACCTCTTAATTTATTTGTTGTTCTATTTTGTTTTTGTTTTTCTTTGGTTATGCAGCTGAATATGCAAATCTGCCGCTGATTCCACCATATATCCAAATGAAAGATGGTGATTTCATGGGAGGGGCGAATTTCGCATCCGCTGGAGCTGGTGCTTTGGTTGACACCTACAAAGGATATGTATGTTTCTTATTCATCTATTTATTTAATTTTTTTTGGCTCAAAGTTTTGGTTAACATGAATATTTCCACTTTTTGAGACTGCAAGAAAGATGGGAAATGAGTAAGTTCGCGTTGTTGACTTATCAGGTGGTGGATTTGAAGATGCAGCTGAAGCAGCTTGAACAACTAGAGAAGAAGCTGAGGAAAGAGATGGGGAGCGAGAAGGCGAAGGGGATAATCAAGGAGGGTGTTTACTTGATTAGCATCGGAAGCAGTGATTACGGTGCGGCTCTCTTTGATCCTGCTCTGTTTCAGTCCCTTTCCATGGAAGATTACGTGGGGATGGTGATTGGAAACATCACCACGGTGCTCCAGGTGCGAAACCACAAGATTTCTAATATACACCCACTCTCGAGAAAGTATTTTCTAGTTTCACTTCAAAAGTAGATTTTATGATCTTGTGATTTCTTGAAATTTCTGGCACATGCGGATACGATTCGACAGCTCATGCACAAAAGCCAATGTATATTGACAAATTCCAAAGTGACACGATTTCAAAGTACATGATCTTTAAGCATGCTCAATGGAGACATATTTCAATGGCACGAATAAACATGAGTGCTTAATCCGAACTGACAAGTGAGTATGAGATGCCGGCTCTTAAGTACATTCTAAATGTAATTCTTTCTCACACTCTTTACCATATGCATTTGATATCCAATTAAGGTCTATTATATCACTTAGATAACTGTTCTTTATATAGCTCCATGGGTAGCGCAAGCATAGAATTGTGCAAGTATTTCGGTATCTTTTTATTCGACAGTAAGTTGATATTCGAATGTATCTTGGCTAGCTCATCTCTCTGAGAGATCTTAAAGGTTCACTCCACTGTATACATACACTATATAGTGTGTGTTTGCAAGGGAACCTTCTTGTTCTGGCCTTGCAATAATTAGGCTTGCTAAACATCTGCTAATAGTTATGGCATTTCAAGGGGATGATTTGGGTTTCTGATTTTTCTTTTCAGGGAATTTACAAAGTAGGAGGAAGAAAATTTGCAATGATTGGAATCGGGCAACTTGGGTGTGTGCCAAGCATGAGAATATTAACCAGAAATGGTGCTTGCTCAGACGAAGCCAACAAGCTCGCAAAGCTTCACAACGTTGCTCTTACTGCAATTCTGGCAAAACTGGAGACTCAACTACAAGGATTCGAGTACTCCTACTTCGACTACTACACTACAGGCAGTGAGAGAATCCAATACCCATCAAAATATGGTACATTATTTATGCTGTGGGAACTTAACTTAAGCATCATTGCTTCTATACCACTCGTGGATTTGTGCCTTTTACATCGCTCATGTACTGAATAAAAGTCCTTATTTTTTATATGTGAATTGATTCAGGTTTTAAGGAAGGGAAAACCGCGTGTTGTGGTTCGGGTCCTTATAGGGGTAATTCAACCTGTGGAGGCCAAAGAGGAGTGAAGGAATATTCATTATGCCGTCATCCTGAGAAGTACGTCTTCTTTGATGCCGACCATGCAAGCGAGAGGGCTAACAGGCAATTTGCGCAATTGATGTGGAATGGAAGTCCGAGTGTAATTAGACCTCACAACCTGAAAGCATTATTCAAGCATGAGGGTGCTTGAATTTGTTTGTTTTCCCTGAAATCATAGGTAAATAACCACATCCCACTCAAAAGTCATATTATGAATAACTGAGGGATGATGTTGGATCGATTGTATGGTTGCACTTCTGTTAAAGAACGGGTATGTTCAAATGAGTCCTAGTATTGTTCAAACATTGACAAACTTGAATTCCTTGTATTTGGTCGTCCGGATTTGGATTGGGATACGACAGGATAAAGTAGGATTAAAAATCCTCTCAATATCCTTCGGATCGTAAAAAATCCTATCATATGTTTGGTGTAATCTGGATTGAAATTTTTTAAAAATCTTTAAAAATCTACTAAATACTTCTCTCTGATCATCCTTGTACCTCCTCCACTCTTCACGCCTTCACTGTTTCGCTAACGACAAGAGGAGGCTCCTCTCTCCTAAGCTGTGACGTTGTTGTAGTCCCACATTCTTATTCCCGATAACACTCATACACACGGTGGCGACCCCTCAAAATCGTCAAGTTAGTCTTGAAAAAACTTGACCTTGTGATGCTCTGTTTAGGCGTAACCCATCGTTGCCAATGCAATATAGGACGGGGATTGTGTATATATGCAATTGAGACATGTACTCGTAGGCGTGAAAAGTCCAGACTAGAATCAAAACCTTAATCATTAGTCGGAGCGAAGCAGAGTGGATTTCAGGGATCTTTCAAAGCTTTCTTGTCTTCGTTTGGTGGTGGGTGAGTCGTGAATGTGAACAGAGTATAAACAAGTCAAAGAAGAAGAGGGAGATGACAAAAGTTGCAGGGATAGCAGAATATTTTGCGGATATTCTGAAATTTAGTTTTAAAAAAAAAATTCATATTTACGTATCCTATCCATATCTATCCCACCCCCTAGATGGGATTCTTTTATCCGAACTATATCCGGATTTCGCGTCAATCCAAACATTGAATAGGATAAAAGTTATCCTATCCATAATTTTATCCGGCCCACCAAACACAGCTTAAATGTTTTGGGAAAAGTTCGAATAAATGTGAATCATTATCGCTTTGGTTCTGTGCTTTTAAATACAATTTAAGGGCCCGCAGCATAGTGAATGTTCTTAAGATGAGGTCAAACGGGAAAGAACTAAAAGTAAGGATATCATAAACCGAACCAAAAATCGAATTGAAATCGAAATCGAACCGAACCAAATCGAAAATTCATGCCTTTTCAGTTCGGTTTCGGTTTCGGTTCCGATAATAAGTAAAAAAATTTAGTTAGTTGATGATTCGATTTGGTTCGGTTCATATGGGATCGAATTTCGATTTCATTTTGTTTTTTCTCCTCTTTGAGTACTCTCTCTCTCCTACTCTTTTTTTTTATTTTAATCAAATCTCTCTTCGACTCTGACCGTTAATTATTGCTCTTCTTTCACTCTCTTTTCTTTCTCTCCCTTTCCCTTTTCTGCTCTATTCTCTCTCCTCCTTTATCTTCGCAAAACTCCATTTCCATCTCTCCCAGATTCAATCGCCTGGCTCAAAGGCCAATGTCTCATCCTTCCCCTTTCCTTCTTCGATCTCGTTTTGGTGGATCGTCACTGAACGAGAAGGCCAACGTCTCCAAGGAGCTCAATGCCAAGCACATAAAGGTTTCCCTTCTTTCAGGCTCACCGCGACCACCCTCCTCCGTCTTCGACGTCGAACAGCTCCACCATGCCGAACGTCTTCTTCGAGATAAAAGAAATCGTTCAATATTTGTGTCCCATCTTGGTACTGTCCATCTTCTTCCAGATGAGCAAAGATATGAAATTTCGAGAACTGACAGATTTGAGAGGTTCTGGGTCTCGAGGATCGTCGTGCAAAAAACGATTATCTACCTTAAAATACCTAGCAATCATCTCTACATGGCGCGGCGGATCTTGAGCTGCCGGATACCGCGACGGAGCTCGAGCCCTCCTGATCTCGGGCCTCGAGCTCCACGCCGCGGCAGAGCTTGAGGTCGTCCAGCATGGCCGAGATCTCGAAGGCCTCCAGAATCGTCTGGTGAAGAATCGTCTTTGTCCTTGTACGCGGGGAAGATCGCGGCTGCAACGAGGGACGACAGCGAGCTCGGCGTGGCCATGTCGCCGGTATGGGTCAAGGAGGGGAGGGTGCGAAGGGAAGAAGTGCAAAAAAGGAAAAAAAGAGGAAAATCAAAAACCGAACTAATCCGAACGGATCCGAACTGCATTTTTGGTTCGGATCACATCCGGTTTGTGTGCCTTTCGGTTCGGATCAAAGCACACCTCCAACCGGTTCGGTTTTCCTAAAAATCTCAACTGAACCGAACTGTTGACATCCTAACTAAAAGTAAGAAAAAGAAGAGGGAAGAGAGTCGATTACATTATGCAGCCCATAAATTAAGGACAGATTGATTATCCATTCATTCCTACGAGATGGACCGAGCCCAGGCCTACTAATGTATTCTAGAAAGTTTATGGGCTCTCCCAGAAAGGATTATATCATAAGATAAGTATTAAGTATATTTAAGATCGACTTGATTAGTATACTAATCGACGAGACCAACTATTATAGGATTGGATAATGACACAAACGGTCCTTGAACTTTGGCCTAATGTGCAATTTGATTCCTGAATTTTTAATTTGTTCAATATAGTCCCTGAACTTTAAGCTAATGTTCAATATGGTCCCTGAACTTTTAATTTGTTCAATGTCATCTATGAACTTTTGGTACATGTTCAATTCAGTCCCTGAACTATATGAAAATGTTCAATGCAGTCCCTAAACTTGAATTAATGGAAAGGACTGCATTGAACATTTTCATATAGTACCACCGCCCGCAGCAACTGCGTTGGCTTGCGCTCTTGTCCCCCCACGAAGGGATCGGAGTTCGAACCCCAGCCTAGTCGTTAGGGATTCTTAAGTGTGGCGCCGTGGTGGTGGGTCCTGCGCTAGCGTCACCCCAGGTTTACCTCTCCGGCAGTCGGCCGTGCGGGGGGTTCTTGGGTTATCAAAAAAAAAAAAAATTTCATATAGTTCAGGGACTAAATTGACCATGTACCAAAAGTTCGGGGATGACATTAAACAAATTAAAAGTTCAGGGGCCACATTACACATTGGATTAAAGTTGAGGAACTACATTGAACAAATTAAAATTTCATTGACTAAATTACAAATTGGACCAAAGTTCAAAGACGTTTGTGTCATTTTCCCTTATAGGATATTGAATGCGTGACCCACTTAAGATACTAATCTCGTGGACTAGTTTTAGGTAGCTGAGCGTTGCTCTTCTAAAAATGGTGGACCTTCTAGTCCTCTTCGAATTAGTATCTCACATTTGTGACCTACTTAATATATCGATCATTCTTCTTCTTCTTTTTCGGGGCCTAATTCCCTAAAAAATCCAAATTTTAGGTTTAGCCCCAATTTTACAACTTTTGTTTTGTCTAAAAAAATCTCCAACTTTTATTATAGTCCCAAATTTACCCTTATTAACCCTTCGTTCAAAATTACCGTTAGTCATCTAATGTGGCATTCCCACGTCAACTATAAATCCACGTCGTCTGCTTATGCTGATTTTTCGTCACTATTCATTAAGGAAAAGTGTTGAAAAAGTCCTAAACCTTTTGCATTTGTGTCAATTTAGTCCTAAACCTTTTTTTGGTGTCAAATGAGTCATAAACCTTTTGTCTTTGTGCCAATTCAGTCCTTCCGACTAATTTTGGCCGGATTTTGGTGACGTGGACGCCGGCTAACCTACGTGACGCCGCCGGCGCTGATGTGAATAATTTTTAATAATTTTTTGATTTTTTAATTATTCTTTATGATTTTTTTTTCCTTTTTCGTTCTTTTCTTTTTTGGCTTTCTTCAACCTTTTTCCGGTGACCAGCCACCAACGATGGCCGGGCTCCCCTTGCCAGATCTAGCAGGGCCTCGCCCAGGCCAAATCTGGCGAGGCCGGCCCTGGCCCAAGCCACGGCGGCCTCGCCAAATTTAGCGAAGGGAGCCCTCGCCGGGGCTCGCCCAGGCCGCGCCGGGCGTTGCCTGGCCAGGCGAGGTCGACCCTCACCCAGGCGAGGCAGCCCGGCTAGCCATGGTCGGTGGTCGGCCATCGCCGGTGGTAAGTGGCCGGTCACCGGAAAAAGGTGGAAGAAAGCCAAAAAAGAAAAGAAGGAAAAAGGAAAAAAATCAAAAAAAATAATTAAAAAATCAACAATTATTAAAATATTATTAAAAATTGTCCACATCAGCGCTAGCGATGCCACGTAGGCCGGCCGGCGTCCACGTCACCAAAATTCTGCCAAAATTAATCGAAAGGACTGAATTGGCAAAAAAATAAAATGTTTAGAACTGAATTGGCACCAAAAAAATGTTTAGGCCTAAATTTGTACCAATGCAAAAGGTTTAGGACTTTTTTGACACTTTTCCCAAAAAATCTGTATTTAGAATAATAATTGTTTTTAAGTGGTTGTAATTAGTGGGCTATAGATACCCATGATAGTGTAACGGCACGATCACCATGATTGATTTTACAGTTTCCAATATTTTTTATATATGTACTAATTTCTAGTCTTTTAGTTTTCTAGTCGTTTCACTTCGCACACGTATTTTATAATCCTTGTATTTTATTTTTCCCTTAAACACACCACAGACTTCCTATCTAAAATTACCACAGAATTCACTTCGTCAAAAATCAAAGATTAATCTTTGATGAAAGATTTTTTACTGTTGGGGTAAAATCCTATACCAGGTGAAACACAACTAATTTAGCAGTCACTTGAATTCCTCATGCTTGGCCACATGCATTAGATTTTGTCATGCTACGAATCAACCTCACTAGGATAAAGTAGGAAACATCTTTCATGTTTAAAGGAATTTAATTTATGTCCCCTAAATATCCTATATTATTTATTTTGCAATATTGGATTTATGGGCAAATGTGTGAATTATAATTTTCTTTAATCTCTCACATATTTCAATGCTATAATTTAATTCTTTTCTATCCTTATATAAGCTTCTTAAAAAAATTTCAAATCTTGAAATATATGTAAATACGATTTTTTTGTATTGTATATTAATTTTATATGATTTTCTTTATTATTTCATCATTTGGAAATTTCGAAAAAAATAATAATTTTGTTGATCAAAACAATCCCAAAGTATCACTGACGGGATGGACTCGAGCCCAAGTCTCGCTATTTATGAACCCGAGCATCGAGGACTCGAGAACGGGCACTGGGGTCTTGGCCGGCCTCGATGGACCAACGTCCGGGTGCCGAGACCCAGGCACATGCACAGAAGTCCCGAGCCCAACCTCAATGGACTGGGTTTGAGCATTGAGGACCTGGGCATTAGAGTTTGGCCCATTTTCTTAAGATTTTTCCTTAACTAGAAAAATATTTTTCCTTAAACTCATTTTGTGAAGCAATCTAAACGCTAGAAAATAAGATAAAATTTTTCACAAAATAAATGGTCAATTTATTTTTATTTTCCTCCTTCCACTTGAAAAGAAAGAAGGATGAAGAAAAATGATTTCAGTTGCAATTCGAATGCATCGTAAACTGGTCGTGCTGATGTCGGGACAACCTTCGAGCGATGATGGTTTCGGTCGGTCCTTTCGTCGAGCTTCCTTCGTCCTGTAACTGGCAATGCACTGAATTTTCAGTGATTCGCTCGAACTCGAGCATGGAAGAGCCGTCCCAGTTTGGAAGATCGCGACGGTTTCCGGGAAAATTCCCAATTCTCCACACCGCCCTCATTCAAGACAGATTCGTGCATGATGTAAAGTCCAAGATTCAGATCTATTCTATGATCGTCCACGTTCCCACGTCGGAAGCATCTGAAGCGAAGTTTCTTTTTGCGGTTAAAAGTCTTCGCTTTCAAATGATTGAGGAGACATTTTTTTTGTTGCTTTCTCATAAAGAATTGAATTTTAATTGTGTTCCAAGTATCTGATGTGTCCGAGAAACATGCATATCTTTAAAATTTATGAACACTGCACGTTAAATTTCAACACAATTTTTAAGAAAGGAAGTTGGGTTTGTAATTGGTCTGAACAAGTAATCATGGGAAATTAAACAATTTGTGTGTGTGTGTGTGTCTCTCTCTCTCTCTCGTCTATATCGTATCTGTCAAAGTCAAATCCCACATAGTGTATTGCAAGGCAGATTCTGGGAAAGTGGAAAGGAAGTCATGTTGCGAATAAGTTCAACAGATTCTGGGGCAGGCTTTTTCTGCAAGTTGTTTGTGGAAAGGAGGCTTCAAAAGACAGAGCAAACTTCTTCTAGATGGGGTGCGAAAAGGTATTACTGTGGAGATCCTACTTTTTGTACTTGTTTGGTGACCCGTGCAAATGGATAGGCCAATGTCTTTTTCGAGAGCGACATTGTAGGGGAAATTTTCTAGACATTTGGAGACGTATTAGAAGTGTCGTTACCGGGTCAACCGATGAGTTGACAGCTGAGCATACTAAAACTTAGTCCCCAAGAATCTCTGTTATTGGTCCAGAAGGTCGAGACATCGTTGTGATGGTGATCCAGACAAATAATTAGAAGTCTTGCAGCTCCCATCTTGGTTTTAACGACTATCATCAACTAAACTAATACTTGAATTCTGGTGGTGTGGAAAACTGCAACAAGGTTTTGGAAAGATATGCAAGGGGCTCAGCTGCCTTCTCAGCTGAAGACTCCCATCAAACGTATCATTCATTTGGCCAGCTTATATACGGATCAGAACTTCTCCTCACCTGTTTCAATTCTTGTATCATCTCATCATGATATGCAGAACAATTGCAAATGCTCCAACCCCTAATCAAGTGTACAGTAGACCCCTCATTGCTAATTCTGGTTTTCATTATTCATTTACTCCTAGGAAAGCTATTCAGAGATCTAATTGTAAAACTCTGAAGATACACATCCGGGAAACTCTTCGTGCTCTTCCAACACAATGTTCGCAAAAGAAATTTGATTGGAGCACCAGGTTTCATGAAGATTCTTATCGGAGAAAAAGACTTCAAAGCAGCTATTCAGATACTGGGGAAAGTTCTGATCTACCATCTTATAGATCTGCAGACTTACCGGGTGTCGAGTACAAAGTCTTCTTGAGTTTCAGATGCCCAGATACTCGCAAAAAGTTTGTGGATTGCCTCTATACCAGGCTTGCGGATGCCAGAATCCGTGCTTTCAGAGACAATGATGAGCTCCCCATTGGAGGGAGGATCAGTTTGCTACTCCAAGCAATCAAGAACTCAAACATATGCATACCCATCTTCTCTAAAGACTATGCAAAGAGTGAATGGTGCCTGCTCGAGTTGGCACAGATGGTGGAATGCAGTAAACTAACTGGGCTGGAAATTCTGCCCCTATTCTACGATGTGGATCCATCTGAAGTGAAGCTGAACAAGGGACCATACTTAGAAGCCCTACCTTGTGCACCAATGGGAAGAGGCTCTGAAGGAGGTTGAAAAGATCAAGGGCTGGGAGTTAGAAAAGGACACTAATGGGCAACTTTCTCAGGCGCTGGCTGCTATTTTATTCCATTACTTATGAATTCGTTTTGGAACCTTGGTTTAGCTCTCTTAATCATGGAAACAAAACAAAATTGGGGAATCTGCAAAAAAGAAGTAGAACGAATTTCATTCTTGTCTATGATTATTGATATTGTCCTTTTTTTGTGTCTGTATCCATCGATAGTAATAAGACATGTTTGGAACTAAAGTTTTTTACCTCATCTTACTATCAGGTCCCTGGATGGACTAGAATGGCATAACTCATTCTCTGAAATTCCAATTTCCTTATTATGATGATCTTTCTATTGGAGTATTCTCATCTCTCTTGCCATCAACTCTCCACATAATGCAGGCATGAAGGAAAACTCATAGAATTAATACTTCGAAAAGTTCTGGTTAGCCTGAAGGTGCACCATTTGAATGTAACTGACCAGTTAGTTGCCATTGATGATCACGTGGATGAACTCATGGGAATGCTAAATGTGGGTTCCAATGATGTAAGGATCATGGGGATTCACGGAATGGGTGACATTGGCAAGACCACTCTAGCCAAGGTTGTTTTCAACCAGCTTTCAAGTCGTTTTGAGTACTGTAGCTTCCTCGCAGATGTATGAGAAACATCACAGAACAGGGGTCTCGAATTTTTGCAGAATCAACTGATCTCACACATCCTGCAAAGAAAGGGTCCAGAAATTACTAATGTCGATGAAGGCATTAACACAATCAAAGAGAGATTTTCAGGTAAGGAAGTTCTTATCCTTCTTGACAATGTTGACCAGAGAGCTCAGTTGAATGCGCTCGCGGTAAGGCGCAGTTGGTTTGGTCCAGGTAGTAGGATCATTGTTACAACCAGAAACAAAGATGTGCTCAATGTGCCTGAACTGTATTGGGCATATGAACTGGAAAGGATGGATGGAGATCGGTCCATTCAACTTTTCAGTAGGCATGCATTCAGAAGAGACCTCCTGATGATTATTTGGCTTACTCAAAAAAGGTTGTCGACATCATTGGAGGCCTTCCTTTAGCTCTTGAGACCATAGGTTCATTTCTATCTGGGAAAACAAAAAAAGTTTGGGATGACACGTTGAAGAAGTTGGAAAAAGTTCCTCGCAATGAAGTTGAGAAAAAGTTGAGGATAAGCTACGATGCTCTAGATCACTGGCAGAAACAGATCTTTCTTGACATAGTATGTCTGTTTATTGGATTTGACAGGAGAATTGTAGTTCACTTATGGGATGACGCTGATTTTTTCCCAGAGGAAGGTATTGAAGTCGTTCGTCTCATGTCTCTGATAAAGATTGGTGATGATAACAAGCTGTGGATGCACAACCAGCTTAGAGATCTTGGTCGAGAAATTGTTCGACAAGAAAGTAACATGGAATTTGGGAGGCACAGTAGATTATGGAACCATGAGGAAGCATTGCAGATATTAATACATAACAAGGTAAAGCGATTTCCTCTTTGACCATTACTGGAAGGAAATAACCATTCATTTTAGGAGCTTACTTGCTTTGCTTGCATAATGTTGAATGCTGTTACGAGCTTTTACTAATGGCCTCCTTAAAATTCTCTAAACTAGGAACAAGCTATTTGCTGATCTATACCTAGTATTATTGTGGCTTTTGTACTTATTCTGTTTTTTGTTGCATTTGTAGGGCACTGAAATGGTTCAAGCCCTCTGTCTTAAGTTTGATAGCAAGTCACAGTACTATCTCACTCGAGTTGAATTTTCATGTCTACAAACTTAAGGTTCCTCCAGGTCAATGGCATGAACCTCGCTGGTAATTTTGAAAATCTGCTTCCTCAGTTAAGATGGCTTTGTTGGCATTATTGCCCTTCAAATTTTTTGCCTACCAATTTTTATCTGAGTAATCTAGTCATAGTTGATCTCTCTTGGAGCAAGATCAGTGAATATTGGGAGGGCTGGCATCAAATCAAGGTAGGACATGCCTTATGACTCCTGTGATCTTATTCATGGCTCCATATTTCATTGTAACTATGTCTTTATTGCTGACTGTTGTTATTCTTGCAGATGTCGAAGAACCTAAAGGTTCTTAATCTTACGGGATGTACGTGCTTATACAGGAACCCTGATTTTTCTCCCTATGGAGCTCTCGAGATATTGATTCTTGAAGGCTGTGAAAGTTTAGTGGGAATCGATGCATCCATTGGTGGCTTAAAGCATCTTATTTCATTAAACATGAAGGACTGCCATTCGATCCAAGAGTTGCCTGAAAAGTTGGGCTCTATGGAAGCTTTGGCAGAGCTCATTCTTGGTGGAACCTCTGTACAAGAAATTTTTATGATGCCTGGAGGTATGAAGAAGCTCGAAACTCTTAGTGCTCGTGATTGTAAGTCATTGAGCCAGATTAGAAGCTCAATCAGCCAGCTGGAATCTCTCACATACCTTGCATTAGATAATGCAAAAATCACTCATCTCCCAGACTCTATTGGAGAGCTAGTGAAACTTGAGCGCTTATCTCTGAAAGGTTGTAGGTCAATAAACAGACTTCCAGACACCGTCGGGCAACTAGAGTCATTGGTCGAGCTGGATCTATCCAACACAGGGGTAACTGAGTTGCCTGATCCGATAAGCAATTTGAGGAACCTGAAAGTGTTGATAGTCGAGGGAAGTTACATGGAGCAAATACCAGTTGTTATTGGGATGCTGGAAAAGCTTGAGGAGATACATGCCAAGGGTTGCAACCTGGAGGGTGACATTCCTAGTGATATAGGGGAACTTGTATACCTGAGAATCTTGAGATTATCAGATAATCGCATTCGTAGGTTACCAGAAACTATTTGCAGACTCTCTCCTCTGCAGACCCTTGATTTGGAGTTATGCAAAGAGCTTAAAGGGCTTCCAGAGCTTCCTAGTAGTTTGATTAATCTACGAGTTAGTTCTCAGTCAACGGAGAAAATCCCAGATCTCTCCAATCTGATTAATCTGAGGCAATTGTATTTGTCCGATGGCTCTCATCTGCAGGGGTTTCCCACCAATGACCCAACCAAGCTGGTCCAAGATCCTAACCCTATGTGGCTTGGAATGTTATCCAAATTGGAGACATTGCAGCTTTCTCTCTCGAAAATCACTACATTACCAGCAAATATGGGTTTGCTTTATCGACTCAAGAAACTGGTATTGTCCTGCGTAGATCTGCAATCCTTTATTCAACTCCCCTCTAGCTTATCTACACTATATATAGGCAACTGCAAGTCTATGACAATTGTTCCTGATCTTTCAAACTTGAGAAATCTGTCAGAGTTGGAGCTCCTTCACTCGGCTATTTCAGAGATTCGGGGCATTGAAGGTTTGGAGTCACTTCACGTTTTTTATGAGATATACTGCAAATTGAAAAAGCTTGATGGGCTTGAACGGTTAAAATCCCTGAGGCGCTTGGTTCTACGTAACTGTGAGTCCCTTGACAGATTACCCAATCTCTCGAACTCGACGAAGCTGAAAGAATTTAAGCTGCGAGACTGTGAGAAGTTGCTTGAGATCCAAGGATTTGATAAATTGGAGTTATTGGAAGAACTGCAGATATCCCACTGCAGATCCATCGGAAGTTTACCTGATTTGTCAAACTTGAAAAAGATGAAAGTTCTGGAAATTGAGAATTGTGATAAGATCAAGGAGATTGGAGGGCTTGACAGATTGGAATCCCTGGAGGAATTGAAGATTTCGGAGTGCAGATCCTTGGAAAGACTACCAAACTTGTCAAACTTGAAGAAGCTGAAAAACTTGGAGATTGAGAGCTGCAAGAAGATAAGCGACATTGAATGCCTTGACCAGTTAAGAGTCCTTGGAGAACTTGAGGATTATTGGCTGCAAATCTATAGAAAAGTTGCTAGACGTATCGAACTTCAAAAGCCTGAAATCTCTGTACATTGAAGATTGTGAAAAGATACGTGAAATTGTAGGTCTTGGGATCCTGAGATCCATCAAAGGAGATAACTTTTTCTAGGCATGACACAGCTTTATTTTCTTCAAATTAACCAATGGTGAGCTGATTGTGCAGGAAAGCAGGCAAGAAGAAAGCACTCTAACGTTGTTTTCTTTCTTTCATTCTTTCTTTCTTTTAAAGATAGTGTCCTCCATATTTGTTCAGCTATAGATGCAACAGGATCCTTGACATAATGAAATAATTTATTTTACTATATATAAGTTCAGATTGTGCACATAATACCATATGAGCCTATGGTACCTTGCCTGCCTGGTTACATATTACAGGACTCAAGTCTTTTGTTAGATCTAAATATAATCCATATGGCCTTCACATTTTAAATGGGATGTGTCAGTCATTTCTTGTGGTTCTGATCCCTTGGTGAAAATATGTTGCCTTGGATAATCGATTTGAGCGATTCATCAGTTGTCCTGATGAAAGTTACACGACTCCGCTCCCTTTAGAATTAGGGTCTATCCTAATATAGACCGACTATCATGGGTAATCTCAATTGCATCCTCTATTTTCTTTAATTAAATTATCTTTGTCTGGTTTGGCGTAATTGAAGAAACAATATGTGAATCTTAAAGGGCATTATTAGGGGAATGACATGTCATGCTCGCCATCCTTTACATGACGCTACTTTATGAAGTAAAAAAAGAAAGTTTTCTATTTTTAAAGGATTATAATTTATAACCCCCCCCCCCCCCTAAATATCCTAAAACATTTGTTTTGCAAGTATTGAATTTATGGGCAAATGTGTGAATCATAATAATTCTCTTTAATCTCTCACATATTTTATTGTTATAACTTAATTTTTTTATCCTAAAATAACCATCCTGAAAGAGTTCAATCCCCTATTTTTTTATTCTTTCTCTATATTTAAATTTGTTTTCTTTCAGTATTTAATCCGTAATTTCTTTCCATTTAAAAGTTTGGTTAAAATATGGTTTTGTTTATTATTTTTTTTGGTCGGAAATGGTTTTGTTTATTTAAAAATTAGAAACAATCCCAAACTCTGTCCGGCAAAATTGGAATTTTCTCAATTTTTTATTTTATTTTATTTTCCTCCTATCTATCCACTTGTCAAACTGAAACTTAGATGACGTCCGCTTGAAGAGAATGAAGAAAAGCTTATTTCGGTTTCAATTCGAATTCATCGTGAACTGGTCATGGTGACGTGAAAAATTCCTATCAAGCCCTATAGGTGAGCAAAATAGATTGCCCAAACCCGGATCGGACCCGACCGGGCTGGACCGACCGATTTGGTCCAGTTCTCGAGAATATCGGTCTGGTTCCCAGTTCCTAAAAGTGAAACCGGTTTTCAAGCGGTCCAGTTCCCAGTTCTAAGGTGGGAATCGAACCGAACCGGACCGATAAATATATATATTTTTCTAATTTATATATATATATATTTATTTATTTTTTTAAATTTTGAAAAAAATAAAAATTCTAATCTAATTTTCTCAATTCCCTCTCACCTTTACCAATAAATAATTGGTCCCATTGGAATCGGTCCACGGTCCCAAAATGAGTGGGTCCGGTCTCCGGTCCTAAAAATTGAGAATCGATCCTCCCAATTCGGTTCCCGGTTCTTGGGTTGGACCGGACCGGATCGGAAACCGCTAAGCTCTATCAAGCGCACAGGCAATGATGGGTTTCAGTTGGTCTTCTCGTTGAGCCTCCTTCGTCTTGTAAACTGGCAGTGCTTCAGCGATTTGCCCCTGTCTCTCTCAAATTCGAGCATGGAGTTTGGAAGATCGCGACTGTTTCCGGGGAAATTTCCAAAGTCTCCACGCCGGGCCTCATTCAAGACTGATTCTTTCTTTGGATTGCGGGATTGCTTCTTGGGATTGGGCTCTGATGTAAAGTCAAAGATTCAGAGGATATTCAATTTATAGTCCCATGTTGTTCCCACGTCGGAAGCATCTGAAGCGAAGTTTCCCTTGTTTTACATACAGTTGAGACATGTTTGCTTGCGGAGATGGTTGGGGAGACATTCTTTTATTGCTTTCTCAAAAAGAATTGAAAATCAATCGTGTTCCTAGTATCTGACTTGTCTGAGGAAATTGCATTTTTAGAAAATTCTTGAACGTTGCACATGAAATTTCCGATACAATGATTAGGAAAGGTAGTTGGGTTTGGCTGAAGTAGTTGGTTTGAACAAGTAATCATGGGAAAAAAGTAAACATTTGTTCTCTCTCTCTCTCTCTCTCTCTCTCTCTCTCTCTCTCTCTCACTTAAAGTCAAATCCCATATGATGTATTGCGAGGTAGATTCCGGGAAAGTAGAAAGAAAAGTCATGTTGTATATCAGTTCAACAGATTCTGGGGCAGGCTTTTTTCTGCAGGTTGTTGGTGAAAAGGGGGGGCTAGAAGGTTTTACTGTTGAGATCCTCCTAATTTTTCTCGTCTGGTGACTATACAAATGGATAAAGCCAATGTCATTTTCGAGACCTACATTATGAGGGAAATTTTATCAAGAGATTTGGAGGAAAATTTTATTAAGAAATGTAGTTAGAGTAGCAACCATTCGGTGAGTTGACTGTTAGAAATCCTAAAACTTCGTTCCCACGAATCTCTGCTATTGGTTCGGAAGGTCTAGACCGTGTTGTGTTGGTGATCAAGACAGATAATTTGAATTCTGGCGGTGTGACCAATTAAAACTAGGTTTTAGAAAGATATACGAGGGAGTTTAGCAGCATCAGCCGTGGACTCCATCAAACATATCATTCATTTGGCCTGTTCATATAAGGATCACAATTTCTCCTCACCTGTTTTAGTTCTGGTACATCTTCATCATGATGTGCAAAGCAATTGTAAATCTTCCGACCCCTAATCAAGTGTATGGTAGACCCCTTATTCCTAATTCTGGTATTCATTACCCATTTGCTCCCAGGAAAGCTTTTCAGAGATCTGATCGTAGAACCCTGAAGGTACGCATCCGGGAAACTCTTCGTGCTCTTCCGGCACAATTTTGGCAAAAGAAATTTTATCGGAGCAACAGGTTTCATGAAGATTCTTATCAGAGAAAAGGACTGCTAAGCAGTTATTCAGATACAGGGGAAAGTTCTGATCTATCATCTTATAGCTCTACAGATTTACCGGGGGTTGAGTATGAAGTTTTCTTGAGCTTCAGAGGCCCCAATACACGCAAAGGATTTGTGGATTGCCTCTATCATCGGCTTATGGATGCCGGAATCCGTGCTTTCAGAGACAATGATGAGCTCCCAGTTGGAGGGAGGATCAGTTGGCTACTCCAAGCAATCAACAACTCGAAGATATGCATACCCATCTTCTCTAAAGACTATGCAGAGAGTGAATGGTGCCTGCGCGAGTTGGCACAGATGGTGGAATGCAGTAAACCAACTGGGCTGGAAATTCTGCCCATATTCTACGACGTGGAACCATCTGAAGTAAAGCTGAACAAGGGACCATATTTAGAAGCCCTCCGTCAACACAAGAAGAAGAATAAGCCCAATCTTGTGCACCAATGGGAAAAGGCTCTGAAGGAGGTTGGAAAGATCAAAGGCTGGGAGTTAGAAAAGGACACTAATGGGTAACTTTCTCAGGCCCTTGATGCTAATTTGTTTCATTACTTGTGAATTCTATTTGGAATCTTAGTTTAGTTCTCTTAATGAAGGACACAAAACAAAATTGGGGAATCCGCCAAAAAGAAGTACAACCAGAATTTCAGTCTCGACTCCTGTTTATTGAAATTGTCATTTTCTTTGTGTCAAACTAGAGTTTTTAACCTCATCTTACTGTTAAGTGACTGGATGGACTAGAATGGCATAACTCATTCTCTGAAATTCTGTTTGTCTTAATTTGATGATCTTTCTTATTGGAGTATTCTCATCTCTCTTGCCGTCAACTATCCACATAATGCAGGCATGAAGGAAAACTTGTAGAGTTAATAGTTCGAAAAGTTCTGGTTAGCCTGAAGGTGCACCATTTGAATGTAACTGACCAGTTAGTTGCGATCGATGACCACGTGGATAAACTCATGAGAATGCTGAATGTGGGTTCCAATGATGTAAGGATCATTGGGATTCATGGAATGGGTGGCATTGGAAAGACCACTCTTGCCAAGGTCGTGTTTAACCAGCTTTCAAGTCGTTTTGAGTACTGTAGCTTTCTCGCAGACGTAAGAGAAACATCACAGAACAGGGGTCTCGAATTTTTGCAGAATCAACTGATCTCACACATCCTTAAAAAGAAGGGTCCAGAAATTGCTAATGTTGATGAAGGCATCGACAAGATCAAAGAGAGATTCTCCAGTAAGGAAGTTCTTATCCTTCTTGACGATATTGACAAGAGAGCTCAGTTAAATGCGCTCGCGGGAAAGCGCAATTGGTTTGGTCCCGGTAGTAGGATCATTCTTACAACCAGAAACAAAGATGTGCTCAATGTGCCTGAAGTGGATTGGGCATATGAACTTGAAAGGATGGATGAAGATCAGTCCATTCAACTTTTCAGTAGGCATGCATTCAGAAGGGACTGGCCTCCTGATGATTATTTGGCTTACTCGAATAAGGTGGTGGACATCACTGGAGGCCTTCCTTTAGCTCTTGAGACCATAGGTTCTTTTCTGTCTGGCAAAATAAAAAAAGTTTGGGAGGACACATTGAAAAAGTTGGAAAAAGTACCTCGCGATGAGGTTCGGACAAAGTTGAGGATAAGCTACGATGCTCTAGATCACTGGCAGAAGCAGATCTTTCTTGACATAGCATGTTTGTTCATTGGATTTGACAAGAGAATTGTAGTTCACTTATGGGATGATGCTGATTATTTCCCAGAGGAAGGTATTGAAGTCCTTCGTCTCATGTCTATGATAAAGATTGGTGATGACAACAAGCTGCGGATGCATGACCAGCTTAGAGACCTCGGTCGAGAAATTGTTCGACAAGAAAGTAGCACGGAATTTGGGAGGCGCAGTAGATTATGGAACCATGAGGAAGCATTGCAGACATTAATAAATCACAAGGTAAAAAAATTTCCTTGTTGACCGTTGCCATAAGTAAATAACCATCCACTTCTAGGGGCTTACACACTCTGCTTGCATGATGTCAAATGCTGTTACGAGCTTTTACCAATGGCCTCCTTAAAATGCTCCAAAGTAGGAACAAGCTATTTTGCTGATCTATACTGTAGAGTGATCGTGGCTTTTGTCCTTATTCTGTTTCTTGTTGCATTTGTAGGGTACTGAAATGGTTGAAGCCCTCTGTCTTAAGTTTGATAGCAAGTCACTGTACTATTTCACTCGAGTTGACTTTGCATGTCTATCAAACTTAAGGTTCCTCCAGGTCAATGGCGTGAACCTTTCTGGTAACTTTGAAAATCTTTTTCCACAGTTAAGGTGGCTTTGTTGGCATTATTGCCCTTCAAATTTCTTGCCTACGAACTTTTATCTGGTAAATCTAGTCATACTTGATCTCTCTTGGAGCAAGATCAGCGAATACTGGGAGGGCTGGCATCAACTCAAGGTAGGACATGCCTTGCAACTCCCATGATCTTATTCAAGGTTCCATATTTCAGTATACCTATGTATTTATTGCTCTCGCTGTTGCTATTCTTTGCAGATGTCGAAGAACCTAAAGGTTCTTAATCTTACGGGATGTACATGCTTATATAGGAATCCTGATTTTTCTCCCTATGAAGCTCTCAAGATATTGATTCTTGAAGGCTGTGAAAGTTTAGTGGGAATCGATGCATCCATTGGTGGCTTAAAACATCTTGTTTCATTAAACATCAAGGACTGCCATTCGATCGAAGAGTTGCCTGAAAAGTTGGGCTCTATGGAAGCTTTGACAGAGCTCATTGTTGACGGAACCTCTGTACAAGAAATTTTTATCATGCCCGGAGGTATGAAGAAGCTCGAAACTCTCAGCGCCCGTGATTGCAAGTCATTGACCCAAATTAGGAGCTCCATCAGCCAGCTGGAATCTCTCACATACCTTGCATTAGATAATGCAAAAATCACTCATCTCCCAGACTCTATTGGAGAGCTAGTAAAACTCGAGCGCTTATCTCTGAAAGGTTGCAGGTCAATAAACAAACTTCCAGACACCATCGGGCAACTAGAGTCTTTGGTGGAGCTGGATCTATCCAGCACAGGGATGACTGAGTTACCCGATTCGATAAGCAACCTGAAAAACCTGAAAGTGTTGAATGTCGAGGGAAGTTACATAGAGCAAATTCCAGTTGTTATTGGGATGCTAGAAAAGCTTGAGGAGATGCATGCCAAGGGTTGCAACCTGGAGGGTGACATTCCTAGTGATATAGGGGAACTTGCATATTTGAGAATCTTGAGCTTATCACGTAATCGCATCCGTAGTTTACCGGAAACTATTTGCGGACTCTCTCATCTGCAGACCCTTGATTTGGAGTTGTGTAAAGAGCTTAAGGGGCTTCCAGAGCTTCCTGATAGTTTGATTAATTTACGAGTTAGTTCTCAGTCAATGGAGAAAACCCCAAATCTCTCCAATCTGATTAATCTGAGGCATTTGTATTTGTCTGACGGCTCTCATTTACAGGGGTTTCCCACCAATGACCCAACCAAGCTGGTTCAAGATCCTAACCCCATGTGGCTTGGAATGTTATCCAAATTGGAGACATTGCAGCTTTTGCTCTCAAAAATCACTACATTACCAGCTAATCTGGGTTTGCTTTATCGACTCAAGAAACTGGTATTGTCCTGCGTAGATCTGCAATCCTTTATTCAACTTCCCTCTAGCTTATCTACACTATATATAGCGAACTGCAAGTCTATGACAATTGTTCCTGATCTTTCAAACTTGAGAAATCTATCGGAGTTGGAGCTCCTTCACTCGGCTATATTAGAGATTCGGGGCCTTGAAGCGTTGGAGTCGCTTCAAGTTTTCGATGTGACATACTGCAAATTGAGAAGGCTTGATGGGCTTGAACGGTTAGAATCCCTGAGACGCTTGGTTCTACGTAACTGTGATTCCCTTGACAGATTACCCAATCTCTCGAACTTGAAGAAGCTGAAAGAATTCAAGCTACGAGACTGTGAGAAGTTGCTCCAGATCCAAGGACTTGATAAATTGGAGTCATTGGAAGAACTGCAAATATCCAACTGCAGATCCATTGGGAGTTTACCTGATTTGTCAAACTTGAAAAAGATGAAAGTTCTGGAAATTAAGAATTGTGATGAGATCAAGGATATTAGAGGGCTTGACAGATTGGAATCCCTGGTGGAATTGCAGATTTCGGAGTGCAGATCCTTGGAAAGACTACCAAATTTGTCGAACTTGAAGAAGCTGAAGGACTTGGAGATCGAGAGTTGCGAGAATATAAGCTACATTGAAGGCCTTGACCAGTTGGAGTCCTTGGAGAACTTGAGAATTATTGGCTGCAAATCTGTGGAAAAGTTGCCAGACCTATCGAACTTCAAAAGCCTGAAATCTCTGTACATAGAAGATTGTAAAAAGATACGTGAAATCGTAGGTCTTGGGTTCCTGAGTTCCATCAAAGGAGATAACTGTTTTTAGGAATGACACTGCTTTATTTTCTTCAAATTAAGCAATGGTAAGCTGTTTGTGCAGGAAAATAGGCAAGAATAAAGAATTTAAACGTTGATTTTTTTCTTTTTTTGATGGTGTCCTCTATTTTTGTACAACTGTATATGCAAGAAGACGGGATGAATTTATTTACTGTATAAAGTCCAAGGTGCTTATAAGATTCCCTTTGTTTTCTCAATGGTTCATGGGAGATTTTTTCTTGCAGTTCCCTGTCATACAGAAACACAGTAATGGAGTTGAAAGCTCAATGTATGAACCTTCTTGTATCTATCAGCACTTAGCAGGGTAATGATTTCCCTTTACACAGCTATTTGATTCTGAGTTTATTATGCTAGAAAGTAAATAGAATAGTTACTGCATAATCTCTTATAGACTGTGCTAATTCCCTGTTTAATTTCATCAATGCATATCATCCAGACTATGTCAATGCTTTCTTTAAAGCTGAAGACATTTCACTGGAAATATGGAAATACGAGCATCATACATTTTCTTCACATGAATTGTAAGTATTAGTTGCAAGCATATACTTATTTTGTGTTCAGAATTCACTATACAGTTTCGTTAGATGTGCATAACTGCAAATCTAGAGTATCCTTCTGATCTCTACTTCTTTATTCTTGCGCGTGGTAACACACATTGTGCTGATGCAGTTCCATGTTTTTCAGGATACGTCTGCTAGCAATGAAGTCGTCAGCTCCACCAATCATTTGTTGCTGCAAGAGCAAACGCCTGTAAACTGAACTATGAAATGGTATCTCAGCAGTCTTCTCCTGTTCACAATTGTGTATAATATTTGCCAAAAGGTAAGTTCCAACCTGTAGTTTGATGTTAACGATAATGATTCTCAATGATGTTTCTACTTGCCTGTGGAGTCTCGACATTATGATCTGTACAGTCTGAAGGTATTGCATCTGATTTAAGCACATCATCGAAACTCGATGTTGAGTGCAAAGTGAAGATTCTTATGTCGTCTTTCAAGCACACGAAGTGAAGATGCGTCTCCCCAAGCACACTAGCTGCAGAAGTGATTGTGTACATAACCTTATAAGCCTTCAAATTACAGGAGTCGGTCTTTTGTAGATCTAAATGTAATCCATCTAGTTATTTTCGGCATTGTCGATCTAGTAGCCTTCACATATTTTTAAGGTATGAGGCTCTATGAATAAATAAGAGATCTGTTAAAATTGTGGGTATCACTATAGTATTTATGCATATTATATCGCTATATTCGTATATTATATCTCAAGGTTATATCAGTCCTTAAACTCATGTTTTTTTTTAAAATTCTTTATGAGATTTGTTTTTTAATCATCTGACAAAGTTATTGTCTTTATGATCATTCAAGTTCATTGATGATATAATAGCTCGATATTCTCTAAAAGAGTTCTCGATATAGTCCTAACATACCATAATTTGGAATTAAAAATATGGTAAATATTTCACAGTTTCAGCTCGTAGATTACCAAAGTCAATTTGCATTGTGCATCCGTGATTGTCATTGAGAAGAGAGCGGCCATTTCCGCCATAGCGCGGCCTCTTTCAGCCATTTATATGCCTTGGGCATATACTTCAATGGCTCTTTTCTTTACTCAATCCAGCGATTGATGATTTGTATGAAATTGATGATGCAATGCAATGCCACATGCATTAGATTCTCGTGTTAGTCATGAATTTTGATCTATAGTACTATACAAAGTAGGAAGAAAAAATTTTCTACTTTTAAGGGATTTTAAATATTCTAAAATTTTATTTTGCAACTATTGAATTTGTGAGCAAGCATATGAATTATAATTTTCCGTTATCTCTACACATGAATTGTAATTCTCCGTTATCTCTCACAAGTTTCACAATAGTAATCTAACTTTTCCTTTCCTAAAATAACCTTCCTAAAAAAATTCAAATCTCGAAATATTTTTGTCCTATATTCAAACCTTCCTCAATGTTTTATATGTATGGAAATTTTCTCAATTTTTCTTTTATTTTCCCCCTGCCTCAGTCGGTCTTTCCGTTGAGCTTTCGTTTGTCTTGCAACCGGCGATGGCAATGCACTTCGACGCAGCTGAAAATTCCAGCGCTCACCCCCCCGTATTCCACTCCAACTCGAGCACGGGAGGAGCTGTCCGAGTCTGGAAGATAGCGACGGTTTCCGGGGAAATTTCCGAAGTCTCCACGCCGGGCCTCATTCAAGACTGATTCTTTCTTTGGATTGCGGGATTGCTTCTTGGGATTGGGCTATGTTGTAAAGTCAAAGAGTCCGAGGATATTCAATTTATAGTCCATGTTGTTCCCACGTCGGAAGCATCTGAAGCGAAGTTTCCCTTGTTTTACATACAGTTGAGACATGTTTGCTTGCGGAGATGGTTGGGGAGACATTCTTTTATTGCTTTCTCAAAAAGAATTGAAAATAAATCTTGTTCCTAGTATCTGACTTGTCTGAGGAAATTGCATTTTTAGAAAATTCTTGAACGTTGCACATGAAATTTCCGATACAATGATTAGGAAAGGTAGTTGGGTTTGGCTGAAGTAGTTGGTTTGAACAAGTAATCATGGGAAAAAAGTAAACATTTGTTCTCTCTCTCTCTCTCTCTCTCTCTCTCTCTCTCTCTCTCTCTCTCTCTCTCTCTCTCTCTCTCTCTCACTTAATGTCAAATCCCATATGATGTATTGCGAGGTAGATTCCGGGAAAGTAGAAAGAAAAGTCATGTTGTATATCAGTTCAACAGATTCTGGGGCAGGCTTTTTTCTGCAGGTTGTTGGTGAAAAGGGGGCGCTAGAAGGTTTTACTGTTGAGATCCTCCTAATTTTTCTCGTCTGGTGACTATGCAAATGGATAAAGCCGATGTCATTTTCGAGACCTACATTATAAGGGAAATTTTATTAAGAGATTTGGAGGAAAATTTTTAGAAATGTAGTTAGAGTAGCAACCATTCGGTGAGTTGACTGTTAGAAATCCTAAAACTTCGTCCCCACGAATCTCTGCTATTGGTTCGGAAGGTCTAGACCGTGTTGTGATGGTGATCAAGACAGATAATTTGAATTCTGGCGGTATGACCAATTAAAACTGGGATTTAGAAAGATATGCGAGGGAGTTTAGCAGCATCAGCCGTGGACTCCATCAAACATATCATTCATTTGGCCTGTTCATATAAGGATCAAAATTTCTCCTCACCTGTTTTAGTTCTGGTACATCTTCATCATGATGTGCAAAGCAATTGTAAATCTTCCGACCCCTAATCAAGTGTATGGTAGACCCCTTATTCCTAATTCTGGTATTCATTACCCATTTGCTCCCAGGAAAGCTTTTCAGAGATCTGATCGTAGAACCCTGAAGGTACGCATCCGGGAAACTCTTCGTGCTCTTCCGGCACAATTTTGGCAAAAGAAATTTTATCGGAGCAACAGGTTTCATGAAGATTCTTATCAGAGAAAAGGACTGCTAAGCAGTTATCCAGATACAGGGGAAAGTTCTGATCTATCATCTTATAGCTCTACGGATTTACCGGGGGTTGAGTATGAAGTTTTCTTGAGCTTCAGAGGCCCCAATACACGCAAAGGATTTGTGGATTGCCTCTATCATGGGCTTATGGATGCCGGAATCCGTGCTTTCAGAGACAATGATGAGGTCCCAGTTGGAGGGAGGATCAGTTGGCTACTCCAAGCAATCAACAACTCGAAGATATGCATACCCATCTTCTCTGAAGACTATGCAGAGAGTGAATGGTGCCTGCGCGAGTTGGCACAGATGGTGGAATGCAGTAAACTAACTGGGCTGGAAATTCTGCCCATATTCTACGATGCAGATCCGTCTGAAGTAAAGCTGAACAAGGGACCATATTTAGAAGCCCTCCGTCAACACAAGAAGAAGAATAAGCCCAATCTTGTGCACCACTGGGAAGAGGCTCTGAAGGAGGTTGGAAAGATCAAGGGCTGGGAGTTAGAAAAGGACACTAATGGGTAACTTTCTCTGGCCCTTGCTACTATTTTAGTGCATTACTTCTGAATTCTATTTGGAATCTAAGTTTGGTTCTCTTAATCAAGGAAACGAAACAAAATTGGGGAATCCGCAAAATAGAAGTACAACCAGAATTTAAGTCTCGACTCATGTTTATTGATATTGTCATTTTCTGTGTCAAACTCAAGTTTTTACCTCATCTTACTGTTAAGTCCCTGGATGGACTAGAATGGCGTAACTCATTCTTTGGAGTTCCGTTTGCCTTGATATGATGATATTTCTTATTGGAGTATTCTCATCTCTCTTAACGTCAACTATCCATGTAATGCAGGCATGAAGGAAAACTCATAGAGTCAATAGTTCGAAAAGTTCTGGTTAGCTTGAAGGTGCACCATTTGAATGTAACTGACCAGTTAGTTGCGATTGATGATCACGTAAATAAACTCATGAGAATGCTGAACGTGGGTTCCAATGATGTAAGGATCATTGGGATTCATGGAATGGGCGGCGTTGGAAAGACTGCTCTTGCCAAGGTTGTGTTTAACCAGCTTTCAAGTCGTTTTGAGTATTGTAGCTTCCTCGCAGATGTAAGAGAAACATCACAGAACAGGGGTCTTGAATTTTTGCAGAATCAACTGATCTCACACATCCTTAAAAAGAAGGGTCCAGAAATTACTAATGTTGATGAAGGCATTGACACAATCAAAGAGAGATTCTCCAGTAAGGAAGTTCTTATCCTTCTTGACGATATTGACAAGAGAGCTCAGTTAAATGCGCTCGCGGGAAAGCGCAATTGGTTTGGTCCCGGTAGTAGGATCATTCTTACAACCAGAAACAAAGATGTGCTCAATGTGCCTGAAGTGGATTGGGCATATGAACTGGAAAGGATGGATGAAGATCAGTCCATTCAACTTTTCAGTAGGCATGCATTCAGAAGGGACTGGCCTCCTGATGATTATTTGGCTTACTCAAATAAGGTGGTGGACATCACTGGAGGCCTTCCTTTAGCTCTTGAGACCATAGGTTCATTTCTGTCTGGCAAAATAAAAAAAGTTTGGGAGGACACATTGAAAAAGTTGGAAAAAGTACCTCGCGAAGAGGTTCGGAAAAAGTTGAGGATAAGCTACGATGCTCTAGATCACTGGCAGAAGCAGATCTTTCTTGACATAGCATGTTTGTTCATTGGATTTGACAAGAGAATTGTAGTTCACTTATGGGATGATGCTGATTATTTCCCAGAGGAAGGTATTGAAGTCCTTCGTCTCATGTCTATGATAAAGAATGGTGATGACAACAAGCTGCGGATGCACGACCAGCTTAGAGACCTCGGTCGAGAAATTGTTCGACAAGAAAGTAGCATGGAATTCGGGAGGCGCAGTAGATTATGGAACCATGCGGAAGCATTGCAGACATTAATAAATCACAAGGTAAAAAAATTTCCTTGTTGACCGTTGCCATAAGTAAATAACCATTCACTTCTAGGGGCTTACACACTCTGCTTGCATGATGTCAAATGCTGTTACGAGCTTTTACCAATGGCCTCCTTAAAATGCTCCAAAGTAGGAACAAGCTATTTTGCTGATCTATACTGTAGAGTCATCGTAGCTTTTGTCCTTACTCTGTTTCTTGTTGCATTTGTAGGGTACTGAAATGGTTGAAGCCCTCTGTCTTAAGTTTGATAGCAAGTCACAGTACTATTTCACTCGAGTTGACTTTGCATGTCTATCAAACTTAAGGTTCCTCCAGGTCAATGGCGTGAACCTTGCTGGTAACTTTGAAAATCTTCTTCCACAGTTAAGGTGGCTTTGTTGGCATTATTGCCCTTCAAATTTCTCACCTACCAATTTTTATCTGAGGAATCTAGTCATACTTGATCTCTCTTGGAGCAAGATCAGCGAATATTGGGAGGGCTGGCATCAAATTAAGGTAGGACATGATTTGTGACTCCCGTGATCTTATTTGTAGCTCCATATTCAGTATACCTATGTTTTACCGCTCTCGCTGTTGTTATTCTTTGCAGATGTCGAAGAACCTAAAGGTTCTTAATCTTACGGGATGTACATGCTTATATAGGAACCCTGATTTTTCTCCCTATGAAGCTCTCAAGATATTGATTCTTGAAGGCTGTGAAAGTTTAGTGGGAATCGATGCATCCATTGGTGGCTTAAAACATCTTGTTTCATTAAACATCAAGGACTGCCATTCGATCGAAGAGTTGCCTGAAAAGTTGGGCTCTATGGAAGCTTTGACAGAGCTCATTGTTGACGGAACCTCTGTACAAGAAATTTTTATCATGCACGGAGGTATGAAGAAGCTCGAAACTCTCAGCGCCCGTGATTGCAAGTCATTGACCCAAATTAGGAGCTCCATCAGCCAGCTGGAATCTCTCACATACCTTGCATTAGATAATGCAAAAATCACTCATCTCCCAGACTCTATTGGAGAGCTAGTAAAACTCGAGCGCTTATCTCTGAAAGGTTGCAGGTCAATAAACAAACTTCCAGACACCATCGGGCAACTAGAGTCTTTGGTGGAGCTGGATCTATCCAGCACAGGGATGACTGAGTTACCAGATTCGATAAGCAACCTGAAAAACCTGAAAGTGTTGAATGTCGAGGGAAGTTACATAGAGCAAATTCCAGTTGTTACTGGGATGCTAGAAAAGCTTGAGGAGATGCATGCCAAGGGTTGCAACCTGGAGGGTGACATTCCTAGTGATATAGGGGAACTTGCATATTTGAGAATCTTGAGCTTATCACGTAATCGCATCCGTAGTTTACCGGAAACTATTTGCGGACTCTCTCATCTGCAGACCCTTGATTTGGAGTTGTGTAAAGAGCTTAAGGGGCTTCCAGAGCTACCTGATAGTTTGATTAATTTGCGAGTTAGTTCTCAGTCAATGGAGAAAACCCCAAATCTCTCCAATCTGATTAATCTGAGGCATATGTATTTGTCTGACGGCTCTCATTTACAGGGGTTTCCTACCAATGACCCAACCAAGCTGGTTCAAGATCCTAACCCCATGTGGCTTGGAATGTTATCCAAATTGGAGACATTGCAGCTTTCGCTCTCGAAAATCGCTACATTACCAGCTAATCTGGGTTTGCTTTATCGACTCAAGAAACTGGTATTGTCCTGCGTAGATCTGCAATCCTTTAGTCAACTTCCCTCTAGCTTAACTACACTATATATAGCGAACTGCAAGTCTATGACAATTGTTCCTGATCTTTCAAACTTGAGAAATCTGTCGGAGTTGGAGCTCCTTCACTCTGCTATATTAGAGATTCGGGGCCTTGAAGGGTTGGAGTCGCTTCAAGTTTTCGATGTGACATACTGCAAATTGAGAAGGCTTGATGGGCTTGAACGGTTGGAATCCCTGAGACGCTTGGTTCTACGTAACTGTGATTCCCTTGACAGATTACCCAATCTCTCGAACTTGAAGAAGCTGAAAGAATTCAAGCTACGAGACTGTGAGAAGTTGCTCGAGATCCGAGGACTTGATAAATTGGAGTCATTGGAAGAACTGCAAATATCCAACTGCAGATCCATTGGGAGTTTACCTGATTTGTCAAACTTGAAAAAGATGAAAGTTCTGGAAATTAAGAATTGTAATGAGATCAAGGATATCGGAGGGCTTGACAGATTGGAATCCCTGGTGGAATTGCAGATTTCGGAGTGCAGATCCTTGGAAAGACTACCAAATTTGTCGAACTTGAAGAGGCTGAAGGACTTGGAGATCGAGAGTTGCGAGAATATAAGCTACATTGAAGGCCTTGACCAGTTGGAGTCCTTGGAGAACTTGAGAATTATTGGCTGCAAATCTGTGGAAAAGTTGCCAGACCTATCGAACTTCAAAAGCCTGAAATCTCTGTACATAGAAGATTGTGAAAAGATACGTGAAATCGTAGGTCTTGGGATCCTGAGTTCCATCAAAGGAGATAACTGTTTTTAGGAATGACACTGCTTTATTTTCTTCAAATTAAGCAATGGTAAGCTGTTTGTGCAGGAAAATAGGCAAGAATAAAGAATTTAAACGTTGATTTTTTTTTCTTTTTTTGATGGTGTCCTCTATTTTTGTACAACTGTATATGCAAGAAGACGGGATGAATTTATTTACTGTATAAAATCCAAGGTGCTTATAAGATTCCCTTTGTTTTCTCAATGGTTCATGGGAGATTTTTTCTTCAGTTCCCTGTCATACAGAAGCACAGTAATGGAGTTGAAAGCTCAATGTATGAACCTTCTTGTATCTATCAGCACTTAGCAGGGTAATGATTTCCCTTTACACAGCTATTTGATTCTGAGTTTATTATGCTAGAAAGTAAATAGAATAGTTACCGCATAATCTCTTATAGACTGTGCTAATTCCCTGTTTAATTTCATCAATGCATATCATCCAGACTATGTCAATGCTTTCTTTAAAGCTGAAGACATTTAACTGGAAATATGGAAATATGAGCATCATACATTTTCTTCACATGAATTGTAAGTATTAGTTGCAAGCATATACTTATTTTGTGTTCAGAATTCACTATACAGTTTCGTTAGATGTGCATAGCTGCAAATCTAGAGTATCCTTCTGATCTCTACTTCTTTATTCTTGCACGTGGTAGCACACATTGTGCTGATGCAGTTCCATGTTTTTCAGGATACGTCTGCTAGCAATGAAGTCGTCAGCTCCACCATTCATTTGTTGCTGCAAGAGCAAACGCCTGTAAACTGAACTATGAAATGGTATCTCAGCAGTCTTCTCCTGTTCACAATTGTGTATAATATTTGCCAAAAGGTAAGTTCCAACCTGTAGTTTGATGTTAACGATAATGATTCTCAATGATGTTTCTACTTGCCTGTGGAGTCTCGACATTATGATCTGTACAGTCTGAAGGTATTGCATCTGATTTAAGCACATCATCGAAACTCGATGTTGAGTGCAAAGTGAAGATTCTTATGTCGTCTTTCAAGCACACGAAGTGAAGATGCGTCTCCCCAAGCACACTAGCTGCAGAAGTGATTGTGTACATAACCTTATAAGCCTTCAAATTACAGGAGTCGGTCTTTTGTAGATCTAAATGTAATCCATCTAGTTATCTTCGGCATTGTCAATCTAGTAGCCTTCACATATTTTTAAGGTGTGAGGCTCTTTGAATAAATAAGAGATCTGGGAAAATTGTCGGTATCACTATAGTATTTAGGGAAAATTTCATTTTGGTACCCAAAGTGGGGCCTTTTTCTCAATTTGGTACCCAAAGTGGACATAGTCCCAAATTGATACCCAAAGTGCCCATTCAGTCTCAATTTGGTACCCAAAGTGCCCATTCAGTCTCAATTTGGTACCTGAGTTCGCCGTCCGGTCAAATGCTCACCGGCCAGCAAGAAATTTATCTTTTCAGGCTATCGGAACAAGATTTTTTTACTTTTTTTTTTTTTTTCTTTTTTCTTTTTTTTCTTTTCCTTTTCCTTTTCTTTTTTTTTCCTTCTTCTCTCCGCCGGGCCACGCCATGGCCGGCGGAGGTCGCGGCTGCCGGGCGAGGGCCGACTCGCCGGATCTCGGCGAGGGCGGCTCGCCCGGGCCGGCGAGGGTCGCCCGCCCGCGCGCCGGGTGAGGCGGCCCTCGCCGGGTCGGCCTCGCCCGACGCCGGCGAGGGCCGACGCTCACTGGGATCCGGCGAGGGCGAGGGTTGCCCTCGCCGGATTCGGGCGAGGGTCACCCTCGTTTGTCGAGCGAGGCGGCCTCGCCTGGCCGGGCGAGGGCTGCCCCGCCGTCGGCGAGGGCCGACGCTGGGCGACTCCGCCGGCCATGGCGTGGTCGCGGAGGGAAGAAGGAAAAAAAAAGAAAAGAAAAAGGAAAAGAAAAAAATGAAAAAGGAAAAAATAAAATAAAAAGTAAAAATACCGCTCCTAGAGCTCAACAAGAAATTCTTGCCTACGGTCCAAAGATTTGATCTACCAGTGAACTTAGGTACCAAATTGAGACTGAATGGGCACTTTGGGTACCAATTTGGGACTATGTCCACTTTGGGTACCAAATTGAGAAAAAGGCCCCACTTTGGGTACCAAAATGAAATTTTCCCTAGTATTTATGCATATTATATCGCTATATTCGTATATTATATCTCAAGGTTATATCAGTCCTTAAACTCGTGTTTTTTTTTTAAATTCTTTATGAGATTTGTTTTTCTATCATCTGACAAAGTTATTGTCCTTATGATCATTCAAGTTCCTTGATGATATAATAGCTCGATATTCTCTAAAAGAGTTCTCGATATAGTCCTAACATACCATAATTTGGAATTAAAAATATGGTAAATATTTCACAGCTTCAGCTCGTAGATTACCAAAGTCAATTTGCATTGTGCATCCGTGATTGTCATTGAGAAGAGAGCAGCCATTTCCGCCATAGCGCGGCCTCTTTCGGCCATTTATATGCCTTGGGCATATACTTCAATGGCTCTTTTCTTTACTCAATCCAGCGATTGATGATTTGTATGAAATTGATGATGCAATGCAATGCCACATGCATTAGATTCTCGTGTTAGTCATGAATTTTGATCTATAGTACTATACAAAGTAGGAAGAAAAAATTTTCTACTTTTAAGGGATTTTAAATATTCTAAAATTTTATTTTGCAACTATTGAATTTGTGAGCAAACATATGAATTATAATTTTTGGTTATCTCTACATATCAATTGTAATTCTCCGTTATCTCTCGCATGTTTAACAATAGTAATCTAATTTTTCCTATCCTAAAATAACCTTCCTAAAAAAATTCAAATCTCGAAATATTTTTGTCCTATATTCAAACCTTCCTCAATGTTTTATATGTATGGAAATTTTCTCAATTTTTCTTTTATTTTCCCCCTGCCTCAGTCGGTCTTTCCGTTGAGCTTTCCTTTGTCTTGCAACCGGCGATGGCAATGCACTTCGACGCAGCTGAAAATTCCAGCGCTCACCCCCCCGTATTCCACTCCAACTCGAGCACGGGAGGAGCTGTCCAAGTCTGGAAGATCGCGACGGTTTCCGGGGAAATTTCGGAAGTCTCCACGCCGGGCCTCATTCAAGACTGATTCTTTCTTTGGATTGCGGGATTGCTTCTTGGGATTGGGCTATGCTGTAAAGTCAAAGAGTCCGAGGATATTCAATTTATAGTCCATGTTGTTCCCACGTCGGAAGCATCTGAAGCGAAGTTTCCCTTGTTTTACATACAGTTGAGACATGTTTGCTTGCGGAGATGGTTGGGGAGACATTCTTTTATTGCTTTCTCAAAAAGAATTGAAAATAAATCTTGTTCCTAGTATCTGACTTGTCTGAGGAAATTGCATTTTTAGAAAATTCTTGAACGTTGCACATGAAATTTCCGATACAATGATTAGGAAAGGTAGTTGGGTTTGGCTGAAGTAGTTGGTTTGAACAAGTAATCATGGGAAAAAAGTAAACATTTGTTCTCTCTCTCTCTCTCTCTCTCTCTCTCTCACTTAATGTCAAATCCCATATGATGTATTGCGAGGTAGATTCCGGGAAAGTAGAAAGAAAAGTCTTGTTGTATATCAGTTCAACAGATTCTGGGGCAGGCTTTTTTCTGCAGGTTGTTGGTGAAAAGGGGGCGCTAGAAGGTTTTACTGTTGAGATCCTCCTAATTTTTCTCGTCTGGTGACTATGCAAATGGATAAAGCCAATGTCATTTTCGAGACCTACATTATAAGGGAAATTTTATTAAGAGATTTGGAGGAAAATTTTTAGAAATGTAGTTAGAGTAGCAACCATTCGGTGAGTTGACTGTTAGAAATCCTAAAACTTCGTCCCCACGAATCTCTACTATTGGTTCGGAAGGTCTAGACCGTGTTGTGTTGGTGATCAAGACAGATAATTTGAATTCTGGCGGTATGACCAATTAAAACTGGGATTTAGAAAGATATGCGAGGGAGTTTAGCAGCATCAGCCGTGGACTCCATCAAACATATCATTCATTTGGCCTGTTCATATAAGGATCAAAATTTCTCCTCACCTGTTTTAGTTCTGGTACATCTTCATCATGATGTGCAAAGCAATTTTAAATCTTCCGACCCCTAATCAAGTGTATGGTAGACCCCTTATTCCTAATTCTGGTATTCATTACCCATTTGCTCCCAGGAAAGCTTTTCAGAGATCTGATCGTAGAACCCTGAAGGTACGCATCCGGGAAACTCTTCGTGCTCTTCCGGCACAATTTTCGCAAAAGAAATTTTATCGGAGCAACAGGTTTCATGAAGATTCTTATCAGAGAAAAGGACTGCTAAGCAGTTATTCAGATACAGGAGAAAGTTCTGATCTATCATCTTATAGCTCTACAGATTTACCGGGGGTTGAGTATGAAGTTTTCTTGAGCTTCAGAGGCCCCAATACACGCAAAGGATTTGTGGATTGCCTCTATCACGGGCTTATGGATGCCGGAATCCGTGCTTTCAGAGACAATGATGAGCTCCCAGTTGGAGGGAGGATCAGTTGGCTACTCCAAGCAATCAACAACTCAAAGATATGCATACCCATCTTCTCTAAAGACTATGCAGAGAGTGAATGGTGCCTGCGCGAGTTGGCACAGATGGTGGAATGCAGTAAACCAACTGGGCTGGAAATTCTGCCCATATTCTACGACGTGGAACCATCTGAAGTAAAGCTGAACAAGGGACCATATTTAGAAGCCCTCCGTCAACACAAGAAGAAGAATAAGCCCAACCTTGTGCACCAATGGGAAGAGGCTCTGAAGGAGGTTGGAAAGATCAAGGGCTGGGAGTTAGAAAAGGACACTAACGGGTAACTTCCTCAGGTGCTTGCTGCTATTTTAATGCATTACTTAGGAATTCTATTTGGAATCTAAGTTTGGTTCTCTTAATCAAGGAAACAAAACCTCAAATTAGGGAATCTGCTAAAAAGAAGTAGAACCAGAATTTCAGTAGTGTCTTGTGTTTATTGATGTTGTCAATTTTTTTTTTTATCTGCAATCATAAATAGTAGGGATAATGATAGGGACAATCTCTGAACTTTGGCCCAATATGCAATTTGGTCCCTGAATTTTTAATTTGTTCAATATAGTCCCTAAACTTTAGCCTGATGTTCGATGTGGTCTCTAAACTTTTAATTTGTTCAATGTGGTCGCTAGACTTTTGATACATGTTCAATTTAGTCCCTAAACTTTATGAAAATGTTCAATATAGTCCTTGAACTTGAATTAATGGAATGACTACATTGAATATTTTCATATAGTTCTGGGACTAAATTGAACATGTACTAAAAGTCCAGGGACCAGATTAAACAAATTAAAAATTCAGGGACCACATTGAACATTAGGTTAAAGTTTAAGGACTATATTGAACAAATTAAAAGTTCAAGGACCCAATTGCACATTGGGCCAAAGTTTAGGGACTCTTTGTGTCTTTTTCCCTAAATAGTAATTGAGATGTTTGGAACTAAATTTTTGTTTGTGTTACTTTTAAGTCGCTGGATGGACTAGAATGGCATAGCTCATACTCTGAAATTCCATTTGCTTCAATTTGATGATCTTTCTTATTGGAGTATTCTCATTTCTATTGCCATCAACTATCCATGTAATGCAGGCATGAAGGAAAACTTATAGAGTTAGTAGTTCGAAGAGTTCTGGTTAGCCTGAAGCTGCACCATCTGAATGTAACTGACCAGTTAATTGCAATTGACGATGACGTGGATAAACTGATGAGAATGCTGAATGTGGGTTCCAAGGATGTAAGGATCATTGGAATTCATGGAATGGGTGGCATTGGCAAGACCACCCTTGCCAAGGTTGTTTACAACCAGCTTTCAAGTTGTTTTGAGAGCTGTAGCTTCCTTGCAGAAGTACGAGAAACATCACAGAACAAGGGTCTCGAATTTTTGCAGAATCGACTTATCTCAGAGATCCTTAAAAATAAGGGTCCAGAAATTACTATTGTTGATGATGGCATCAACACAATCAAAAAGAGATTCTCTGGTAAGGAAGTTCTTATCCTTCTTGACGATATTGACGAGAGAGCTCAGTTAAATGCGCTTGCGGGAAGGCGCAGTTGGTTTGGTCCAGGTAGTAGGATTATTATTACAACCAGAAACAAAGATGTGCTCAATGTACCTGAAGTGGATTGGGCATATGAACTGGAAAAGATGGATGGAGATCAGTCCATTCAACTTTTCAGTAGACATGCGTTCAGAAGAGACTGTCCGCCTGATGATTATTTGGCTTACTCAAAAAAGGTTGTCGACATCACCGAAGGCCTTCCTTTAGCTCTTGTGATTATAGGTTCATTTCTGTCTGGGAAAACAAAAAAAGTTTGGGAAGACACGTTGAAGAAGTTGGAAAAAGTTCCTCGCCATGAAGTTGAGAAAACGTTGAGGATAAGCTACAATGCTCTAGATCACTGGCAGAAGCAGATATTTCTTGACATAGCATGTCTGTTCATTGGATTTGACAAGAGAATTGTAGTTCACTTATGGGACGACACTAATTTTTTCCCAGAGGAAGGTATTGAAGTCCTTCGTCTCATGTCTTTGATAAAGATTGGTGATGACAACAAGCTGTGGATGCACGGCCAGCTTAGAGACCTCGGTCGAGAAATAGTTCGACAAGAAAGTTACATGGAATTCGGGAGGCGCAGTAGATTATGGAACCATGAGGAATCATTGCACACATTAATAAATGACACGGTAAAAAAATTTCCTCTTTGACCATTACCGAAAGGAAATAACCATTCATTTTAGGTGCTTACTCACTTTGCTTGCATAATGTCGAATGCTGTTTTTAGCTTTTATTAATGGCCTCTATAAAATTCTCTAAGCTAGGAGCAAGCTATTTTGCTGATCTATACCTAGACTTATCGTGTCTTTTGTCCTTAATATGTTACATGTTGCATTTGTAGGGTACTGAAATGGTTCAAGCCCTCTGTCCTAAGTTTGATAGCAAGTCGCCTTACGACCTCACTCAAGTTGGATTTTCATGTCTATCGAACTTAAGGTTCCTCCAGGTCAATGGCGTGAACCTTGCTGGTAATTTTGAAAATCTTCTACCACAGTTAAGGTGGCTTTGTTGGCATTATTGCCCTTCAAAATTCTTGCCTACCAATTTTTATCTGAGGAATCTAGTCATACTTGATCTCTCTTGGAGCAATATCAGTGAAGATTGGGTGGGCTGGCATCAAATCAAGGTAGGACATGCTTTATGACTCCCGTGATCTTATTCGTGGCTCCATATTTCAGTATACCTATGTTTTTATCGATCTCACTGTTTTTATTCTTGCAGATGTCGAAGAACCTGAAGGTTCTTAATCTTACGGGATGTACGTGCTTATCCAGGAACCCTGATTTTTCTCCCTATGAAGCTCTCGAGATATTGATTCTTGAAGGCTGTGAAAGTTTAGTGGGAATCGATGCATCCATTGGTAGCTTAAAACATCTTGTTTCATTAAACATGAAGGACTGCCATTCGATCCAAGAGTTGCCTGAAAAGTTGGGCTCTATGGAAGCTTTGACAGAGCTCATTGTTGATGGAACCTCAGTACAAGAAATTTTTATCATGCCCGGAGGTATGAAGAAGCTCAAAACTCTCAGCGCCTGTGATTGCAAGTCATTGACCCAAATTAGGAGCTCAATCAGCCAGCTGGAATCTCTCACATACCTCGCATTAGATAATGCAAAAATCACTCATCTCCCAGACTCTATTGGAGAGTTAGTGAAACTTGAACGCTTATCTCTGAAAGGTTGCAGGTCAATAAACAAACTTCCAGACACCATCGGGCAACTAGAGTCATTGGTGGAGCTGGATCTATCCAGCACGGGGATGACTCAGTTGCCCGATTCGATGAGGGAACTCAGAAACCTGAAAGTGTTGAATGTCGAGGGAAGTTACATAGAGCATATACCAGTTGCTGTTGGGATGCTGGAAAAGCTTGAGGAGATACATGCCAAGGATTGCTACCTGGAGGGTGACATTCCTAATGATATAGGGGAACTTGCATATCTGAGAATCTTGAGCTTATCAAAAAATCGCATTCATAGTTTACCAGAAACCATTTGCAAACTCTCTCATCTGCAGACCCTTGATTTGGAGTCATGCAAAGAGCTTAAGGGGCTTCCAGAGCTTCCTAGTAGTTTGATTGATTTACGAGTTAGTTCTCAGCCGATGGAGAAAATACCAGATCTCTCCAATCTGATTAATCTGAGGTATTTGTATTTGTCTGACGGCTCTCACCAGCAGGATCCCACCAGTGACCCAAGCAAGCTGGTTCAAGATCCTAATCCCATGTGGCTTGGAATGTTATCCAAATTGGAGACATTGCAGCTTTCCCTTTCGAAAATCACTGCATTACCAGCTAATCTGGGTTCGCTTTATCGACTCAAGAAATTGGTATTGTCCTGTGTAGATCTGCAATCCTTTGTTCAACTTCCCTCTAGCTTATCTACACTATATATAGGGAACTGCAGGTCTATGAAAATTGTTCCTGATCTTTCAAACTTGAGAAATCTGTCAGAATTGGAGCTCCTTCACTCGGCTATATCAGAGATTCGGGGCCTTGAAGGTTTGGAGTCGCTTCACGTTTTCGATGTGATATACTGCAAATTGAAAAAGCTTGATGGGCTTGAACGGTTAGAATCCCTGAGGCGCTTGGTTCTACGTAACTGTGAGTCCCTTGACAGATTACCCAATCTCTCAAACTTGAAGAAGCTGAAAGAATTTAAGCTGCGAGACTGTGAGAAGTTGCTCGAGATCCAAGGACTTGATAAATTGGAGTCATTGGAAGAACTGCAGATTTCCGAATGCAGATCCATTGGGAGTTTACCTGATTTGTCGAACTTGAAAAAGATGAAAATTCTGGAAATTAAGAATTGTGATAAGATCAAGGATATTGGAGGGCTTGACAGATTAGAATCCCTGGAGAAATTGCAGATTTCAGGGTGCAGATCCTTGGAGAGACTACCAAACTTGTCAAACTTGAAGAAGCTGAAAGACTTGGAGATCAAGAGTTGCAAGAAGATAAGCGACATTGAAGGCTTTGGCCAATTGGAGTCCTTGGAGGACTTGAGGATTATTGACTGCAAATCTTTGGAAAAGTTACCGGACCTATCGAACTTCAAAAGCCTGAAATCTCTGCACATTGAAGAATGTGAAAAGATACGTGAAATTGTAGGTGTTGCGATCCTGAGATTCATCAAATTAAGGAATGGTAAGCTTTTTGTACGGGAAAATTGGCAAGACTAAAGAAATTAAATGTTACTTTTTTTTTTCTTTTGTAATAGTGTCCTCCATATTTGTACAGCTATAGATGCCAAAGGACAGTTGACGAAATTATTTTACTGTATAAAGTCTGATGTGCTAATAAGATTTCCTTTCTTTTCTCAGTGGTTCATGTGAAATTTTCTCTTGCAGTTCCCTGTTATACATAATCAGAGTAATGGAGTTAAAAGCTCAATGCATGAACCTGCTTGTATCTATCAGCACTTAGCAGTGTAATGATTTATCTTTGCATAGCTATATGGCTCTGAGTTTGTGACACTAGAAAGTAAATAGAATAGTTACCGCATAATCTCCTATACTCTATGTTGATTCTTCTCTTTAATTTCAACAGTGCAAATCATGCAGACTGTGTCAAATAAATCAGCTCAAGAATTATGTACTCGATGTTTACAAATAGTGCAAATTCTTCTCAGGATTTGCTTTTGCATCTCTGATATTCCAGCATAATCTGGACACTGGATCACAAAATTCACGTCAAGTGGTCCTCAAGTCGAGTTTTCTCTTACTGTGAGTTTTGAGTACTGATGAAGGGTCAATTGCTATTTCAAGTCCGAGCTTTTAAAGAGAATCGAAGCAGACAAAGTGATCAGTTGATGGCAATACCAATCCGGTTATCATGTACTATTGACTGTCAGGGCAACTTCAAATTTAACTCTTCGCACACTAAAGAGTTATCCCGTGCATATTTCATCTCTTGTGATGAACATGTCACATTAGTTCTACGGGATTTAGCAATAAGAGACTTTCTCCAGATAGAACCTGGAATCACAGCATTTCCAACTTGGCACCCCAAAGTCAAGCAAGCCTGTATTGTATCTTAAGTGGACCATATAAAGAGGGGTCTTCTTAGAACCCCAAATGGCAGATCTAGCAACTTGCTACTTTAGTCTTTTTTCTGGTGCAAGTCTAGTTCCATATAGTTCCTTTTACAAGGCAATTATATTAGGTTTAGCATCCCATTGCTTGCAAACTTTTTTCTTATTAATGAAATAAGACACCATACAAGACCGAAACGAGAAAGAATGAAGCGAGGATAAAAGAAGACCAGTTTGATAGGTTTGGGTGAGAAGCCATTCTATTTACTCCTCGAGTCGGGCCCATCTACGCTCGCTCTCTTCCTTTCTTATCAGTCTGAAGTGGCTAGTCTTCAACATCCAGGTCATGCTCGTTAACTTGCACTTGTGAGAGTTGTATAGTAGATATTGCAATTCCATGAAATATCCAGATTGTTCAATGTGCAAAATGGAAATCCGGGGTTCCACGCACTGCTGCGAAGAATGCAAACTTTTCCTCCACAAGTCGTGTCCTGAATTGCCTTTACAGATACAACATCCCTGTCAATTAAAGCAACCTCTCCTTCGAGTGGTGCCAGGCCTCTCACTAGTGCGATGCTCGGCAAGGGTATAACGGTTGGCCCTTTTGCTGCAAATCATGCGACCTAGATCTTCCCATGAACTGTGCGATTGCAGTTCCGCCAGTTAACTTTTTCTAGCATGGCAGGGCCATATTTTCTTCAAATTTAGCAATGGTAAGCCGCCCACACAGGAGAAGAGGCCAGATTGAAGAACTCGACCGTCTTTTTAAAGATTGTCCTCTCCACTTTTGTACACCCAGAGATGCAACAAGATAGTTCCCGTGATAAAATTATTTTACTATACAAAGCAGGAGCTAATAAGATTTCCCTTCTGAGTAGTGTCATATATAAGCACAATGATGAAGTTTAGAGCTCAATATATTAGCATATCCTCTTGTATCCATCCACACTTACCACTGTAATGATTCATCTATGCTGCTATATGATTTTGAGTTCATGACACTCGAAAATAGATAGAACTATTGCAGCAAGTTCTCCATTAGTCCTAGCTACTTAATTTCATCAACGCGTCTGATGCAGACTCTGTCAAATGAATAAGCTCAAGAATTACATATTTGCATGCTTACATGCACACACAGATTCTTCTCAACATTTAGTTTTGCATCTCCGATTCCAGTTCCAGCATAATCTGGATACTGGATCACAAAATTCATGTCAGGCAGTCATGGAGCCAGGTGCTTTCTTACTTCAACCGAGATTATCAATTAAGTATCGATCAATTGTCCCATCTAGGAGAACTTTCATGCCACAAAATTAAAGAGACGATACGGCTGCGATTGATGACACATTCGATTTCGGTCGAACTTCACAATTCAACCACGCGAACAATAGGCCAACAATAAGAAACTCGCAACCGGTGCTCACGCAGTAGAAATCCCAAGAGGCCTTGATGACTGAATTGCTACGCTTCATGAAGCACATATTTTCGCCATGGAACAGTCTGAGATAAATACATTTTCATTTCCATTCAACTGAAGAGCAACTCTCACACCTGCTCGAGAAGGCAACACTCCCCAAAAATGCCATATTGAACGTAAGAGGTCAAAGTATTATAAAACTAATTACATAAGCAAAAACAAGGTGCCCAAACTCCTCCCAATTCCATTACCAAAGCACTTCAGAGGAATACCCAACAGAGCCATTTCATCAAACACATGAAGCACGCTACGCACCGTTAGTAAGCACTCGCCTCTAATCACCGGAATCCTTGTTGCGTAGCCTGTAGATGATGCGCCCTCGGGTGGAGTCGTAGCGGCTCACTTCGATCTTGACCTTATCCCCGGGCAACATCCGGATGAAATTCTTCCTGATCTTCCCGGAGATGTAGCCGAGAATCACGTCCTCGTTGTCCAGGCGGACGCGGAACATGCCGTTGGGCAGCGACTCGACGATGACCCCCTCGTGGGTCCACTTCTGCTCCTTCATCCCCTGCGACACCTTCTTCTTGGCGCAGAGGGCCACGACGGGCCGCGGGGCGATGGACCGGGAGAGGCACGGCGGCGGCGGAGGAGGAGAGTCGTGGGGCCGGAGCGGCTTGAAGAGAGCGGCGGGAGGAGGGGTGTGGAAGAGAAGCTTGCTGCCGCTGCTGCTGCTGACGGCGGCGGCGGCGGTGGGTATGCGAAGGCGTGCGTGGGGCGTGTTGGGGGTGTGGAAGAGAGCGAAAGACATGGCTGAACAGCGAAGTGAAGGGATGGGAAGGGCTTCTACAGGAGGAAGAAGACGATGTGCGGAGCTCTCTGTTCAGCTCCTCATCCTCTCCGAGGCGTGTCTGAACGTGAGACTGGTTTTGAGTCGAACGATGATCTCCTATCCTCTCGGCCTCAAAGTTCGAGAGGGGCAATCGCCTGCGCTCCGGTTCCATGAACCTACCCGGGAACCGGACCGGACCGGCGGTCTAGTTCCCGGGTGGATTCATATAACCAACAAGCGGCTCTCGATTCTAATTTTTCTGAACCAGTTCTGAGTGGGCGATTCCCAGTTCTAAGATGAGAACCGCCTATCCGGACCATGCTCACCTCTGATTTTGGTACATTTCTTTATCAAATAGTAGGGGATAATTCCATCAGAAATCAAAACATTATTTCGTTTCATCAATATTCCTATACTTACACTGGTGATCCAAAAATGGCTTCCGTTAGACTTGCGTTTTTTTATGGCCGTCAAAAATCCGAAGCCGCGGCATATATGGATAATGTCAATCAAACAAATTTGATGTGACAATGACACATACTGTAACATCAATCAGGAGCATAGTTACATCGGATTTTTAACGGTCACGAACGACGCCACGGTGGATTTTCAACGGTCATATGGACGAAAGGTACTTTTAAATTGTGTTTATAATCACCGTTAAAAATCCGAAGCAGCATTACATATGGATAATGTCAATCAAACGAATTTGATGTGACAATGGACGCATAGTGTAACATCAATCAAGAGCGTAGTTACATCAGATTTTTAACCGGGCACGCACGATGCCACGGTGGATTTTCAACGGTCATATTGACGGAAGGTGCTTTTGAGTTGTTAATACGAGTTTGAGGGTATTGATGAGACGGTAGGAAGACCGGGGAATTTGTGTTCCACGAGGAAAACTTTATAATTTTTTGTGAGATTACTCCTAAATAATGAGGTGGCTGGTGCCCAGTGATAGTTGGCGACCGACTAGTCCCCCATCAAGTGTGCAATCAAGTTCTCTTGCAATCAAAATATAATCGAAACTCACATATAGACTTAATCATGAACCTGGCGACACGCGGGCTCATAGGCCCAACTCAAGTCATAAAGGCCCATAGACAATTTTCGCGAGCTTGGGCAAGAGCGGTTAATGAGAAAGCCCAGCCCAGCCCAACCCGATCGGATCTCGACCAAGCCCGACCATGCCGGAAGAATCGTATTTCATAAATAAGACTTAGGTGATGGGCAAAGCATAGGCAGAAATTAAGGCCAGCTCAATGATCACCACTACATATTATTGTGGCTCTAAGAAAAAGCGTAACTATAGCGATTCGAATCGAAACATTGAAGGATGAACATGAACACGCTGTTACTTAAGTAACCTTGGGTTGTTTTCATATATGCCCTTTTGTAGAACGTTCCATTCTCGTCCTTCCAGAATGATTAAGCGAAATTGGCCTATTTGAGGGTGGATGCTTATCTCGACGTCATCCATAATTATCGACTCAATTATGGCCATCGATCATTTAAGGTGAGTCGTGCAAAAATCGAACGGTTGTGATTACACACGGTTCAAGAATTAAAGTACAGAAAACTTAATTTTCCTATTGAAAAATTAACTAATAGGCCATTCAAAAAGTCTTGACCAAGATAATCAATAGGTCTGTACAAGTGAAATTGAATAAAAGTGTAAAAGGTATCAAATTTGAACCCTTACTAATTGAGAAAACAACACGAACATAAATCAAAGAACCAAATCTATGGTTACGTGGCGTTGCGCAGACTAGGGTGGAGTTGGGATTTGGATTTGGAGCTTTCGGGCGAACCTATAACTATAATTTGAGAAATCACCACTCAATTTGATTTCTACTGAAAATTTTTTTTCACTTACACAGTGTCTTAATAACGACCACCGACTAATTCCCAAATCAATAAATAATATATCTGTGAAAGTTAATACTTAGATAGTAACTCCTGTGGAGTCGCGAACACGCGCTTAGCAATACTTGTGCTAATTTCTCTAAATCTAGAGATCTTTTTATTCTTTTGTAGAATAATTGCATATATAATTATCCCTAATTTTAGAGGATCCCTATCTTTGATAGTAAATAAGATAGGGATTTCTGAAATTTTAGTGGTTGGGCCACGAGCGATGGTTCGATTTAGGGTCAAGAATTGAAAAGCCCATTACCGTGTGGAAGCCCAAAGAAGCCCACGGTCTCATTAATAGAGACATGCACAGAAAATGCAATGCAATTGCAAGGGCTGCCACTTTTCCTCCCGTGCATGCTTTTGACTATATGATATGAGATGCCTTGCAAGAGAAAAAAGATTAAATTTGTATAGTGAGAATATTTAATATATCATATTTTTCGAAGGCCTAAGATCAGTGCGTGACAAGAAAAGATGCTATTATGTAAAGTTTGGACAATATATTTCGACGAAATTGGAGGGGAGAGATGGTAGAGGAGGGTTTGATCAAATACCTCTCGGCTTGGATTGGATAAGCGCGACGTGAAATCCACATGATTCATGTGTGTGAGGAGCGTTTCACAAGGACCGAGGTAAGCTGTCATTAACCCTCGACAATGTTCAATGTGATGGGAAAGTATGAAAGTTTTGACATTTGAAATCGGCCCGATGGCTTTGACTTGACGCTCGCAATTAGCGGAAAACCTTTTTTGTTTTTACAAATAATTACAAGTAAAGCCAATGAAAGGGAGGGGTAGATTCGGCATCAGGTCTAAAGTTTCTTGCCTATGCCAATTTATGGTTAGAAAAAATACACACCTTATGTAAAATCAATCAAATCAGGATTGAAGAATTAAATAGACATGACTAGTCAAAACTCGATGATTTTGCATATCTAATCGATTGGGATTGCTTGATCGTAGTGAGCCCCATGCCCACAATCATTTCAATGTGACAAAAAATTAGGCAGTTCTAACAGTTATAATCAGCCAAATGACTTTGACTTGAAGCTAGCAATTAGCATAAAAACTTTTGTTTTAAATAGTTACAAACTTCGATTGATTGAATTTGTATCAAGTAAAACTTCACGAATGGGAGGGGCAGCTTCGGCGTCGGGTCTGAAAATTTCTTTCCCGGACCAATTCACGATTAAGAAATAGACGTTTCGCGTGTGATCAATCAAAATCTAATCGAATTCGAGACGCAATCGATCGTAGCGGGCCACCACGCCCATGATTGTTTCGAGAATAAACTTCACGAGCATCTCGACGTACACGTGTGGGGCCCACTCTTTTTAATGCTTCGCTAGCATCTTTTTCAAAACGCTCATGGGAATGTAATCCCCAAATAATTGCAGCTCCATTTTAATAAACGAAATCACATGCAATCCAGCTGCTAACTCCAATCTATTGAAATGGCTTTGGGCAACAGATCCAACTCATTTCCCACGTTTTTGCTCTCTTCATCTACTCTCCACCGTTGATTTGTCCGCCCACGTTCATACACGAGGGAGATTATCTAGTCATATCCCTTTTGTTATCCTCCTATAAAGTGTCTTTTCATCGCTCTGTCGAAGATTTCTGTCGATGTCGAGATCGAACCAAGCTAATGATTAGTAGTTTCAATCGACCCACCAATAAGTTGCTATTGAGGACATGCAACAGAGGAACAACTCAATGCAGCTCAGCGATCCTTTATCGTCATACGATTCGAGTCATTTTCGATGGCTATATTCAACTAACATTCGAAACGAAGTTGGGTACTTGTCAAAACAAATGATGGACAAGTAGATTGTCGTTTGTTATCATAGCTTACGAAAGAAAAAATTTGTCGATGAATGTGATGGCTTAAATTCACGTCGAAAGGCGCGCGATTGAGATACACCAACTCTCTCCTACCTTCACTCCCAACTCTAATTTCTTACTTATAATTTTACGACAACTTTCTTGCTCAATGTCCGAGGGATCTAACTTGAGTGTGAGCGAGTGATCGAAAAATATGGGCTAATTCCAAAAAGAGGCACAAACTTGATCTTGAGTGACGGCCCAAACTTTTTTTGTCTTAATAAAAAAGCATCAACTTTTACTCTAGTCCCAAATCTGACCCTCCGTGATATGAAATTTTCAAATTATCCGTGCCAGATTTGAGATTTAAGTAAAAGTATGTGATTTTTCATGAAAAAAAAAAAATAGCTTAAGCCAGAATTGTAACTCAAAATAAAATTTGTGCTTTTTTTTGGAATTGGGCCCGAAAAATATTGAGGGCTTAGTTGGAGAGATTTAGGAAAGAAAACTCGAAGAGAAATTTAAAAAAAAAACATTAAGATTTTATTTCTCAGTTTTTTCAAAATTTTCACAATTTTCCACTCAAAATTTTCGTTCTTCATGTTTTAAAAGATAGCATCAACGTGGTCAATGGTTTGAATGGAGGATAGGCAATGAATTAGGTGGTGTCCAACTTACACCCAAACAAAAGGAGTCTTGTTAGAGAGCTCTCCAACACGCTTATTAATTTTAAAAAAAAATTCAAATTTTCAAGAGAATTCAAATATGGGTCCGAACTCGATATATAATGCACCGTGCGCACATTATAATGAATATACAATACATCAAAAATCACAAAAAAAAAAAGAAGCATTCTCAACTCGATAAATAAGGAGCATCGGTAGTTGCCATTCGAGAAATAAATTGCACATGTGGTCCTGTGCCTTTTTTTTCCTTCTCTTCTTTTCCTTTGTCTTTTTCCCCCACGATTTCAACGAAAGGACGCGCCGAAAAGAGACGAAAGGACGACTCCTTCCCCCTCTCCTTATCACATGGCCTTCGTCTTGATAAGTACTCCCAACTTTTTCCCTGGTCCTCTCTCTCTCTGATACCTTACTACACCCGTGGTGGGGCCCGCCCAGGGACCGGACCGGTCCAGTCAACATCGGAGACAGGCTGTCATTGTTGGGGGTGGGGGGGCCCCTCCATCGCGACCGTCCAATGTGAACCCCGGGCGACGTGGGGCGGGGTGTGGGGGCCCCGCCACGTGGCTCTGCCTCCCGCCTACCCCCGAGCCGCGGGCCCCACGGGTGTCCTGTCCAATCAGCGTGAAAGATGGTCGGGTCGGGAGGAAGGGGCGGTGGGTGGAGAAGGTACGATTTCTTCGTACCCCTCTCTCTCCCTCCCTCGTGGGAGAAAAGGGGGGGACGATAAGGCAGCGCCGAAAAGTAAAAGGCGCTCAGAGCTGCTCGTTTCGATTTTCAACCAAATGGAAAAAAAAATTAAAAAATAAATAAAAAGCAATAATTGCTCGTGTATATTTTGAAAAAAGTTACTTATGGAGCTGTAACCGCGTTCGTATGGAAAGATATTTGGTAGTCGCTGCGTCGCCCGAGCCGGAGGTGATCATTGGGCGGGCTTGAATCGGATCTTTAGGGTCACGGTTAATTCGTCAATCAAACCCGTTCATCCTCATACGTACAGATTTGAGGATAGGGTCTCGCTTTTTTCGACCAAATACCATTGCTCGGACCGGGTCGGGATAGGCTTGTGGGATGTCGTCGCCGATGATGATCGGGTCTGGCTTGGGGAATCGGACCTTCATGATGCTATTACAATGAGGACACGTGGTTTCATCTGTGGCGTACATAAGTTCATGTTGTAACCCATTAAATGTGACTTTTAATAATATCATGTCGAGAATTAGGAGTAATCCTAGAAATAAGGTATCCAGCTGTATCCCAGATAAAACTGCAAGAGGAGGGACGCCCCCAAGCACGAGATGAGGATGTGGAAATTGCATTACACTGAATATTGTTAATAAGTAAATATCAAAATCCTTGCGAGAAATGCATTATTTTAATTCTAAGTAAATAAAGATTGCCTTACATGCTCCACCTAACTTCTACCTATATGTCTCTTGCCTTAATTTTGTGCAATGTAAGTACTCCTACTCGGCATATAAGATTTCGGAGTAATGGGACCGCGTGCACCCATCTTAACATTCTTTTTATCGGTAAAACGATGAGAATGGGCGATCGGCGTCGGCGATCTCTCGAACGTAATTGTAGGTGTTCCAGACTAGCAACAGAATATTTCGTAACTTAAGGATGAGTACGGGTGCAGGAGGAATCCGTGTCCACCGTGGACCGCCTTGGATGGGACGCATTTTCAGTCGAGCCGGAGTCGAACCTGCTCTACAAACGGAACTAGGGCTAACCCCCGAGGTCGAGGGGCATATCAGGGATTTCGGAAATTGTGACCAGAGAAGTCTCCGAACCACTCGAAAGTAAACTCTACGTTACTTGCTTGTTAAAAAGAAAAACACTCGACGTTACCGGGTCAATCATCACCGAGGCGATTGCGCACATTCAAACATGTTTGTACCAAAAGTTGAGGGCCGGCCTCCTATTCAGTACCGTTTTCCTATTTCCTGTTCTTCGCATTTCTCATCTGTAGTCGATAAAGTATTTTTGTTAATAAAAAATGATAGCTTATGGATTGGACATGACAAATATTGTTCACAGCTTGCGTGGAATCCAATCAGCATTAACGTGCGGTCCTTAGTAATCTCAAAAAAAATTATTTTCCTTATAGAAAAAAAAGGGCTTGTCCGTACTAAGACCCGCTCAAACAAGATTCCAGCCCGCTTCGTTCAAAATCAAAATTTACAAATTTTTTTTGAGAAAATGTAGATTCATAGATGACACGTAGCCGTGTAAATTTTTCTTTTCATAGCAACTTAAACTATCGAATTACGAAGGCGCGCGTCGACTTTTTCACTTGTGGTGATTAACTAAACCATTTGACGAGAAAGCCCGTCTTATATCGATCGATGTTTTGACCCATGAAATAATATATTTTGGCCGATCTTGATTAGGTGGATCTCGAATCGGCTAGCAAGATCTCGTATGATTTGTTGACTTTTCAGTTGATTGCAGAATCAGTCGAACGACGTATTCCGCTATAATGCAATCTAAGAAAATTGAGAGTTATTATTATAATCTCATATATATGTCATAAATGTGAATTATTTTATTAATTTTTGCTTTTGTTGCTATGTTATTTTTTTTATTAAGGGTTAATACCATGAAAAACCCTAAACTAGTACACTTGTGACAAATTTATCCCAAACTAGTTTTTTGATCACGAAAAACCTCAAACTAGCATACTTGTGATAAATTTATTCCAAACTAATTTTTGGACCACCAAAAACCCCAAACTGGTATACTTGTGACAAATTTACCTTCTGTTAAATTAGATTAATACTACGAAAAATCATGAATTGATAAATTTGTGACAAATAGATGGATAAAACAATAAACTAGTACACCCGTCAACTGCCACGTGTCATCCAACTCAGCAATTTGACGTTAAAATCTAACAGAAATTGACAGAGAATAAATTTATCACAAGTGTACCAGTTTGAGATTTTTCACGATATTAATCCTTTTTTTAAAGAGAAAGAGCACAAGAATCTACTTTTTTTCAATCTCGTTAATCACTTCTCAACAACCGATGATTCTTCCTAATATTGTTAACATACCTCCTGAGTAGTTACGGGAAGTAATTAACATTGTAAATCATGATTTAAATATGTGTTGGTAGCTGGAAGAACAATGTGATAGAATTGGAAGAACCTTTTTTTTGTAATTATTTTTCCGATCTTACGGCTCGGAGCAACTTTACCTTTATTTAATGTCGAACTAAATTTCTTTCAGAATACACAATTACCGACATGGTATTATTTATGAGCAAATTATTGGCATGGGAATGATTAGCCAACCGAGGCACAGCACTGTCATGACAATAAAATGGTGGTTTTGACGAGTCATCAGGTGACTAACACAAAAGGTGGTATTAGTCAACAAGTTAGGCGGTTAAACATGCCTCCGATTCGCATAATTAATTTCATTTTCTTAGGAAATGCAATGGCCGTGACATAGGATTAGCGAATAATTAAGCTTGGAGATTGGGGATAAATGGAAAGACAAATTCTGTAAGTGTTATTACTGATCGATTCCATGTGATTGATAATAATAATCTCTAGCCACTGCACGGTCGAACTACACCACAGACAAACCAGGGCACTTTAAATCAATAAAAGTATATATATTTTTTTGTTAATGAAAATGACTGTGTCTAGCTTATGGATGGGAAAATCAATTAGACAGAACACCTGCTTACGTGGACGCTGCTACAAGCTGTTGGGCACGTGTATGAATGCTCACCACGGGGTCTTTTCACGTGGATTGAGTTGAAGCACTGATGAATCACCAGCACGCTTGCGTGGAATACATTCATCATTAACGTGTGGTGCTTAGTGAAGAAAGGGCTTGTTATGTACTAAGGATGCATTTATTCCTCGAATAATTAATAATTTTAAAATTATTTTCCTGAATATAATTATTTATATCGCTTATAATAATGAATGAATGAAAAAAATTATCGTGAATGAAAAATGTTTTCAGTTGACTACTTATTTCAAGCGATACAAGCAATTATTTTCAGGAAAATATTTTTCAAATAATTTATTTTTAGCGAAACATATGAGGCTCGCTTGTTAAAAGACTAGATGAGCTTAACTAAGAAAAGAAGATTCCTTCCCACTTCATTCAAAACCCAATTTTGCAATTGTTTTTTTAGAAATTCAAATTCATAAATGACACATAGCCATGTAATTATTCTTTTCATGGCAACTTAAACTATTGACGTGCAAGCGGCGTGCGAGGACGGTTTTACCTTTCTAGACGAAACATTATCCACTTGTGAGCAGCTAAACCCTCTGATTAGGAAGCCCATCGTAATTAGATATATTGCCGACCCACAATCTTATATTTCACTAATCTTGAATAGGTGAATCTCGAGTCGGTCGGTAAGGTCGATAAGGGGGACAAGTAATTGCGAGGGTCAAAATAGTGGAATTGCGAAAGTAAAAGGGACATTTCTGAATTAATCTACAAAAATATTGGTCCAAAAAGTGTAATAAATCCTGTTTTATTGGAATGCAAATTTTTGGGCCCGTTGCATGGGTCACATTTATTTTATTTTATTTTATTTTATTTTTAAAAAAAAAATCTGTGGGATTGAAATGAAGTTTTTGTTGAAAGAAATTAATGTCAACACAAAACATCAAAATAGAGTGAGAATCTGCATGGGATCCAGCAGATTGCATGGGCAACCTTCAACATGCAATTAGGAGACCATCCATGAACGGTCTGGATTGTATTTGATCTGATGTGATATTCAATCCACCACCCAAAATAAATGATAATTTAATCATGAATCTTCTTATTTTAAATAATAATAATAATAATAATAATAATAAACCATGGGTAGCCGCCAAGAAAAATGGTAGATGATACTATGCAGTTCCTGAATCTTTGTGGCATATATAATAGACTATGCATGATGGATTGATTGATAAGCTATTCTAAAGATAAACAGAGATGTTGTCCGCGAATTGATGATGTGGACCTACGCTATAATTGTGCTGATTCATTATTATTTGATTTGTTACTTCAATAATTACACGCTATATTGGCCGATGGTCCTATTCTAATTTCAGAAATAAACCGAATAGTCGACAGTGTAGAATCATTAATTCCTTAAGTGATATACTACGGAATTAGAGATTAATCAATATCGGTCTCACGACCAGTTTAATGTAATTTTACCCTCCTTAATTAACAAATCAAAAATCGAAGTTGTACCAATTCAACATGAATATTATATTTCAACATTTCAAACAGTAGAAAGAAGAAGTTCCATATAATTTAAGTTGATTTTTTATTTCCTTGCTTTATTTTTTAAGCAATTGGCTCATCAGAAATTGCCCATGTCGTGAACGTTTCTATCACTTTCAGACCAACATCGTGTGATTATGACTTCCCAGTTGATTGCAGAATCAGTCAAATGACGCATTGCGCTATTATGCAACCTAAGAAAATCGAAAGTAGTTATTATAAGCGAAGATATATGTCATAAATGTGAATTTTTTAATTAGTTTTTTATTTCATTGATATGTTGTTTTTTGAGAGAGAAATAACACAAGAATCAACTATCAATTTAAGCTTTTGAGATGGACTTTCCAACATGATATTAGAGTCAAATTCTACTCAAATTTCATCAAATTCTACATGATGGGTCTCCCGTCACCTATCATTTAAGCTTTTTTATTAGACTTTCTAACATGGTTAATAACTTTTCAACATTCGAATAATTGTCCAAAAAGTCCTACATCTATTGCACGGTTGTTAATTTAATCGTAAACTTTTCAATCTAGACAATTTAGTCTTAAAACTTTTAACGATTTCCTAATAGTCATTTTGGCAAATTTTGGTTAGAAATCGCTATTGGTGGTCTGGTCCGCGTTGGCCGTCTACGTGGCATGACCGGTGCTAATATAAAAGACTTTTGCAATTTTTTTAAATTTTTTTCTTTTTATAAATTTCTTTTTCATTCTTCTCCTGTGATCAGTCATCACCCTGGTGTCACCCTCTCCAGATTTGGTAAGGGCAATGGCGTCACGGCCCTCTCTAGCCACCCCTCGCTTAGGCGATGGCAACCCTTGCTTAGGCGATGGCAACCCTCGCTGGCCATAGGCTAAAAGGAAAAGAAAAGGAAAAAAATTCAAAAATTAATAATTTTGCAAAATTCATCCACATTAGAGCAGACCATCCTACATTGGCTGTGTCACGTAGGACCACCGGTGTCAACATTAGCGATTTCCAATAAAAATTAGCCGGAGTAATTACATTGGAAAATCATCAAAAGATTTATGACTAAATTAGATAAATTGAAAAAGTTTATGACTGAATTGGCTACCGTATAATGGGTTTATGACTTTTGGACAATTTTCCCTTTCAACAATTGATGATTGCTCCTAAAAGTGTTAACATGCCTCGTGAGTAGTTATGAGAGGTAAATGATATTGTAAATAATAAATTAATAATGTGTTGGAAGAGCAATGTGATAGATTAGGTAGAATTTTTTTTAATTATTTTTTTGATCTTACGGCTCGAGTTACGTTATCTTTAGTTAATGTTGAACTGATTTTTTTTTTAAATTATACAAATATTGACGTGGGATTATTTATATGCATATTATTGGCATAGGAAAAATTAGTCAACTAAGGTACAACATTGTCATGAAAATAAATAGTCATTAGATGAATTAATCAAAAGGGATTAATTGACAGGTTTGGCACTTAAATCCCGTGATTAAATTCATTTCTTCCACGGAATTATTTTCTCAAAAAGTATAATGGGTCTTTTGATATCTCAATCTACAATATGTAGGATATTGAAACTAACATGCGAAAAGTGTAAATGAGGAGAATTTCCTGATGGTTTTTGGAAATATTAACTACCCCTTAAGATTTTTAAGTACGTTAATATGTTACCATGAGGATCAAAACCCACATTAGGTAATTCTGAAATAAACTCGAGTCTTGAGTTTCTTCTGGGTTTTACAACCTAATCCCAAACTCGATCGAGCATATCAGATCCCAGGTATGATCAACTCAATCCTATGCAGGTCTCACCGCCATCTATGCCGTGGTTAGTTAGATTAAATTAAAACTCTTAACACGATTGGCAGAACATGATCATCACGTGCGAAATTGTAAGATTGAGATATAGGTCTCCAGGGATTAGATGGAACATTTACCAAAAGTTTAAGGATCAAATCGAACAAATTAAAAATTCAATGACCACACTGCATATTTGATCAAAGTTCAATGAGTATTTTTATAGTTATCCCCTTATACGATGACTGCAAGCTTAAAGCGGTTGGTGATAATCATTACTTCTTGTATACTTTAAGTCCTATATATAATTAATCTATAAGAATTTTATAATGCCTACTTGAAAGTTTGATGACAGGCAAAGCTGTTGAGCGACCTTACTTAGCAAAGGATTAAATTAAGGGCTTTTTCGATTTTTAATTCCAAGTTTTGCATGAGTGGTTCCCATTGAATGATTGAATATATCGACGAGGAGTCAGGTACAAGTCAGCAAAAACTGCGAATCAAACTGATCCGACGGGGGAAACTTGTACGTAATGTTGGAAAATAGTGCAAAAAATGATTATTGACGATCGAGTCATTGTCCGCGTGCAGTCCAAAGCTTGAATCACGACATTAAATTTTTAAATGATTTCTTGTATTAATCTAATAGTAATAATTCATGGATGATCACCAAAAATATGTCGCTTTTTCGTGGAGATCCTAAGAGTGATTATTGATGTACGAATGCTTAATTAAGGAGCAATCAGTCATATGCCCACGTCGTTTTCGATTTAGTGACCAAATTATATTAGGAAACTATTACTAAACTAAAATAAGGCGTCGCTCGAACCATTTTTTGGCATCTAAAGAAGCACGGGATTTTTTTTTTTCATCCTCCTTAATCGAGATAGTTACTTCGGGTTAGGTTTTACGGAAGCTACTCCTAACGATTGTGTAGAACGGTTTTATGTTAATGAATGGACCGAAGAGGCGGATCGGACTGAGTCTCATTAGCGGAAATTGACCCGAAATATCATGCGATGTCGTGATTATCATAGATTAGCACGATTATGATCTTTATCTATGTACGAAGATAGTCATTTTATTTATTGTATCATGTCCACAAATCAAGCCAACTTCTAGAGGCGAAACTTGCGGGGCTGTTTCCATCTGAACAATCTAGAAATTCAACGTCAATTTTGTCCAAGTCGATCTTAAGCTTTCCCATGTTTACCTTACACCAATGCAATTAATTGACTTCTTGAGTATATATGTGGGAACTGCCTAATATATGTGGAAAAGAAAATAATGATTACAGCAACTAAACAAATGAATGAAAATCCACGTGCGAAAGGAAATTACGAACTCATGACATTCGAGAAAATTGTCCAAAATTTGTTATACCTATTGTACAGTGGCTAATTCAGTCATAAACTTTTCAATTTATCTAATTTCATCTTAAACCTTTTGATGATTTGCTAATGTAGTCATTCCGATCAATTTTTGCCGAAAATTGCTAATGCGGCAGCCAGGAGGACTAGCATTGGCAAATCGTCAAAAAGGTTTAGGACTAAAGTTGGTCAAATTGAAAATTATAAGACTGAATTGGCCGTTGTACGATAAATTTAGGATTTTTTGGACAATTATCCTCACGATATTCACTGTAGTTCCCGTAAACATAAAACATAAATGGGCTTAATTCTTAAAAAAAAGCACCAACTTTATCTTGAGTGACAATTCTTGTCAAAACATTTTTGTCTCATAAAAAATTACTAACTTTCACTTAAATTTCAAATTTGGCCCGAACAATTTGAAAATTTCACATCACGAGGGCCAAATTTGAGACTCGAGTAAAAATTGGTGCTTTTTATCGAGATAAAAAAAATCGGGCCAAAATTATCGCTCAATGTAAAATTTGTGTTTTTTTTTTTGGGAATAGCCCTTATATATGTGTATGTGTTATATGCCGATTAATTAAGATTACTTATGAATGAGCCTTGCTTGAATCGACATGCATGCGTAGCTTTTTCTTTGTGGGACATAGAATGACGTGACGATGACTAGACATCTAGCTGTACAACTTTAAGTACACATAAAACGATCCACATGTGATTGCGAGTGAACAGACCATGTCTGCCCTAGCCCTAGCCCTACCATATCTCTACGCACTGTCTAATCCAATTCATTTTTGGGTCCACTATTTTGATTCCTATTTATGGACCCGCGAAAAATTGTGGTCGAAAATTAAATGAGTAGTACCACAAAAAACAAATTTGCAAACCGACACGTCACGTTTACCCTATATTACCTTTCGTATCACAAAAAAATTCCAAATTAAAACGCCGGTGACAAATCTATCAAAATCTTAGGGCAAAATTAGCGATTTCATTAGATTTTCGAAATGTAGGGAAATTTTTAGGCCAAAATTAGCAGATTTCTCAATCCCAGTTCATTTTTTCCAGATCTAGCTCCCCAACGACGTTGTATAGGAGAGCCTTTATGATGAATTTCCACATTGGATACATGTAGCACATTAATTATACGTTGTTTGTCACGTGTGTTTTCACATCAACGATAATATCGGGGAGAAGCCAACGGAGGTAATATTTTTAATGGATATACTAGTTTGAGATTTTTTTGTAGTATTATCCGGAGAATTAAACCATACTCAATAGAACCAATTTGACAAGTTTAAAGGCTTGGTTGCACTTTCTGCAAGTTTCATAATTCGATTGCAATTTCGTGATAAGTTTTATGACTTCCAAAATACTTATCCCGGTAATTTATGCTGGCGATTTCGCATCTGCTCGTTTCTCGTCGTTTTTCCCGATTTTAATTTCGGCCCCGCCGCTTGAAATGGAGACTTTTACTCACGAACTGACCAAGAAATTAGAAAAAGAAAAAAACAAGCAGTAATGTGAAGCCCCAGAAAAATATTATATTGAATTGAATTGAGTTGAATTGAGTTGAATTAGACTAAACTGAAACGACGCGTACCAATTTTGTCGCAGACGAAAAACGTTACGAAATTAAGTGAAGGCAAAACGCGCCCCCCGCGTGGCTTTGGAAAAGACCGTGTAGTAGTAGGAGGGAGTCGTTCGGTGTGGATAGGATCGCCACCACTGCATATTTATTAATTTATTATTCACAAAAAAAACTCACTTTAATGGGAAAAAACCACCAAAAACCCCAAACTTTCCCACTTGTGACACATTTACCCCGAATTTTTTTTTGTGACACCAAAAACCCCAAACTTTATTATTTGTGACACATTTACCCCGATATACATTGTCCATGGGTATTTTCGTCTTTTTAGCTTTTTCTTTTTCTTTTTACTTTTTTTTTTTTTCCGGCGAGGGCCCCTCGCCGGCGTCGGGCGAGGGCCGCCCTGGCCAGATCCGGCGAGGGCCGCCCTCGCCGGCGTAGGCGAGGCTCGCCCTCGCTCGCCGTGCGAGGGCGAGCCCCGCCCCGACGCCGGCGAGCCTCGCCCTCGCCCGGGCGAGCGAGGGCGAGCCTCGCCGGCGTCGGGCGGGGCTCGCCCTCGCTCGGGCGAGCGAGGGCGAGCCTCGCCCTACGCCGGCGAGGGCGGCCCTCGCCGGATCCGGCCGGGCGAGCCTCGCCCTCGCCCGGGCGAGCGAGGGCGAGCCTCGCCGGCGCCGGGCGAGCCTCGCCCGGCTCGGGCGAGGAGGGCGAGGGCCCCCTCGCCGGATCCGGCGAGGGGCCTCGCCCAGGAAAGAAAAAAAAGTAAAAGAAAAAGAAAAAGCTAAAAAGACGAAAATGCCCATGGACAATGTATATTGCAGTAAATGTCACAAATAACAAAGTGTGGTGCACAAAAAAAAAGTTCGAGTAAAATGTGTCATGTAAAAAATTTTGGGGTTTTTAGTGTTTCTTTTTTTATTATGAAAGAATAAAAAATAAATAAATAATAAAGTGAAAAGGGGGAGGGCGTGATAAGTGTGACCCGACACGGTATAATGATGATCGCCACGGTCCCTGTCTGTCCGTACGTTTGTCTCCGTTCTCACCTGCTATTTCAAATGGCTTTATTTTCTTTTCTCTTTTTTTTTGTGTGGAAAATACCATTAAAAAAAACCCCAAAATGACACTAATGTCCCGATTTTTTGTCACGCTGGTACAAATTTGAAGGTTTTGGCGACACGAAAAAGGTGGGGTTAATTGTCCAATCGGTCACGAACATACTTTATAAGTATGTCAATTCACTCTTTAATTTTTCAATTTTATTAATTTGGCTCCAAACTTTCTCGCAAGAATCCCTTCCGGTTAATTTTCGTTGGAAATCGTGACGCAGCGGTGTGCCCACGTAAGATGGCCAATGTCGACTGGACTGCCGAGCCAGCAATTTCCGACAAAATTTGATCGGAATGACTTCATTGGAATTTTGTGCAAAATGGCTATAGGAATTGGTTTTTTTTTTTTTTTTTCATACCGGCATTGCCGTGAGCATGGATTATGATTTTTTTCGACACTATAACAATTTTAGGTATTTGTATCGCGACGGATATTAGGTTTTCGGCGGTATTAATAAACTTTTTTTTTTTGCATAATTTTTTAACTAACGAGTCATTTTAGCGGGGGAACAAGAGCAATCCAAGCGACAAAGCACGTGGTGACACGTATCCCAAATAGTACAATGATTGTGAAAGCGATGTTGATCGCCGTGACCCCAACAATATTTTTTTTGTTACACATGTTTTAAAGATTAAATTTGTGCAAAAAACTGTTGTGGTCACTAGAATGTTTCAGAATGTTTAACATAATCAAACGGTGATTATTTTAATTATAAGCGGAAAAGGTTGATTTACATCGATAATTTTCGTGATTAAGAAAAATAAGAATGTTGTAATTAGTAGCTGGAGGCCACTTAAGAAAAGATTTTTTTTTCTAATGTTTGAATTATTGGGTCACTTTGATTTCTTTATTGACCAATATAGAGGATCCAAGGATATAGACATAATTCTCCATAATTATGCGTACCTGAAATTGAAAATTTTAAAAAACCCTACTTTTGAACCGTTGGGTTTTTACTTCTTTGTCCTTGTTGAAATCGTTGGTACATAACTCGAATTCTCGACCTCCCTCTCCCTTTCGAAGAAGAAGAGAGATGCCACGGAAAGAAAGGGCCGTCGAATATTCGCGACTTTTATTTACATGTATACAATCAGATCATACATATACACGTAAATAATTAGGGCCGTCATGTTATAATTTGGGGTAGAAAAGTGAAATCTGTAACATTTCTGAAAAAAAGAAAAAGAAAAATTAAATAAAGAAACTCCTTTCGCTATCAGAACGCATTAATTCTTCATGACTCATTCTCAATTTACAGTTTAAAAAGAAAGCAAAGCCTTATCAATTTATCACTTATAAAAATAAAAACGGCATGAAAAATGCTGCAAGAAAGGGCTCGAATTATTAAATACATTTTTTTCGTAATTTTTCCTTTTCTTTTTCTTTTGGGGGTGATGACAGCGATTTTTGCCGTATTTTCAAAAGGACAAGCGCGAATCCTGACTTTCAAAAGGGTCGCCGAACATTCGCGACTTTTATTTACATGTTTATAAAATTAGATCATACATATACACATATATAATTAGGGCCGTCATGTTATCATCTGGGGGTCGAAAAGTGAAACCGGTAACATTTTTGAAAAAAAAAAAATAGAGAGAAAAATTAAATAAAGAAACTCCTTTCGCGATCGGAACGCATTAATTTCACCGTTTTCTATTGTCGAACAAGTCCCATCTTCACTCGCGTACGAAAGACGAGCCGCCTCGTGCCACTGCCGGCGAGCTAATCTCACCAAATTCTTCACGACCCATTCTCAATTTTAAAAAAAAGAAGAAGAAGCAAAGCCTTATCAATTTATCACTTATAAACATAAAAACACGGCATGAAAAATGCTGCAAGAGAGGGCTCGCATTATTAAATACATTTTTTTTTGGTAATTTTTCCTTCTTCTTTTTTTGTTTGTTTCTTTCGAGGGTGACGACAGAGATTTTCGCTGTATTTTCAAGAGGACAAAAGCGTGAAACCTGCCTTGCGCTCTTCTCTCGCCATTATATAAACCCTCCTTCCTCCCCTCACTCATTTCACATTATTCTCTTCGCAGTTCCCACTCATCAAAGCTCGCAACGCCTCTTGCCATCATCACATTCCAAAACACAGAGAGAGAGAGAGAGAGATGGGGAAGGAGATAGTGAGCGCGGAGGAGGAGGAGATGCAGAGGTGGCTGGCGGAATCCTCGTACCCCTCCTCGTCGTCGTCGTCGGGGCATCAGCAGCAGCAGCAGCCGGAGCTGCCGCTGCTGTCGCTGAACCACGTGTCGTTCGTGTGCAAGTCGCTGGCCGAGTCCGTGAGTTTCTACGAGCGCGTCCTGGGCTTCGTCCTCATCAAGCGGCCCTCCTCCTTCAACTTCGAAGGCGCTTGGTAAGTCCCGCCCCCGCGCCTCCCTTTCTGTTTTTTTTCGCCCCTCCGAATCAGTGCTTTGAAGATCGCACTGCGTCGGTCGGACCGGCGGTACCGGCCCCGGTCTTCGTGGTTTGGCCGGTCCCATCGGACACGAAACGTGAGTATGATTCGAGCTTCGGTGTCGAATTGTGTTGATTTTGTGGTCCTATAGTTTTTGAGGGCTTCCAAAGAGAAATTTACTCCCCTGTGGTCCACATTATCAAAACACCTTGGACCTGCTGTGCATCTTAGCCTAACTTTACTTGACTTGCGCTAGATCATCTTGTTTTCCTTTATTGTAGCAGCCTTTTCTAAAGTGCTTTGTGAACCGTGTAGTTTGGAAAAGAAGGTGACTAAAGAGTAAAACATGTGGTGACATGGGTTTGCCATCACATGTCACCACCACCATCATCGTCATCATCATCATCATCATCATCATCTTTGTTTAATTTGCTCTTTTTAATTTGACAAAGGGCCCCAAGTGCGCTGGCGAGACAATCATTATGGATATTTATAAATTTTTTTTATAAAACTATTTTCTTGGAAAGAAAAGAGAAAAAGAAAAAGAGAACAGGATTGGTTTCTCGATGGGTCAGACCAGCTTCAGGTGCAAAGCAGTTAAAAGACACTATGATAAAACTGATATTCTTAAGTATGTTGTAAACCAGCGCTTTCAATGCATTTGTTAAGTATATTAAATGAAAGTTAATTTAATTTTCAAAATGATGATTGTGGAAATTTTTCTCAATTACTTGCCTCATAGGTGTTCAGGAAAATTTATTAACAAGACCCTGCTTTTAAAGCAGGTAGGTGATTGTCCTAAGTTTGGGATAACCAAATTGTGTCCACTTTCCACCAACTCTTTTGACTTTACAATCTTACCTTTTAATCAGTTGAACAAGAATAAGTCTCCAATCCATCATCACCTGATAGCTCCTTTGTGGCAGTTCTGTTTAGGTAGATGTTTAGGTTTTTTGAACTCACATGTACAATAGTATGGTGAATTCCATTGATTTTTTTCTCGGGCGAAGATTTGTCGAATTCGAGAAAGATGTTCGATACGTGAGTCGATGGTGCGACCGGATTTGATGATAGGATTGGCCTTCTCCGTTTCAGGCTGTTCAACTATGGAATTGGCATCCACTTGCTTGAAGTGGACGATGTTCCGGCAAAGAAAGGGGTGATAAATCCCAAGGACAACCACATCTCCTTCCAGTGCGCCGACATGAAGCTCGTGATGAAGAAGCTCGAAGAGATGAACATCGAGTACGTGACCGCGGTCGTCGAGGAAGGCGGCATCAAAGTCGATCAGCTGTTCTTCCATGACCCGGATGGTTACATGATCGAGATCTGCAACTGCAACAACTTGCCGATTCTTCCCCTGTCCTCTTGCCCTCTCAAGCTCCCCAAAACCAACAAGAACCCATCGCCATCCACATTGTATGGCAAGTTCGACAATCGGAGTTTGGACATACAATGTGCCATAGAAGTCGCGAATCAGATGATGGACAACTTGGTGAAGAACATGTTTGACATCTCAATATAAAGCCAAATCTAGGATTCGATGCCGAATTTTGCCGAGAAATTCGAAGGACCCTTTTGTGTATAGAATTTGCCCAAGTCTCTCTCTCTAAATGCTGGTTGCAAAATGAGTGTAAAGATTTGAAAAATAAGGACATGTTCCAAAGTCTGAAAAAAAAGTACAAGCAAATTCAATCTTTGTTTCAATTAGTAGTGTCTGTCATGTTTCCCCTTTTTGGCTCGGTTGTAAAGGCTTTTCAACCCTAGGGTTGTCGATTCCATTACTGTAGCTTCAAATTATAAGTGATATTCATCTATTGTTGTATTGTGATAACTTCTGATTGGACTCATGAAAATTAGCGCTGCTTTGGGGAAGCTTCGGTACCAAACTCACCAGCCATTGCAAAACTAAGTCAAACGACTGACCTACACAAGCTATAATCAGCAAAAATTGCTTAGCTATAAAAGCTTTGAGTTCACTAATGGTTCAAAGATCTTAGAAGAGCAGAGATGCATTGTTACAAGGAAATGGAAGGAGAGAGATCATGAACTCTTCGAATAAGTTACAGATTGGGTCTTTAGAAGATATTTGCCCAAGCCATAGCCAATTTCAAGCTACTGGACATTTCAACTCAACAAGACATCTCAAGAAAGGTCAAGTGGCCGTAACATACATGCTAATGGGGGCTGACCCACATGAGCACATCACCTAAACGATACAGTTACCGAAACCAAAAAGCTATATTCGCAAGTCACCGCTCCTAGTCTTCGAAGCCATCTTGCGAGTCTTTCAGATGCTTCTGTCCCAATTACAATACCATCTCTCCAGTTCCTTGCTCTGTATATTTCATTCTCTCATTCATAAGAATACAGCATGAAGGCCAACTTCATAACAACTGTGGAATTTCTTTAACTTAAATATGGACATCTAAATGCAATACATAACTCGAACAAGATTAGAAAGGCGAAAAAGAAGTCCAAAATCTGATGACCAAGAAGATAAATAATGCAATACAAATCTTCCTACGATCTTCTTCCTGCAAAATTTGAGGCATCCTCAACTCGACATTCTCATCCTCAGCTCCCACATATCGACGTTTTTGCTTTGTCGAGGATATCCTGTGGCATCACAACCCTGAACACTGCATAGTGATGGTTCAAGCTTTTTTGGCCCTGTAGCCGGTGAACGCTGCCCAACGCTCCCGCACTCGGATTTGGAAAAGCGTAAAACACACGCCTGATTCTCTGATGCACAAGTGCCATCGCACACCTTAAACAAGACGAGATGTAACAGCAAAGCTCAATATCAGGTAATTCATCACTCTATTTCAGAAAATCTACAACTCTTTAACGCTTGTTGTGCCAAATGAAATGCAACTCTCCCTCTCAAATGTGAAAAATATCTAATCTAGAAAGACGACAGGAATGTAAAGTGCATGTGCAAAGAACCACTACTGTCTGAGGCAGAATTGCAGATATTTTGGGCAAAAGGGTAATCAGCCAAATAGCCTGCACATGCACCAAACCAGACAGTTGCAGTTGATTTGTTTTAACTTACATTGTGCATGGCTCCCAAACAAGGTAGATGTCATTGCCAGTGCACAAATACGGTCTACTAGAGAGATCACCATTTCCATGAGCATCATCATTTTTGTCACCATCGTCGACCTGAATTCCCACAATTATATAGAAGTCAGTGCCAAGCTGAAATATTGTCTGATTAAATGCAAAGAAGAAGCAGAGAATCAAGCTATAGGATGAAATGCAATAGTTGGTTCCATATGTTCAGTGCCAAATAATCCTCGAGCATTTCACCTTTAGTGCCGACTAGTTATTTGGTGGACAGTGCATGTATTATTGGTTGAGTATACGTTGTCATCAAAAGTTGTTCACCTAATAATCATCGTATATACAGAGTTGACCATTAGCAAGTCTATCGAGAAAATGAAATTGACTAAGGGATGATTATAACATGCACCCAACCAACGATCCGAGAGCTAATCGGAGTTTGAGTTGAGCAATAATAGATGAACTACTATGACGATATTCGCAAATGTTGAGAAACGATCATCCACTTCAAAACAAAGAAACAGATGACACTTAGATGCCGTTGTCATGCTGGAAAGGCTTGCCAGGATTTCCTTCACATGTAAAGGAAAAGCTTACGTCAGTGCCATCAGTTTTCCGTCTTTTTGCTTGAGACTTTGCAGGAGATAGAATACACTCTTCTTTAGTAGCTTCATCTTTGTATCTCACATCAGGGAATAAGCATCTGTCCCTAGCAGCAGATGATTCAATGGCCACCATAACAGCATGTCGCAACGGGTGCCAAAATGAAGAGCTCCTGCGAGTCTGTTCATCTACCCACCACCGAGGATGTAGACAAGAAATGGATGTCGCAACTTGCTCTGGCCCACCTGAGGAACAGCGCTGAAGACCTAATTCATGTTTTATCCATCCAGTCATGTCAGCAGGAGATTTGGTGGAACTACTAAATTCAGCACCAACTTCTGTTTTTGGAGTATGCCAAGAGCAGACTTCATCACATGCCCTTGCAATCACTTGATTAGACAGAGGATCTACAATGGCTGCAGCATTGACCACCTGTAGACAAGAGAAGGGTGTAACAAAAGCAGAATTTGTGCAATTTCCACAACATAAGAGGTGCATACGCCAGGATATATCAAAAATTGGACGCACAACTGGGGAGCAACATGAAGTGCTATAATTCCTTCCCAAAACCTCTATTTTACTATGTCTATGCATGAACATTTTAAGGGACAACTGTCTAAAGGACCCAACCTTCGAAATGATTGGATTGTTTTCCCCTATTATAGAAAAGATTTCTTCTTGTATTTTGGTACAAAAGTCAATAAACATGACTTTCACATAAAAACTTCACTTTCCTGTCAAGTTGATTACAACAGGTAAATCTCACTTCCTGTTACTGAACCCAAAATGATTCCCATGAGCCAACGCGAGCTATGGTGAACCCTCTAAGGCTTGATGGGAAAAATGTTGAAAGTTCAAACACGAGCAGTTAGAAATGATACTCATCAAGCATGTACACTAGTCTGAGAAATAATTAGATGCAAAATTGAAGAATCAAACAAAATTGCATTCATTAATCACAAGTTAATGTCATACCCGAACACTTACCACATTACCATGAGATTTCGCCAATTCCAGAGCATAGTTCATAAAACTTACAACTGATCGTGAGTCTTCTTCACTAAACCCAGTTATGCCACTGATATTGCTGCTATGTGGAAATCAGAAGTCAAGAGAACGTATCAGTATTGACATAACTGCACATAATACACATGAATATAGAGGAACAGATAGTTCCTTGTGATCATTGACAAGAAGTAAAATTAGGACATGCAAAAAAAAAGAACAAAGATTTGCACAAACTCCATTGAATTGCATCATGCAAAGTGGTGAAGCTTAAGTTTGATTGCAAAAGGAGAGAGAGGAGAATAATAAGACTTAAACATGGCCTAGTGCCTTTAAAAGAGTGATTTTCAACCAACTAGGCAACCCTTGGTCTATATAGTCATGATTCATTAGCAGCCATTATGCATGATGGAGATGGCTTGATCAGTTATTCCTTGAGAGTAACTTCTCTCGTTTATCTATGACCCAAAACTTCTCTTGGTCCAGATGCAACCAAAACTGATATAACTCAGCTGAACGAAGTAAAATCAATCACATCATAAATTTCTAAAAACAAAGCTCATCAAATTTGAGATGAAACTGCAACTTTTTGTAAGTCTTTGGTTTTCAGACTCCAACTTCCAACTTATCTACTTGGAAATAAATTATGAAAGAGGTAAAAAGGATAAAATGAACACCGAAAGCTGCCCAAGAGATTCTTGAAATTCCTAAGAAAGTTATCCCGGAAAAACCACCTTAACCTGCTGCTTACTTAGACACAACATTAGAATCAGAGACACCTGCACATGCTGATGCAAATACCCTAAGCCTGCAAAAATGTCCTAAAACATGATGTCAAAATGTTCTTCTTAAGACATGAACTTGCATTACTGCTACTGATGGGAAAATTTAAAAGAGACGTACTAGGTTGGTGGATGGTATGAGGTGGGCCATAGCTTGCACTGTTCTACCCACTCTTCCTTTGATGATGCAGCATATTTGCAGACCTATCGCAAATTAGCACGAATAAGTACAAAGAACAAAATCCCACTTTGCCATCACATAATGAAGTGAAACAATGCCATTTCTGGCTACATGTTACAGGAGTTCTTATGTAGTATATCTTCTTACAAGCATGTTTGAATTACAAATATATACGGGTTGAGATAAGCATGATATGCAGCAGATAAAGCATTAAAATTTTATTTACTACTAATAGACTTTCTTAATATCAAATAATCTGTGCACTTTGAAAAATTTGAGAAGGATTCACACTTTTACCTTAACATGAGATAGGATATGGTATATCCTAAACCGTCTTTATTCCAGGCTATAAACATGGCTTCTTTTCATGCCATAATGAACTTAAACAAACAATTTACATGATGAAAAAGAAAAATGACAAATTATTCAAGAGATGGAAATTTCATTTAGGTTTGAAAGCCAAATTGATCTACATATACAGTGACATCCTATCCAGTCACTGAAGTGCTATGTTACAGTATCTAATGCCATTGACAATGCAGGTATTTACTGTTGCTTTATAACGATGAACCAGTAAAGATGTTCCGACTATTCATTCACTTGAAAGTACAGTTCACTGGATGCGGACATAATAGAGCAAACAATATTAGTATATGACAACCAATACCAAGAAGCTCTCTTTGGCATAATAACCTATAAAGCATTGAAAAAAAACCTACAAAGACCAAAAGAAATTCCCAAGCGAAGCCCATAATTGTCCACTTTGGTCATAAACACAACTATACCTCCTAAAGCAGCAGAAAGGAGATCATTGCGAACAAACTCTTTTCAGCTAAACGACAGTTTGATGCAGACTTATCAACGGATATGCATTAGTTACTTAAATGAGATGTCCCGTCAAAACATAACTGAGGGAGAATTCGTGAAATAAAATTTTTCTAGAACTTGCTACATGTGAGAAGAGAAAAGGCATGAACAGATGTCAAATGCGCTAGCGGTTAATGGTAATGTAAGATGCTCCGAAAGTAAACATCACCACTCACGGATACCATAACTTGTCAAAACTGCTTATGGTTCTCTCTACAAGTTATTGAAGATAATGTAAAATATGGGAAAATCAACATGAAATGCTAACAAGAAAATAACCCACTTTTGCCACAAAAGGACTCAACTGATAAGAATTAATTACATCCTTCACGTCACATGGAATTCCATCAAAATCACCATTTTCAGAAGCCAGACATAAGATCACTGATAGCTGAATTTTTCCTGTCAAATACAACAACCAGACAGTTCAAGAAATCCATAAGAAATCAGTTAAAGCATTGTTGAAAAGCTGGGTAGGTAAAAGATGATTTGTCGACGAAAAAATACAAACACCTATCCCGGGTTTCCACCAAATGGACCTTGCATAGGAAATAATTAGAAGATTCTTCGAGACGATAACCAGTTCATCCTCAAAAGCAAATTAATGTTTTTGTTTGGTTTCTTGTTGTCTCAACTTTCTGATCTTTCAATCCTATTTACTTCCTGCTAATGTTCCTTTTCCACGCATCATGTGCACATAAGAGGAACTGTCATCCTATTCAATCAATTCTCATGATTGATAAGGGAAAAACAACAAACTGAGCACTTAAATTAACAATCAATATGGGTTGTTTTCATAATTGTTCATCAGGTTTCTCAACGCCTTACAAAGCTAATACATATTAGAAAACAAGCTAAAGACAACCAATGGTAGCATTTGAGTTTCAGCAGAAAACATTCTTCCTGGATGAGGCATTTTGTTTTTCATAATAGTCCCTCAAAAGAATTCCCAGCAGTAGAAGGAGAATATTTAGGATTTGCAAGCAGACTGGAGGAGGTAAGGACACCCCTCATTCACCCCACATCATAATCAAACCATCCATCAAAAACCACAGCTTCATCACTCTAGAGTGTGGCTTAGGAGAAAGTGTCTTGTAGAGGAATTACACCAATTATGTGAATACGACTTTAAATATCTAAGGCTGATTGACTCGCTATACTCAAGTTAATGACTTACGCTGCTTCCAATGCAGAAAAAGCTTTCTCATAGCTTTGGGGCTTCAAAGTTCAGATACAATTTCTTCGATCTGATGACCACTGACATGCATATGGGATCAGAAGATTCTGTTCCCTCTTTTCTATTACTTGAAAAGCAGTAAGTACCCAGGACTGATGTCTGATCAAGAACTACACGCGTGAGTATAAACAACATACAATTATTTCCTGTTAAACGACCTTGGCACGGAGAAACAATATTTCGATGATCTTTATAGAACTTTTAAAGGGTAATCCAGCAACAAAAGGCAATAGAAAGACCTAGTTAAGCAGCTGCACAATTCCAAAGACGCGAGAAACGATGGTGTTCAGATATGATTATCATCAAGTGACCAATCACGCCAGTAACGAAAAGAGACACCGCTATGCTCATGAACCCAGAATGTACCTCCTTCCAGACACTTCTTCTTCACCCGCTTCACGTGATGGAGGTCCTCCAATGGCGCAATTTGACTCAAACGCCTGACCCGTAACCGGAAAAAAAAAATTCAGACTCCCAAATTTGAGCGCAAAAATCAAACCAGAAGCGCAGAACGAGCTTAATACATAAAAGCCCAACACCGAGACTGACCTTATGATAGTGTTCGTGAGCTTCGGCTGCTCAATCTGAGCGGCAACCACGTCCACTGCTTGCAAAAGAACACAACAAAACGCCAATTCAGAAGCGCAAAACGATTCGTTCAGTCGTCTGTGAAGAAGAAACCTGTGAGTTGCTGATCAGGCGGAACCGGCGGCCTGCCAGGGACGTGGACGATCCGCCACGCATCGTTCTCGCCGCTCATTGTTCTTCGCACCTATCTCCGGCGACCGGCCCAACGGGGAGGCGATCGAGCACGGAAGCGGAGGGGAAACCGTAACGCCGTCGGTCGGTGGTGGCGGAGCTCGACGGCGGTTGAAGTAGAAGGAGCAAAGAAAGGAGCACACTGGGCCTGATTGTGGGCCTAACCGGCCCAGTTTCTTTCAAGCCCGTCCCACTAGGACGAGCCCACAAACTCTGTTACACAGCAGCGGCTCTTTTTCCTTTCTCAATTGATTTTCTTTGAAAGATATTTCTTGTAATTTTTTTATAATTATTAAATAGTACACGCTTTATCATTTTCTTAACATTCGTATCAGGGGTTCATCACGTGCTGAAAAGATGAAAAAGAACCCGGAAGGGAGGCGTAAATAATAATATAACACTCAATAAATTAAAAGTTTATATGAACATGGTTAATAAATTAAAACTGTGATGTAGATCTAATGTAAATGCTGAGTTGATATTTTTATTTCTTTTCTTTTTACTTCGTGATGGTGATTGTGATAAATTAAAAGTTTATACGAACATGGTTAATGTATGATTTAAGCTAAATGAGATAACTCGGTATCACTAATGGAAAGCTAGGTATATATTTAACGTAGAATTAGTAAGGCCAACAGTAGCAAGGCAGAACTTGAACATGGGCGAAGAGCATGATGATTTTCTCATAGGGATTTCTAAATTGTCTTGCCTTTTCGGGTCGGCACTGGATGGGTGGACCTCCAACAGGATTCGCAGTCGCTACAAGATTGTGTTGGCAGCGGCCTTCTTCTTTGTCGGGGCCCTCCTCATGGGCATTGTGCCCAACTCATTCTTCCTAATGTTGGGCCGCCTCATCACCAATATCGGTGTTGGCTATGTCCTCACCAATGCTCCCGTCTACATCGTCGAGATCTCTCCTAGTCTCTACCATGACTTGCTCACCTCCTTTCCTGAGGTATTCATTTCTTTTCTTTCTTTTTTTTTTCCTAATTTTGTAGCATATTTTTTATTTTTTTAATTTATCATCAATTTTTGTTGGATGAAAAACTAAGGCTAGAAAATTAAAGTTAAAGGAAGGTGATTTGTCTTTCTTTTCTTTTTTAACTTCAAAGGTATTTTGGAAATAACTACACCAAAATCACTAAATTAACGGTATTTTCTTTGAGCATATACACATTGAGGAGTCCTTTACCATAAGTTTTCCTAGAAAAGGTGAACGGTAAGTGCGCGATATGTGCACGGTAAATGCACGGTATGTACACGGAATGTGCATTTTGAATTTTGGCAGACATAGGAGTGATAAGTGAGGGGACAGAATTAGTAAGGCCAACAGTAGCAAGGCAGAACTTGAACATGGGCGAAGAGCATGATGATTTTCTGATAGGGATTTCTAAATTGTCTTGCCTTTTCGAGTCGGCACTGGCTGGGTGGACCTCCAACAAGATTCGCAGTCGCTGCAAGATTGTGTTGGCAGCGGCCTTCTTCTTTGTCGGGGCCCTCCTCATGGGCATTGTGCCCAACTCATTCTTCCTAATGTTGAGCCGCCTCATCACCAATATCGGTGTTGGCTATGTCCTCACCATTGCTCCTGTCTACATCGTCGAGATCTCTCCTACTCTCTACCACGGCTTGCTCACCTCCTTTCATGAGGTATTCATTTCTTTTCTTTCTTTTTTTTTCCTAATTTTGTAGCATATTTTTTATTTTTTAATTTATCATCAATTTTTGTTGGATGAAAAACTAAGGCTAGAAAATTAAAGTTAAAAGAAGGTGATTTGTCTTTCTTTTCTTTTTTAACTTCAAAGGTATTTTGGAAATAACTACACCAAAATCACTAAATTAACGGTATTTTCTTTGAGCATATACACATTGAGGAGTCCTTTACCATAAGTTCTCCTAGAAAAGGTGAATGGTAAGTGCACGATATGTGCACGGTAAATGCACGGTACGTACACGGAATGTGCATTTTGAATTTTGGCAGACATAGGAGTGATAAGTGAGGGGACATAATTAGTAAGGCCAACAGTAGCAAGGTAGAACTTGAACATGGGCGAAGAGCATGATGATTTTCTGATAGGGATTTCTAAATTGTCTTGCCTTTTCAGGTCGGCACTAGCTGGGTGGACCTCCAACAGGATTCGCAGTCGTTGCAAGATGCAGGAGCCCAAGCTGTCGTTGCCCTGTCAAGCACTGATACGCCTGCAGTTATCCCAAGCTTTGCATCCTATAACAATATCTAATTAATTATCATCGGTTACAAGATACAAGGAGCTGATTGAAGAAACTATTTAAGCATCTTACAACATATACCACAGTCACGGTGAATGCAGTCCGAAGCTTCTCTTGATTCTCCCTCTGATTCATTTTCGCACAAACAATCCCAGCGCCATACTTCACAATAAATGCCTTAGCCTAAGGTGTTGCCATTAAAAGATCACCCTCATTCTCACTGTCCTCATCGTCTGCCACCACTACAATCTGGAATTCAGTTCCAACCATGACATAGACCTTAATGGATGAACAATTGAAATGCACTCGATAATGTAATGCAGAAAGCATACCAACCTTCCCTCAGCAGATGTCCTCGATCGCTTCTGTAGTAGAAGCAAAGGCTGCTCTGGGTCGATCCAAGTCAAATTCATTATCAACGATGAGGATAACTCACTGCAGATGAAAAACCAATTTGCGAAGAAGGGTGGGCTTGAAGCAGCAGATTGGATGAATTTCGTCTGCCATTTTTTCTTTCTTTAGTGTTTGCTTGTATTTATTGTGTTTCTCATGATAGATTGGTTCACAAAATGTCTACATCGACAGAGTGTTGCTTGTGAGTTTATAAAGAGATACATTCAGAAGAACTGGCGTATTGTGACTCTTAGGAATTCAGACAAATCGTGGCTGGGGCAGCTTAAGACCTATCAACACAATTTTTTGCAGCAAACATCTCTAGCGGTTGGCCCACGTTTGCAAGAGAAACTTGTCTGCATAAGATGTCTACACGTTTGAACTTTTTGGTAGGGACGGTGTTGTGTTCAAAGTCTCCATCTTCAGCCATGCCGGAAGCGATAACCTCATTTAGGTTGATTGAGATGAACATTGGAAGATTCACTTGAGGATACATCAGTAAAGCAATTCGTGTCTCCTTTATTCAGCTGTTATGAGTCAATTGAAAGTGCACTTACTTTTGGCTTTTCTTCTGAATTAGTCACAATCTCATCGGAATTATCCTTATTTCCCTTTGTGCAGGTCGGACCAAATAGTCTAAATGTCCAGTGAGCCCTTTCGAGCATCTTTTCCATGGCATATCTCCATGATGATTGTCACCCATTCTACATCTGCGCCTCACTGTCCAACCTTTTCCCAAGTTAATTTGCTTTCAGCAGAAACCACAGGATATGTTATCTTCCTTCAAGTGTTCATAGCTATTTGCGTAAATTAGAACACAAGGTCAGAAGGTTGGAAAAGGGCAATAACCAACATGAATTTGGAATCCAATGATTTCTAGTTTAAGTATAAAATGCCTCCCAAAAATGACTACTTTATAATTTCACTTGACATAATGACTGCTGCAAAGGAATATATATTATTTATTTATAGGGATTGTCATAAATAGCGTTTGTCGAGAAAATATTCTCTACAAGTGGCTTTGATTGCTATCCTAGTGAAAGGATGGACGGTTACTCAAACGTAAATGTTGATCAAGGTCGCTTTTGGAGAATTTTTGTCCAGCAAATATTAGAATCTAATAGACAATAAAGAGCAATTTTCTACTAATATGAACCAAGGATTGGATTTTCCCTTAGCTCCCAAGCACTTTGATCCTTGGACCATGTTCTCCTTCTAATCCTTGACTTCTGGCTCTTCAAGCTTTCCATCTTCCCTTATTCTGATTTTACTCCGATGCACTTCAATTATTATAGTGCATAAGCATCATCAAATGAGATTAGATGTTGCTGCATTTATGGGTCCATATGTAAAGAGTAGCTATGAAGGTCGTGCCCAGCTTGGTTTTTGCGAACCCAATTTAAACCAAACAGAATACATAACATGTACCTTCAGTGTCTCTTTATCTTGAAAATCGAGATAGGAAAAGGCAAGTCATAGAATCGGAATCCATGGCCATTTGTAGGGAGAAGTTCGGCTGTTTACTGAACGTTGTCGGATTAGATTGAAGAGGTGGCTCAAACAAGGAAACTATGTTGATGATGACTTACTAACATGGCAACGGTGTGTCTAACTCGGTGAGAGAAGACCGATTGTGATTGTGTGGCTTTGCCATTTTGAAATAATGAACCTGTAAAATTGTTCGAGTTCTAAAGAGTTACAAGATAGTTTTGTACTTTTCTATGACTAATCAGAGTGTATGAAAAGAAGACTAATAACTTCATATTTTCACTAGATTCGTGTCTGTCTCTCATATTGATTACATGCACCCTATTGTAAAGTCTAACAGCATAGGATTGGCCATCTGTTGTCATGAAAGGAAAAGCGGTAAGGCTCTCATTTACATTCATCGCGGGCATATCTCAAATATAAAATCAAACGACATGTCCGTTGAAGTTGGAACCACCGTTGAATAGCATACGTGGCAGCTGACGTGTCATCATGAATCTATTCAGCAGCTGAGCTGGTTAGGCAAAAGAAAAAAAAATGTCGTTTTCTGCATCCTAAAAGCAAGCGGACATTTCTAAATAGAACAGAAGACGACATTGAAAAGGAGTACATCTGACCAAACGGGACACCAAGGCCGCTCTCGGCCACGCCTACATGCCGTTGATCTTCCACGCGGGCAAAATTGTCTCTCTGGCGGCGACCTCCACCGATCAAATCAAGTCGTTGAGCCGGCCCATCGCGTCCCGTCTTCGAACATGCTCGCACACACGGCGATCACCACCTTGACTAGGAAAATAGCTTGGTTTCGCTTTGCTCAGATCAGATCGACATGAGCAGCATAGTCTTCGTTTTCTGCGAACGTAGATCTCTCTCCCTCGCTCGCCCACATCATATATACTTCGGCGCACACCGTACAGTTGGCTGTGAAAATCGAAGATTTCTTGTCCGAGCATCGCCGAAGCATACTCGGATTCGAAGTGCCTTCTTTTGCTCGGGAGACGGGACCTTTGCATTCATCGCTCGCATCCGGTCTCTCTGTCGCTTTCCAAGGTATGTCTGATTTCATCCGCTCACTCGCAAAGCTCATTCGTTTCCCTGCACTGGTCTCTTTCCACCTGTGAAAAGGTCGGCACCAGATGCATTTCGATTCACGCATCGTCATTTTTCTTCGGAATCTGCGATGAACATATTGGCTATCTATCTGCACGTAACGCGTGTGGGCCTATTCCACTGAGTAATTGCTTCACGTATTGAAGTGATCTTTCACTAGAAGAGCGCGTGACACCCTCGCTCGTAATCCCACTGCCATTACCTCTCCCACGAGGAAAGAGCGGTAAATGCTTCTGAGCTGCTCACTCTTCGCTTCGTATGATTGCATACGATCTTGCTTCCCCTTTCTTAAAAAGGGAAGTTGTTTCGGGGCCATTTCGGCATCCGACTAATCCTCACCGGGCGCAAGACAGTTGCACGATCTCTTGTCTACCAAGTAGTCAAGAACAAACTTCCATACGAAGGACTGAAAGTGTCAGTGAGTGAGGTTGGCTTTTAATGGGTTTTTACCTCCGCAGCCGATGGCAACGATTCAAAGTGTCGATTGTGGGGATGCTTCGATTAAATGTAGTTCAGATTTGCAAGCAACCGAGAGAGGTTTTGCAATCATGGTATTAAGATCTAACGATTGCTGGTACGCTATCATAATTTACCGGAAAAATCTGATATTTTGTTGATGCTTGATTGTGTGTTACTTTGCTTCCAGCAAAGACCTAATGCAGAGTGGAATTTTTCGAAGGGTGTGATCTCTGAAAGTTGTATCGATGTTGATGGCTCAAAAGGAGAACTTGAAGCAGAAGATTCGACTGATAGAGTATAGAGAGAATGTGAATTTTGAGGGAAAAAAAAATAATGAATATTGAAGAGAAGAGTAGTAAGTGCATGTTTGTCAATGTTGGAAATAGAGGAGAGTCATCTAGGTCGCTTGACATAGTGCGGTTGGATAGATTAGGATCTTAGAAGTTCTTTTGTAGCTGGAAACAATGGCAGCTTATTACTTTGTTTTGGTGTCGGCTTTTAGTAATGAAATCTCCATTTTTTTACTAACGAAACGTCGATTCTTATTACTGTCTTGTTTCGTCAACCATTCCTCAACATCGCACACGAAAGTAGACACATTGTACGATCGAAGAATATGAACAAATTGGAATTTTCATCAGCCGTTTACTCTTCATGTGCACAGCACGTAGGCTTAAAAAAGCAGGCAAGGTGTTGCATACTTTGTGACCATTATGTATGCACACTTTGCCTCCAAAAGCAGAGATGATCTCATGCCCTGTAACATTACTTTTCTCTGCATATTGCCTCAAAGTATCTCCTAATTCGCATCGTTTTAGACAGCATGTTTAAATTGAGATGAAGATTCAAATCTCATTCCTCTTTTGAAAACAAGGTTCTTGCGGTTACACCTTAGATTACACAAGAAGAACCTTCGTCTATCCCAACCCTCGTCATCCTCACTGTTTCCGGGAGTAACAAATTCGTCATCTGAGTTGTCATGGCTGTTATCTCCTCTTGTGGCATTAATTGGAAAAAAGCAACGAAATCAAGCTCCATCATTCTTATTCTTTCCCTAAGCTCCTTTCTGTTTTGCCTAGCCTCCGCAGATCCCTCCTTATTTGGAGAGTATTCATCATGAAATAAGCTGCTATCAAACTTGCTGTCACTTTGATCCACATGTTTTTAGCTCATGGAGGTCGCTATAGTAATCTTGAGATGCAAGTTTACTACTTTCCCTCCGGCCGGGGGCGGAAATGGTGGTAGGCGAAGGATGACGGTGGCATGACGTGTAGGGTAATGGGAGTGAGTGGCAACGGTGGTGCGGAGGTGAGGCAAGCGCAACACACACAAAGAAGGAGGTCACTCCAGCCTAGGCTCGCGCATTTGCAAAGAGCCCATGCTTTATAATTTATGCATTTGTTGCCTTTTGGCCAATCAACAATACGTTCATATTGTTTTATGGCTAAATGACAAAAAAAAAAAATCAAAAACATCGCATAGATAAATGCTTGATTGTATTACGTCTCTAGTTCAAAGTAATCTTGAATTGGAGGCCATGTCGACCACTCTTTCGAAACATTATTCGATCTACATGAATGTATTGATTTATGTGCATTTAAACCTATTTGACAATATTGAGAAATCAATGCTAAGAACTTAAGAACTCATTTTCAAGTGTTAAAATAGAAAGAAAGAGTTGTTTAGCAATCACTGGGTATCTGTAATTTCTTTCCAAACATAGAATCGTGACCATGAATTAGGTGACCCCTTTTTTTTTATGGATTAGATAAGTCAAATGCAGCTTAATTGAGTTTTTTAAGTCTAAACTAATTAGAGTTATCTAACAAGCTGAATAGCATTAATTGTTGAATCCTTTCTTTTCAGCACAAGGGCTATCAGCCGGTTGACTAGTCAAAAGTTTGAATATCACGTGTTCTTGAAGATAATAATAAAAAATGCCACCAATTTGGTATGTGGTTTCTTAAAGAAGGTTTTGTATTGATTAATCAGGTAGAAGCCGTCGGAGACAATGACGATGGGAATGAAAGATAACCAGAGTCCTTTTCCTTGCAGCAGTCGGAAGATTAGGAGCTTCAAGTGAGGAGTCGGAGTCCGAGGCCGATCGAGCTTTAGTCGCTGCTGATTTTTCTCAACTCAAGGTAAGGTGTGTTTGGCTGCGAAGTAACAGCGATATGTACAAACTTTTTTTCCTTACTTTCGACCATGAAATACATCGCTAATCACATGAACTGAGCTAGAGGAGGGCCAAAAGCAGAGTGGGAGGCACAAAGATGGGAGCATATTGCACTTTGCAATGCAAGAAATCTAATGTAATGCCATGCACCTAATCCACACACATTTCTCTATTCCGTAATCACTCACCCGACTTGCTTGACACCAACTCATTATCACTACACCAAAGATTGTGTTTGTTTCACAGAAAACTTTATGATTAAGGAAAATATTTGTCATGGAAATCATTTTTAAGAAAATTTTTTTAGTTTGATGGTTTAAGGAGAGCGATTTCCTTCTAGAACCTCGTTTTCCTCTATGCAAGTTTATTATTTTTAGTGCACGGAAGACGTTTTCCACGAATCGATTAGCCTCCCATTATCCAAACATCGAAAAGTACAAATGAACTCGTTCTTCAAACATCGAACATGGACCCAGGCTATACATTTGGTAATCTCGTTCTTCATTTAAGCATCCTAAAAGTACAAACTTTTTTTCTTTACTTTCGACCATGAAAAGTCGGAAAACAATCTTTCGAAAACAGTTTTCCTTCGAACAAACGGACCCCACATACGAATACATAGTTTCAAAGCACTCGGCTTACAAAAGAAATCTGTGGATATTGGCAGTAGTGGACTGTGAGGTCAGATCAAATTGGCTAGGAATCAGGGAATCCTGAATGTGGTTTGAGGAAGTGGGGGAGGCTGGGCTCTTCCTTCTTGGAGATTAGGATTATTCTTATGCACAAGAACAATCCTAATGGGCAAAAGATAAAGACGATCTGGAACGGGGACCATGGCGGCATATGCAGAAACTGCAGTTCCTTCACGATTCGATTCCCCCCGTCCCCGAGCGATATAATGCCAGAGGCTTCAGTCAGAAGTCGGGATGAGTCGCTGGCGGCGCACGAGCATCGATCCCTGGATCTTTTTCCTTGCCTCCCCTTCTTGTCCCGTGACGACGCCCGCCATGTTCGTTCGAGGGTGGCCATGCGTCGAATGATTCGGATTCGTCTGCGACTGACTCCATTCTTCTTCTTGGGATTTGCTTAAAGTGCGGCTACTGTGTTAGCGCAGATGCTCGTGTTCCTAACATGATCCGATGCGCCGTGGTCCCGTCGGTTCAGTTCGTATCTCCAATGGTTGGTGTCGCATCACTTGTTGAAGCGATTAAATAAGAAAAATTGCGATTTTCGATGTATTGATTGTTCTCGTGTTATGTAAACTCACCTCGCTATCTTGAAAATTGAATGCGATGAAGTATATATACTGAGATTAGAGATTTCCTTATTAAAAAATATTTACGTGGTATCGGAGCCACCAAGAGAAGAAATCAAATCAAACCCTAGCATTTTCTTCTTTTATGCTATCTTTAGTCATCTTATTTTCCGAAACTTACCGATTTTGTCAACACTTAACATCACTACCATGGATGTTATTTGTTGTGGTACTCTCTTTTAATTACGAGCTTCGTCAACGAGCGAAGTCGCCGTCGAATATCTAGGTAGCTGTGAGCGCTTGAATCAAGCACACCATCATCAAGCAACCAAAGATGAGTGCCATGGGAGTAATGTCATTAAGTATCCATGTAGCCATGAGCGCCAGAGTCGAGCACACCTTCATCGAGCGGCCAAAGATGAGCGCCGTGGGGTGATGCGGTTTAATTTGCCACAATTCAAGTTGGGTTTCCACAATATTTATCAAGGTTACGTAAAAAAGATATGTCAACTTTCTGAGCATGTGTCAGCTTCGGTGTTTGTCAAATCCAGTTGTAAGTGTAATGTCCGGCTTACCCGGCACATGATCATAGACTTTGGAAGAAAGTTGCACCAGTATATACAAATTGAATGCTCTAGCTTGAAGTGGAGTGATGAAGTATATTTATACAGATTAGAGATTTCCTTATTAGAGAATATTTATAAAATTATTTCGAATTAATTATTTACAACAAGGCACTTCACATAAATTTTGAAATTTTTGTTACGGCAAAAAAGGAGGAGTCTAACCGACATACTTGCTCAGAACCAATCTAAAATAATATTGTAAAGTTTGGAAGAGTTCATATGGTTGCGCGACGTGGCGTGTGACTGATCACATTGGGGGCAAATGGAGGTGACCGTATGCCACGTGGCAATTGCATTGCATGTGGTATCCATTGTCATATTAAACTTATAAATTAATATGCTTATTACTTCTTGCCATCTACGAATCCACAAACATGACACAAATTGAACCGTCGATCCCTATTCACGATCGACCGTTTGGATTTGCTCGAGATTTCTTGCTGGAGACCCCTATTTTGGCTATAAAATCGAATAATAATAACTATTTTCCAATCTTCTTTTTTGCAAGTTTAGTAGATATCCTATGCCGTGCATGCGTGGGTTTGTAGGTTCTTACATTTTGCATGAAACATGTGCTTAATGATGATGACGTTGTGTCAATGGACGTGTTGCAGAAGCAAACTATTGCTTCTTCTTTATTGCTTTTTGCAGAATATATTGGGAAAGTTTTTGGGCTTATTATGACTCTAATGGCTCAAATTTATATAACTGAGAGTTTCTGAACTGATAGAGATTGTTTGTCCGTCAATAGTGTCTTTTGCTGGGATGACCATTTCATGCATCAAAATGTGGACATAAAACTAGTTGCATAATCCCTGCATTATCGGAATTTCTTTTCCGATCCTTTCTTTGTTGATCCTTTTATACGATAACTCGTTGTATGCAGTCAGCTCTGCAAGAGAGTATTCTCCCCTTCTTCATTTGAATCATTTCATAAATTCCCTTGTCAGCATCCGGTACCGGCATATCAAATCAGATCAAATTGGACATCAAGCAGACAAATAAGCTAGAAGTCGGGCTTTTTCTGTGCATGATCGATTCATCTGAGCTGTAGGAGAATTAGGAAGGCTGAAAAGGCTGTCATACAAATCGCATCCAGTTGAAGAGTGTTCTAGGTGACTTGTACTAAAGTTCAAAGCAGCTATAAGATTTGAAATATACCCCAAGTGAGGCTTTTCAAAGATAAATACTATATAATGACCACACAAAAAAAAGGATAAATACTTCAATGTAGTGAAGCTATAGGGTTTTCCTCCCAGAGGTTTGAGTGTGAAAGTAAAAGCATTTTCGCCGTACCGAAACATTTACTATAATTGATAAATACAAATAAAATACCATTGCATTCTACTTGCAAAATTAATGGGCATTTATATATAGAGAAAGGGAAATGTGACTTGTACTTAGCCTAACAACTGATTGTGTCCTTTTCAATATATGCAAATCGAAAGAACCTCGAGTGAGATCATTTCCTTCCCTAACAAAAGTCATCCTCATGAAAGCGATACGGCTCTCTAAAATTTGCCGTTGCCTATCGTCCACAACCAGCCAAGAGCGACTCCCGAAAATGTCCCAACCAACAGAAACAACACAAGCAAGTTGCCCAAGGTATTTTGCTCTGGTCCCTGAAAAAAGAGCTCGACCCATTTTGAATTGTAAGAAGAAATTGTGCTAAAATGAACACAACTCAAAAGAGATAAAGTTCGGGTCAAACCTTGTAGCCCTTGGGTGCTACTGTCATAACAGAGACAGTAAGATAACCATGGGTCAAGCCCAAGAAAGAAACGAGCATTATCATCCACCCCTGATCACCATACTTTGCTGTGAAATAGAATGCAGGGACAAAAAGGAAACGGGCAAGAGTCGCTAACATGAGGCCCTTTCGGGACTCTAACTTGAGCCAACTGATAAGGGGAATGTACTGAGCTATGAAATCCCATACATTGTAAATAGCAATCAAAACTAGCGAGTACCTGAAACGGAAGCGATAAAGCAAGATTGTAGTGAGTACACAAACCTTTACAGAGGGCGACATTCATCGTGAGAAGCGTTAGAGAAATCGGCTTCTGTTACCAGTACTCACCATGATCCCAATTGGTGTGTTCCGGTGTTCTCATAGAGAAAGCCCGGGAAGATTGTCAATGTCAAAACATGTGTAAGATATAGACCAATGGCATAATCTATATTTTGAAACAACAATTGTTTGTTGTTCAATCGATCATCTTTAGAGCCTTCATCCTGCCAAAATTTCAAAATTTTCAAGGTTTCAGATACATTGAAAGGAACACAAATTTTACAACTACAACAGAAAAAGTTTTACTGCTATGATGCACCTGTCTTTGAATTCCAGCAGCAGCAAGGTCAGCCGACACAGATTTACACCCTTCCAAGGCCGCCTTGGAGCGGCAGGACTTCACAACTGGAATCTTAGCGAACCAAGTAGCATACAGAATGATGCATATAAACTCGAAGAACGTAGAGATTGCCAGAAACAACACTGAAAAATAAATTGAAAATTGATGAGAAGAATTCTGCATATTGCTTTCACATGACAAAGCTGATTATTGCACCATGAGCTTCCTCTGTGTATAGTCAAGGCACAACATAGGAAAGTGGGTTTTACCTACTTATTGATAATTCCTTAAAAAATGAGATAAACCATGGTATGACATAAAGCCTAAGTCCTTAAGGATTACATGCTATAAGCACGTGATCACAGATGCTATCAAGTCAAACCAGACTTGTTCGAGTGTTAAAATTCCACTAACAACAAGACTTCTACATGACGGGATGAATTTAGAAATTGATAAAGATTTTCTAGTGACGACAAAGAATTACATACTAGCTCCCTTGCGAAGACCGTCATGAGTCTTGTCAAAGGCTGCCTTTGTCATCAACCTCAAAGCAGATGTTAGTGCTCCTGATGCAGCTGAACCAGCGAAATACGACTGCATAAATGAAAATCCTCCATAATTTGAGGTAGAAAGACCAAGATCCAACTTGAAAAGATGCATCTTTAAGGGAATAATTTGCAGAAAGAATGCAATAAAACAGTAGGAGACCGCCCACCTGCATGAATTGAGGACACATGAAAGACAGATCGCCGACCATACCACCCTGAACTTGAGCATTGGCCACTCCAAAACAAGCAACGATCAGACATATACCGAAATAAAGCCCAATTCCCCTTTTCCCTGACGTGGCTAAGTCCAACTATCATGTATGAAATCCAGCAATGGAGTTAATGTAAGATACCAGAATTCATGGAAAATAACTTGAATTAGATAATTGCACTAGTAGGATCACCATGAATAGAAAGATTTATGCCTTCGGACAACTTACAACTATGAGAAAGAGTGTACTTAGAGTGAAAAGAGTGTATCCAACTATATTCCTCTTTCTTGTGTCAACTCTGGATTCATGGTACACTAAGATAGCCATCGTCCCAATTGCGAATGGTTGATAAATAACTGTAAGCACTCTCGAAGGATGATAATGCTTCAGCCAACACAAAACATGTAGTTAGAATAGCGCAATCAACCTATGACTTTATATTACACTAAGCAAATTACAAAACGAAATAATTAGAAGAAAAGATATCAAAAGACAAGTAAATAGTTTGCTAGTCCTAAAATAGCACTCGTAAGATGATTATGTTAATTACCCATCCGGACGTCACCCAGCATAGTGATAGTTATATCAACCATATAGCAACAAACTCGTATTGCCACGAGTCAACGGATCAAGAAGATGAACCTTGGCCACGATGACAATGGTGAAATCACGGTACAACAAATCAACTTGATTAGCAAAATTCTCTAGACACACCTGTTTTCTAGTCAGACAGTGTTGAATAAACAATTATAGAACTACAATTCTCGGAACTCAAACAGAGTCAAGACTCTTCCAAATCAAATCAGACAGCTAAAGAGAACAAAAAGTTCAATAAATATAGATCACAAAACAGAGCGATCAGGGTATTAACTTTAAAAGAACATGGGAAGTTGGGAATAATCCGCAATTGATTACCGGGAACACTTTATAGTAATAATCTCCAATGGTCAGAATACTGTTCCAAGCCACAAGAGACCCAAGTCCAAGCACCCAACAGAAAACCATTGCCTTAAACTTCCCCTGAAAAACAATTTGGTACATTGACTCCAACATGTCATCAAACAGGCGGAGCGCATCGATCAAGATAATACCCATGTACCAGTTTTCCTAATAAAACTGTAAAACAAGACAAACGAGCGCATGGAGACACAGACCTCAAGTCGAACTGGAAGCCCCGTTTCAGCAGCATTGATCATTGTTGCTTCCCTGCAAAACTCACCAAAGAAAACAAACTCAGCCCACAGAAAAGTTACTTTTGAGTCTGGTCAATCAAAAGCTGTCTACCTAAGAGACATTGAACGGTGATCACTTGGGGAGCGACGTGCTTACACCGAACAGCAACTTAGACAAAAGGAAGAATCTGTCTCTTTTTTCTGTACGAAGAAGAGCGCGCAAAGAAACTTAAGACGGCTGGGACGAATTCGAGGAGGATTCTTTGCCCTTTTGAGGTGATGGAATTTGAAGTGCATCGAGAAATCTTCTCTATTTTTGAAATACCTTATTCAATCAATATAGTCTCCGAGAGTGTCTAAAAGTTCACTTCTTCGTGAATAATGTTAATCTTTTAGGCTTAAAACAAGAATTTGATAATGAAAGCCACAACTCAACCCACCCTCACTTCCCTTCATCTAATCCGCAAAAGGAGGCCATTAGGAATATAATTGTAACGAACTCACCACGTAGACCTAACATGTTATTTCTAATTCAAAAATATGAGTATCTTATCTATTTTGAAATTTCGGACTCGAATTTTGTAAAATTGGGAAGATTAGGTTATAAAAAGCACGAGACATTTTATAGATAAACATCTAACTATCTTATTAACTTTGAATAACGATACTATCGATTAGTTAGGCATAAATCATAAGTTTATCTGATGAATGTCTATGAGTTTTAGCGAAACCTTTTGAAAGAAAATTCATGATTAAAATCCTCTTTCAACTTTTCTTTTTATACTATAAAGATATCCCTTTTGGAGTTTCCTTCGAGTCAATCTCTCAAGTCTCTGGAGATGTGCATATCTTCCTCTGAAGAAGAAAAATCTTCACGAGCATTCGACACTTTGTGTATCGTGTAGGAGAGAGCAATGTGGTGCGCATATCGTTGGAATTGCACCCAGGTCAATAATCTAGGGTCGAGGATTATCGCCTTTCGTTCTAGTGTCGACATGAACTCGGGACCCGAGACGATACGCACATCGCTTGATGCTCTCAGTCCGAAGTAACAGGGAGATGGAGAGATTTCGACCGGGCAAAACCAAGAAAGAAAGCAAGCTCCACCGTGGAAGGAAGGAACCGGAGCGTCACATCTGAAGGCCGGAGGCAGTGATATGGAAGCGACGACAGCAGAAAACTCCAAATGCGTCATTGTCTTAGTGCCGCAAAGCCACGTCATTTGGGTGATGTGGCATTGGCCAATAAAAAGTGTGCCCCAAAATATGGATAAGGTAATCTTTGACTTCCAAAATAAATTGAATCGAATTTGAGCTTGGTAATACAAGGTCTGGACCTAATTACTCAATGCCTCGCAAGCTTAATTCGAGTAGCTATGATGGTTCTCTAACTTTCTTTCGGTCGAAGTGCCTTTTAACTTAGACTATTTATTGAATCGACCCCACTTCTTTGCATGTTAAAAAATACATGATAGCGGGCTGTCTTGAAAACCTTATAGGCCTCTAAAATACTTACTAGTCTAATGAGAACGCGACCCCTTGAAAAAGTCATGGTCGATGTAGAGAGAGTTTGGAAAAACGAATGGCATGGTGAATTAAGTTTGTATTCTTATAAGAATGCTACATCTTATGTGATCAAAAGAAAAGCTTTTGAAGTTTTTTTAGACGAAGGTGAGAGAAAATAATAAAGGAACGCCGGGCCCCCTTTTATTGGGTCTAAGTGACAGCCCAATGGTCTTACCAAATGGGCTAATAGAAAATAAAAATGGGCAGATGACTGAATTGGCAGGTTTTATGGGTCTGGGTCCGCCTTTTAATTGAGTAATTTGTTTTTTAGCTAGTCTTTCTTTCTTTCTTTTTTAAGAATAAAAAATTGAATTGTCGACAAAATTTCATGTGTCAACACTCCTGGGTCTAAATTGGAACAATAAGTTCCTTACGTACGGATAAAGTTGGATATTATTGGGGAAAATTTTCAATATAGCCCCCTCAACTTTTGGTTCTGTGTTAGCCGGGCCCTTATACTTTTTGATTCTTTCAAGTATGTGTCATGTGTTTTAGGATTTTATCAATTATAAAATTACTAACACTATATGTGCACCACAATGAGAACTTTGGTACGATCTTGCAACTCTTGGGTCTAAATTAGAAAAATAAACTCCTTACAAGTGAATAAAAAGTTCGATATGATTAAGGAAATTTTTCAATATAACCCTTGAACTTTTGGTTCCATGTTAGCCGAGCCCTTGCATTTTTTATTTTTCAAGTAGGTGTCGTACGCTTTTAGGAATTTGTTCCAAAACTTCCAATATACTCTTAGACAAGTTTGTAGACAAAGTTTTGTCAATGGCATGCACAAAGCAAGCAATAGGTCTCTCTGTATCACTTGGCTGGCAGGTTCAGAATGTAAGCAAGTCATGATTAATCCCATTTACCAAAAGTTTAGAAACCAGATTTTGTACCCTTCTCAATATCTGGACTTCATACTCTCATCTTACATGCTCCCTCATTCTTATTCTTTCCCTAAGCTTCTTTCTATTTTACCTAGCCTCCTCACATCCCTCGTTATTTGGAAAGTATTCATCATGAAATACGCTACTATCAGACTTCCTCTCACTTTAATTCACATGTCTTTAGTTCATGGAGGTCGCTAGAGTAATCTTGAGATGCAAGTTCACTACTTTCCCTCCGGCCCACTTCTCTATTCCTCCTTGTAAACAAATTTGTTATTGCACGTTTGGTTTGCTCACAGTAATGGTTAAGGTTATGATGTAATAGCTATTATGATTGTAACGTAACTAAGCTATAATACCTATTGCGCTGTTTGAAAGAGAGAGAGAGAACAAATGTTTACTCTTTTCCCATGTTTACTTGTTCAAACCAACTACTTCAGCCAAACCAACGTCCTTTCCTTACCATTGTGCTGGAAATTTCATGTGCAATGTTCTTGAATGCTACAAACAAGCATGCATTTTTTTCGGACATATCAGTTCAGTTCTTTTGGAGAAAGCAATAAAGAAAATGTCTCCTCAACCATCCGAAAGCAAACATCTCTTAACTGTATGTCGAAAAAGGAAACTTCGCTTCAAATGCCACCGACGTGGTAACAACATGGACGTTAAAATAGAATATCCTCGTAATCTTCGACTTCACATCACGCACAGATCATGGCACCCGAAACGAACTGAAGTCGGTTTAAACTACAAGCCAAATCCCAATAAGCAATCTGCAATCAAAAGAAAGTATTGGTCTTGCATGAGGCCCGGTGTGGAGGATTCAGAATTTTCCCGGAAACCGTCGCGATCTTCCAGGTTCGGATGGCTCCTCCCATGCTCGGACGGCTCCTCGCATCGTAAGCGCTGGAATTTCTGCTGCTTTGAAGTGCATTGCCATTGCCGGTTGCAAGACGAAGGAAAAGCTCAACGCAAAGAAGCCCAACATCACCATGACCATTTAATGATGCATTCGGATTGAAGCTGAAATCATTTTTCTTCCATCCTTTTTTTTTTCTCTTCTAAATGGACGTGATCTTCCAACCAAAAAATAAAAGAGGGCGTGATCTAAATTCTAGTTTGACAAGAAGAAGGGGGAAAGTTAAAGAAAAATTTGAGAAAATTTCCGTATTTATATAAAAAAAATTAGGAAGGTTTGAATTTAGGATAAAAATATTTCGAGACTTGAATTTTTTTAGAAGGCTAGGAAAAATTAGATTACAATTATAAAACATGTGAGAGATTACAGAATTATAATTCACATATTTGCTCACAAAATCAATATTTGCAAAATAAGTGTTCAAGGATATTTAAAATCCTTTAAAAGTAGAAGTTTTTTTTCCCACTTTGTATAATACTATAAATAATGACTAACACCAGAGAATCTAACGCATGTGGCATTGCATAAGCAAATTCAAGTGAAAGAGGCCGCACTATGGCGGAAATAGCAGCTCTCCACTCAATGACAATCACGGGTGCGTAATGCAAGTTGACGTTGGTAATCTACGAGCTGAAACTGTGAAATGTTTACCATCTTTTCAGTTCCAAATTATGGTATGTTAGGACAATATCGAGAACTCTTTTAGAGAATATTTAGCCGCTATTTCATCAAGGAGTTTGAATGATCATAAGGACAAGAATTTTGTCAGATGATAGAAAAACAATTCAAATAAAATATTCTAAAAAGAAAGACGCGTGTTAGAAGACTGATATAACCTGAAGATACAATAGATCGATATAGTGGCATAGTATCATAAATACTATAGTGATAACGACATTTTCCTTAGAACTCTGATTTATTTGTAGAGCCTCACCTTCAAAAAAGAACCAAAAAGTGAAGGCTACTAGATCAATCATGCCGACGATAACATATATGTTACATTTAGATCTACAAAAGACTAGAGTCTATAATTTGTAGCCACGCAAGCATCATAATGTAGGCTCATATGGTATTATGCGCACGATCACATCTGTGGCGCGTGTGCTTGGGAGACGCATCTTCACTTCATATGCATGAAAAATGACATGGAAACCTTAACTTCGCCCTCAACATCGAGCTCCGATGATATGCTTAAATCAGATGCATCAACCTCCAGACTACACAGATCACAATGTCAAGAGACTCCACAAGCAAGTGGCAACATCAATGAGAATCATAATCGTCAACATCACACAATATGTTGGAACTTACATTTTGGCAGATCATATGCCCAATTGTGAACAGGAGAAGATTGATGAGATGCCATTTTAAAGTTCAGTTTACAGGCGTTTGCTCCTGCAGCAACAAACGAATGATGGAGCTGATGCTTCATTGCTAGCAGACGTATCCTGAAAAACATGAAACTGCATCAGCACGATGTGTATTACCATGTGCAGTAATAAAGAAGTAGAGATCAGAAGGATACTCTACATTCTGCATCTATGCACATCTAACGAAACTGTATAGTAGATTCTGAGCACAAAATATGCATATGCTTGCAACGATTTCTTGCAATTCATGTGAAGAAAATGTAAGATGCTCGTATGTTCGTATCTCTGGTGAAACGTCTTCAGCTTTAAAGAAAGCGATAAAGGTCATTTCTTCCAACTTTTGGTGCAATAGACCAAAAACTGAGTGTTGTCCACATTTTGCTGCGGACATCATTGCACAGGTTTCATGTGCAATGATTTAACTATGTAACGGCCAATTTGAATACATCTTATAAACAGTAAAGTGGTCGATGCTATACAAGGCAAATGTGGTCCACTTTGTCACGGTCGGCATCAGGATAAGCTTCCAAATTCAGACAAAACTCCTTTTGAATCAAAGGCCTGGTATATAGAGGCTATCTCCTATGATGAACTAAAGAGTTGCAAAAGTCGATGCATCAGTATGTTCTTGGCCTACAACTTCACACTGAGCTCTTGCCTTTAAGAATAATGATGAGCTTATCAGATTGTTGAGGAAAAGGACTAAGCAATGGGGAAAAAGAAAAAAGCCATAATTCCATCTTTGGCATTATTGCCCCAAGAAAAGAGAGGTTTGTGGCAAATGACGGAATTACTATTATCAATTGTACTTTAAGTAATGTGGTATCAGATTGCTTACTTTTTCAGATAATACCTTATTATTTATTTTGGAACTCACTAAATCTTGTTTGAGCATCTTTGAAACATGAGAATTTTGGTAGACTTAGAAGCATAAGTGAACATTCCATACATATAAATTCATTCAAAGGCAGTGCAGGTAATGACTTAGAAGGTGGTGACTTAAATTGAAATTACGTCTCCAGTTCAAAGTAATCTCGAATTTGAGGCCACACCGACCACTCTTTCGGAGCCTTATTCGATCTACATGAATGTATTGATTTATGTACATTTAGGCCTATTTGACAATATTGAGGAATCAATGCTAAGAACTTAAGAACTCATCTTTAAGTGTTAATAATCTTTAAGTGTTAAAATAGAACGAAAGAGTTGTTTGACAATCACTAGATATCTATAATTTCTTTCCAAAAATAGATTCGCGACCATGATTGGAAGGTCCTAACCATATAGTTGACAAGATTATAATTATCACCAATTATATCTTCTACTAAATGAATTAGGTGAACCCATTTTTTTACGTATTAGATAAGTCAAATTCTAGCTTAATTGAATCTTTTAAGTCTAAACTAATTAGAGTTATCTAACAAGCTGAATAGCATTAATTGCTGAATCTTTAATTTTCTGCACAAGGGCTATCAGCTGGTTAACAAGTCAAAAGTTTGAATATCACGTGTTCTTGAAAATAATAAAAAAAAAATGTCGCTAATTTGGTATGTGGTTTCTTAAAGAAGGTTTTGTATTGATTAATCAGGGATTAGGTACTGTTTTACAGTTTTGCTCAGTAGCCGTTCGATGGCCCATCTGCCTTGCTACACGCATCCATAAGTCTAATCTAATGGACAAGGTATCTTATATACTTTACTTGGATGTATTCCTTTGTTATCTTAGCTATTAACTAATGTTTGAGCATTTTAAAACAATAATATTATAATAGCTATTACACCAAGTTATATTATACTGGACACAAATCATAATATTCAGGTATACACAAATTAAACGGTTCAAATAGACTTAATTGTCAAAATTCATCCATGAAATATATGCTAACTCAACGTAATTTTGGATACATTACACTCGCAAATCTAAATAATTGATTTAATGCTTAAAAAATTCCGATAATGCGGATGCACTAAACCACTTAACTTCATTTGGGCACACTTGACGCCGAAGTAGGGGCAACATAAACACTTATTTGGTGCTTCGTCAATCGCAACCATCATAAATTGAATTTCAAAAGGCCACATCAGATAAATTAGATAAATTGTTAGACATATACATTCTATATGGGCACTACCACTCCCCCTTTGCCTTGGAAACTCGTCTTTAACTATAGTACATGGGAAGGCATCTTTGCCTCGGTCACCGAGCAGTCCCGTCTTTGTCCTGAACCAATCGAGATGAAGTGAACTGTGCCATGGTTTCCGCAGCATACTTTGAACATTGCTATTCTGCACTTGCGATTTGACTATGAGTTATTTTCATGGACTTGTAGCTTAATTTTTTATATGATAGAGAATTAATTCCAAGAAGTCCATTGAGAAGATGTGGAAAGGGTCTGTCGAACACGATGCTTCTCAATGTTCGAGGCGGTTCCTGGACCATAGAACTAGAAATGAGTAATAATCACATCGTTTCGTTGTTTAAAGGGTGGTGGGAATTCACAAAACCTTACTCCATTGGTCATATTCACCTCATAGTTTTCGAGTATGAAGGGGACTCCTCTTTTCGCCTAATATTGTTCAATCAAAATGCTTAAGAGATATTGTGATGGTGTACAATTATACAAAAAGGCAATCACTAATTTAAACAAAGCATGCGATTCAATTAAATTGTGTACATTCTGAAGGCCACTCCATACGTTCTATTAAATGAGATTAGGCAAGATCGACATGTAGTTGCAAAATTACAGCACCCCATCATTCAATTTCACTCCCCTGCAAGGACAGTTTACTATTTCAAAACATAGCAATATGGATCAGCTCGTAGTGATATGAAAAAAGATCATCGAAATATGAGAAATAGAAAAGATGTGGTAACAATTAATAGAGAGGAATGGCAAATAACAAAGGTTCCGTTGATGGATCAAGCTAGGCCCGGTCGCAAACAAGGTCGCGTGCATGCCAGGTGTAGAACCCTTATAAAAGCTTAGTTGCAAAAGAGAATAAAATCGACAACAGGCTCGTCAACCTAGCGTAGCCACTTTCGAATCTTCGGGTGTAGAACCTTTATGATGGGGTCTCGACAACAGGTTCGTCAACCTTAGATTTCTCGGATTGCTAATGATGCGAAGAAATTATGAGTTAAATCGAATATTTTGTAATGGGTGTGAAGCTCTTATGAAAACACTCAAAAGAGTTACCGACTTGATCATTCCCCAATCAGTGACCTTTGAGATTCATGTGTTTCTTCAATTATGCCAGACCAGACAAAGATAATGACAATTTAATTTAAAAAATGGAGGACGCAATTGAGATTACCCTGCAAGAGCATTTTAATATTTTGAAACATAGCAATATGGATCAGTTGCATAGTGATATGAAAAAAGATAATCAAAATATGAGGAATAGAAAAGGTGCGGTAACAATTAATAGAGAGGAATGGCGAATGAAGAAAGTTCCGTTGATGGATCAAGCTAGGTCGGGTCGCAAACAAGGTCGCGTGCATGCCGGCAACGAATCAGGGCACGTCTCGATCACTTTTAAAAGATTGAATCTCTCGATAAAAGATCAAGCATGTATCGATTTTCATGCATGCGCCTGGGATATAGTTTGCTAATTCATGTAGGTCGTGATGACAAAAATAGAAGTTTGGACATCCTTAACATCCACAATTGCCCATAATCAAAATTAGATCGGTCACTCCACTTGTCTAGTAGCCAATGGGTTAAAGTTAAAAATAAAAGAGAAAAAGAGAGTATCGACAATGAACAAAGTTTTATCAGAGAGAAAATCCCATACATCCCACATCAATCTGTTCCCCACGTGGCGTGTTCCCATTCGGGGTGGCAATCTCTGGTGGACCCCCATAAAAAAAAATTAAAATCCGAAATCTAACAAATATCTTCCGCGATTCCTGTATTCTGCGCCCAATCCCACACAGAGCGGATCTTGACCTCTAATTTCCGCCGTTCGATCAGCCCGGCTCTCAAAAGGTATTCCAAATCAATATCCATGTCCAGATTAATTCCCTGCAACGCAGGTACACAGTAGGACTGGGGCCCACTTATGCGTGAGATTTCGGGACTTCTTTTTGGCACCCTTTTAGAGGCAGTGAAGTTCGCACACAAAAATTACAAACCGGTACAAGCCCCTCTTTTATTTTAAATCGTCATCTTGATAAATTGCTTCGGTTCTAGAGAGAGATTGGGTGAATGTGAGAGAATGAGCTCGATCGATTGATCGGGATCGTCGTCTTCTTCTTCCTCGCCCTGGTCATGAATCGAGCTCCGTCTAGTTGTGGTTGAATTCATTCTTTCCCTAAACTTGTCCCTATCCTTTGCAAAGTTCGGGCATCCCCATCTTCCACAAAATGCCTCGATTCGAACTTTTGCTTAAGGTGATCCGAAGGTGGCAAGCAATCATGCCCGAGTATGGTATGGTTTCCGTGCCATTACGGTTGAAAAGGAGGGAGGGGCTGGGCTGGGCTATTGAAAGGGCTTTCGGACCTGACACCTTCAAAATCAAAATCAGCCGAGGCTTGGCATGCATGCTAGGAGGGTCTTATTGAAAAACCATATTAATCCGCACCACGAGAACTAGAAATACTTGCATGAAAATTTAAGTCAGATCGCATATCAATTTGGTTAATAGAATTCCGTGGTTTTATCTAAAACATTTCCGCAGTTCCTAAATTTGGAAAAATGCTGTTAAAAGACGAGAACGTGAGAACATTCGGTTCCGATGTTTTTGTTTATTCATACATTTTTTTTTGTTAGAAAGTAGTCATAACCTTTAGAAATATCCATAACATTTATGCAGATTAGGGAGTAATTTAACATTCTAATCTTACAATTGTGCAAAAATAATAAACAATTTCAAAATTTTCTTACAAACTGAGTTTTTTTTTTATGATATGATATGAGGAGTTTTCTGTAAAAAAAAACGTTAAAATTGGAGAGAGAATACGTGAAATATCTAGACTTTTAACGGTCAACATTAATTAGATATAAGGGTCTAAGTTATGCCAAGTCTAATATGTAAATCGGCAGAACATTATAAAAAATTATTCACACACACGTGTGTGTATGGCCATTCTACATTTTATTGAGTGTTTTCTTTATTTTTTATTTTGGAACTTTATGGTACTCTGAAATTTTAAGCAAATAAAGATAGAAGTTTCCAATTGATTATGGCATTAGAAGAAGAATATCAACATCAATGTATAATTTATGACATGAATGAAGTCTCTATATGGTAAATAGGAAAACTTACCGGGTAACTTAAGTAGGGAATGATTTGACAAATAACATTCAGAGCTCTTAGCCTATACTTTCGTTTTTTATGATATCCTCAATAAAGTAATTAGTTTCCAAGAAAGCAGCCATGCATTATTACCACAATCCCATAATTGAACCATTTATGTAAAAAAGCAATGCACGTTGCCCGGGCCAGAACATGTAATAGTTTGACGAGATATCTTTGCTACAACGTGGAAATAAACCAATGATTGATGGTAAACAAAGTTGATTATTGTCGAGGAAAAAATGGGGGTCCGTTGGCAATTTTCACTTTTGCTGTTGAAATTGCTACGTTTCGTTGGTGAGTTTGTTTTTGTGTACTTCATTTATGTGGTGGTCTTGTTTCAGAAGGGTGATGTTGCTTTTGCAATTGTGGGTGTCGCGGCTTTGCTATTGGTAGATTCAGTCGTGGATTCTCGATTATGTTTAAGTCAAGCGTTCGAGCTAAAGATTTGGTGATTTGGGGTTTTAGCCACTCGACCAAGCAAAGACACAATTTATATCAACAAAATAGAGTCGTCTCATCTAACCTCAGTCCACGTCACATTATTGCCGTTACACATAAGACGATCAGCTGTGATTGAACTGCCACGTCAAATAAATTTGACGAAACTTGGTTGAAAACGACTTGGTTACAATTTTTTTTCTCCTTTTGCTCAATCTAGACATTGCCAAATATGTACTTTCTATTGAAAAAATTGACAAGCTGGCTTTCAAGGTCACGTGTGTTGACATCTGATTTTTGCCAATTCGATAAATCGGTGCTTAAAATGCAAATGGGCCAAAGTAATGTAAGAAGGAGAGATAATAAGATAAAATTATTAGAATTAGGGGTGTCAAGACCAAACACTATACCCAAACCGAAACACGAACCGACCTGAACTAGCCCGAAATTTTATGGTATTTTAGGTTTGGGTCTTATTATGTTCGGGTACACAATAATAAAATGGGTATTGTGATATGTTTCGGTTTGGTTCGGGTCATAACACGAACCGAACCGAAACACATTACTTTACCAAAATTGACTTGCAACCTTAAGTATTAATTCACAATACACTCTCTCTCTCATGGAACGATTCATCTCCTTCCACATTTAATACTTTTTTCTTTATGGGTCTTTATCACCTGCATGCCTTTGCCATGGAAAATTTCTATTCACTAAATCTGGCAAGGGATTTGGTACACTTGGATTTCACCAGTTTCACTGAATCTAGAAAGTTTTTTTTTATGGGTCTTTATCACCTGCCTTTGCCATGGAAAATTTCTATTCACTAAATCTGGCAAGGGATTTGGTACGATTGGATTTCGCCAGTTTCACTGAATCTAGAAAGTCTCCAACATGGTTAACAATTCCACAGCTAGATTACAAAGCGCGGTTTGGATTTTGACCAATTGTTGATAAAGCTCTTGTGGAAATGTATGTTAAATGCGGAAGTTGCAAGATGCATCTTGTACTAATGTCTCGGTTCACTGGATGCAAATTAATCCTTCTTGTTGAAGTTGCAAGATGCGTCCAAACATCTATAAGGAGACTTGAGTCATGAGAAATTGATGTGATTCTATGACTTCTAATGTTTTGTTTGAAACACGGAACCCGACCCGACCCGGCCTGGCCCGATCGTGTGGCTATATCGTGTTCGGGTTTTGTCTCGGGTTGAAATTTGACACATGTTGATATTTCGGGTCAGTCGGGTATTATGAAAACTAGACCTGACTTGACCCCACTGACATCTCTAATTAGAACCGGGCCGGTTCCGGCCGGCCCGTTTGAACTTGGATCTTTTATTTTTCCTTCCTTTTATTTTAGTTTGGGCCCAGCCCATATCTCTACCATAGTTTTCAAAGCCCATAAACTCATGACTCTGGACTTCTATTTTAGACATTTCAATTTAAAGGCCCATGAAGCAGCTTGAGGACTCAACAAGCCCAGCCTGGCCTTTCACTCATTCCTCTCCTCTCACCCTCGCTTCTTTAGCGTCGTTTGTGAGCGGGACAAAGAGCAGAGAAGACAAAAAGACAGAACAGACAAGGGAGAGAAGGGACAAAAATGGGGAATAACGGCTGGACAAAAGGACGTAATGAGCTGGCGACAGAGAATACAAATTTTGAATTCATCCCTCCAGTGCATTCCCAGGTAGCTCTCTCCGTACGCCGCGCACAGACACCTCCGCCGGCCGTATGGGAACTCCTTCCCTTTCTTCGAGGACAGAGAGCAACTCGAGTCCCGCCTCGTCTCTCGCTCCTCGTTGGCTGCCACGGTCTCCCCCGGCTCAAGCAGGTCCACGCCCATCTCTACCGCCAGGGCCTCGACTAGTGCTGCTACGTCCTCCCGAAGCTCGTCCACGCTTTCACCGAGCTCGGCGTCCCCATGGACTCGTACCAGCGCCTCGTCTTCCGGCAGGTCGAGTGCCCGAACCCGTTTCTCTACACCGCCCTCATTCGTGGGTACTTGGCTCAGGGGCCGTTCGGGGAGTTCATCGGGTTGTATACGAGCATGAGGAAGGAGGGCGTTGACCCCGTGTCTTTCACGTTTACGGCGATTTAGGTAGTGGGCGTAAGGAGTTTGACGAAATGCTGCACAGAGATGTTATTTCCTGGATGACGTTGATAGTGGCATACACGAAGACCGGCGATTTGTTTGATGGGTTACCGGTGAAGGATATGGTGGCTTGGACTGCAATGGTTACCGGGTTTGCACAGAATGTCAAACCGAGGGAGCCATTGCAGTTTTTTCAAGAGAATGAAGGATGTTAGAGTTGAGACGGATGAGATTACATTGTCCAGTGTTATCTCGGCTTGTGCTCAGCTGGGTACGGCTAAACATGCTAAATGGGTTCGGGATGTTGCCGAAAAATCTGGACTTGGGCCGACTGAGAATGTTGTTATGGGATCGGCTATGGACGAACGTGTCCTCTCTGGAAAATCCATTTCCCCTCTCTGGAGAGGTGGCCGCCGTTAGAGGCCGCCACGGTCAGTCCTTTACCTCGCTTTCATACGCATGTGTGTGATTGCTTTGCTGGGATGGCATTTGGTTCTTCATGTCGCCGGAAATAATCCGGTAATGGTTGGAGTGGCGGGCCGTAAGAGGCGACGTGATGCTCGACGTTGGAGTGGCTGGGGCCTTGGCGAGAGCTTGTCTGACGTGGCAACCTCTCGGCGAAGGAACCCGCGGACGAGCTTGAAGGTAAAGGCGTGAAGAAGACGTCTCGACAGCGTGTTATAACGGGGTTTTGCTATTGCGTCTTTAGAAAACACATGCTTTGTTAATTATGATATAAAACCTATGTATATTAAGTTTGTGTCAATTCGTCACTCTCGAATTCGCCATATAATCACGTATAAAAGTGTTAAATTGTGTAGAAAATTGCCAGGTCTTTTATTCCTCATCCTACTAGTTCTCACGGGTATGCAAGGTTATCTTTGGGTACTTAGAAACCGAATGGATTGATGAATTTCATGGTAAAAGCAAATAGCATTACTGAGTGATGAAAAAGAGAAATGCTAACCTCTTGTTAATATGACAGAAATGCTTTTCACTTTATAAGGTAAATTATACACATAGATATCATTAAAGCGAGCTAAAAGAAATCGTAAATATTATACAATTTTATCATAACCTAGCCCCTATTACGAGGTAGACAATCAGAAAGTAAAGATAATCGCATTAAGAGAATAAAGGAAAAAAAAATGAGAAACTTCAATCATAAATGCACCCATGGGAAAGTAAAGAAAATAAAGAGAGAATAAGAAAACGAGGACAAAAAAATCACATAAGTTTGCATGGTAACCAACTTCTATATGTGAGTCCGGCAATTAGCTTCGCTATAGCAATTCCTTAAATCGAAATTCTTAGCGTTAATGATACAAATAGTTTTTGAATTTTGGTCAAACGTACAATGTATTATCTAAAATTTTAATTTGTTTAATGTGGTCTTTGAACTTTGGCCTAATGTGCAATGTCATCTCTGAACTTTTAATTTATTCAATATGATCTTTAACTGTTGATACAAGTTGAATTTAATCCCTTGGACTATATGAAAATGCTCAGTGTTGTACAAGGAATAAATTGAAGATGTACAAAAAAATCAAGGATTCAATTGAACAAATTAAAAGTTCAGGAATGACATTACATGTTGGATTAAAATTTGAGAACTAAATTGAACAAATTAAAAATTCGGAGACTAAAATACATATTGAGCCAAAATTCGTGGACCATTTGTGTTTGATAGCGCATGATAACTATTCCGGTTCTGTCCAGAACTAGTTTTCTGTTCCGAGAAACAGTTTTGGAACAGAAACCCGTTTGATAACGCAATATCATTTTTCTATTTCAGGGACAACTTTTTGTTCCAGAACCGATTTTGAACCAGAAATCAGAACAAAAAAAAAAAGTAGGTTTTCTATTTTTGGACAAAAAATGAGAATTATTTCTGAGAGAACTCTTTCTTCAAAAAACATGTTCATCTGGAAGTCACGATCTTTGAAGTGGGAAAAAAAAATAAAAAATAAAAAATTTCTAAACTTCACAGAATGGTTTAGAATCTGTGGCTACCCACTTTGAGCGAAATTTAAATTTTTTTAGGTGCCGAAAAAAATAAAAAAAATTTAAAATTTCAAAATTTCACAAAATGGCTTAGAATACCTATGGCCACCCACTTTGAGTGAAATTTAATTTTTTTAGATGCCAAAAAAATAAAAAATAAAAAATTTCACAAAATGGCTTAGAATACCTATGGCCACCCACTTTGAGCGAAATTTAATTTTTTTTAGATGCCAAAAAAATAAAAAACAATCAAAAAATATAAAAATTAAAAACTTCACAGAATGTCTTAGAATACCTGTGGCCACCCACTTTGAGCGAAATTTAATCTTTTTTAGGTACCGAAAAAAAATTAAAAAAAGCAAAAAATAAAAAATTTCAAAACTTCACAGAATGGCTTAAAATACCTGTGGCCACCCACTTTGAGCGAAATTTAATTTTTTTTAGATGACAAAAAAATAAAAAATAATCAAAAAATAAAAAATAAAAAATTTCACAAAATGGCTTAATACCTATGGCCACCCACTTTGAGCGAAATTTAATTTTTTTAGATGCCAAAAAAAATAAAATATAATAAAAAAATCTAAAATTTAAAAACTTCACATAATGACTTAGAATACCTACGGCCACCTACTTTGAGCGAAATTTATATTTTTTTAGGTGCCGACAAAATTAAAAAAGCAGAAAATAAAAAATTTCAAAACTTCACAGAATGGCTTAGAATACCTGTGGCCATCCACTTTGAGCGAAATTTAAATTTTTTTATATGCCAAAAAAAATAAAAAATAAAAATTTTAAAAGCTTACAGAATGAGGCAGAATACACTTGTGCACCCATTTTGAGCGAAATTTTATTTTTTTTAGGTTCCGAAAAAAAATAAAAATAAGCAAAAAAGCAAAAATTTCAAAACTTCACAGAATGGCTTAGAATACTTGTGGCCACCCACTTTGAGTGAAATTTTATTTTTTTTAGGTGCCAAAAAAATAAAAAAAAGCAAAAAATAAAAAATTTCAAAACTTCGTAGAATGGCTTAGAATACATGTGGCCATCCACTTTGAGTGAAATTTAATTTTCTTTAGGTGCCGAAAAATAATGAAAAAATAAAAAAAATAAAAAATACCATTTGGGCACCTAAAAAAAATCAAATTTCACTTAAAGTGGGTGGCTAGAGGCATTTTAAGTCATTCTGTGAAGTTTTGAAATTTTTGATTTTTGCTTTTTTTTTCACCTCCAAAAATTAAAATTTCACTCAAAGTGGGTAGCCACAGGTATTCTAAGCCATTCTGTGAAGTTTTGAAATTTTTGAGTTTTTGAATTTTTTTTGGGCACCTAAAAAAATTTAAATTTCACTAAAAGTGGATGGCCACAGGTATTTTAAGTCATTTTATGAAGTTTTGAAATTTTTGATTTTTTGATTTTTTTTGAAAAAAATTCAACAAATTTCCTATTTTCCCGAAATCTGAATTTTTTTTTATTTTTTGGAAATTGTGATGAATTTTTCTAGAATTTTTCAATTTTTTTGGATTTTTTGAATTTTTTTGATAATTTTTTAAAACTAAATACCGAAAATATACGTATCATCTAATTATAAATCAATTTACACATTTCATCTGTAAAATTGAGTTTTCTGCTAATGAGTTTCAATTTCGATGTAAAGTGTTTGATAAATCACTTATTGGCTAAATAAAAAAAAAGAAACTATCTTTAATTAATTATTGTAGTCAATCTAACTAACAAGTTAATATATTTTATTTTCAAAATTTAAAGACGCGATATACTCTTAATGACCCTCGTAATCGATGAACATCTCATTTGATATACCCTTAATGCAACTGCCAAACAAGACATCTAAAAACCTTCCGATTTCCATGGAGAAAGTAAATGTCTCAGCAATTTTGCATGCGTGGCTTGGACATTGCAAGCACATATAGGTGGGTCCCGTCGTCCAAAGTTCCTGCAAAATTGTCCTTTAATTTCAGACGCAATTTGAGAAACAATGTCAAGAAAATGTGAAATACTACTACTACTAATAATAAGATATATACTCATTTGGGATAAAAAATTTTCTATTTATAGTAAAGACCTATTACTTAGACGTTTTCTCTAAGTTTTAAAAATAAATCAGTTTTACAATTCAGTATTTGATGTTGAATATTTTTGAAAATTTCCAAATATTTTGGTGATAAATAAAAGTCAAGATGTCATAAATGGACCAATTGTACGCTGTAGTATTTGATATTTCAACATTTTCAAAACTTTCGAGTATTTTGTGACGACGTTTGACAAAGTTTTATTGTAACAAAGTGCAACAATGAAATTTTTTTAATATTACGGTTATGACAGTATACGAAGAATTTTCAATTTTATGGTGTAAGTGCAAAACTTTCTAAAATGTGAATATCTTTATTTACAATATGTAAATTTCTAACGTTTGACTATGTGATATTAATTTTTTAATTTTGGACCAATATTGACCGTCTAAAATATGCATGGACTTAGGACTTTTTACTAGCAAGGCCAAACAAAAATACGGGTTATTTCAAATTTTCAATACGGAGGAAATTGTGTCCACAGTTACACCGTGTTAAATCTCGGTTAATTTTGTAGAGAACCCATGACATTCGAAAATCGACATTTCAGGTCCCTAAGTTTGTTGTACTTATACCATGCACATAATGTAATAAGTCCAAATTTTATTTGGCAACACCAGAAGTAAAAACAAATTACAATCCTGCAACCATGTCTACAAATAAATCGTCACCGCCACGTATTTGCAACATAATTGCTACAAACAGACCCCCATTTTTTTTTATTAAAAAAAAAGTAGTTTTGAATTTTCGCACAGATTAAAGGATAATAAGAGAGGATGTAATTGGTTTTACGACTTTTTTGCAGTAATTTAGGGCTGATAAGAGGAAACGGGACCGTTGCGGTTAAAAAAGGCACCGTTATTCTTAACGGTGCCGTAACTGCCGTGGGGATTTATCCCCTTGTCCAATCAACGTCTCTCGCTTTCTTCACAGTTCACACTCCCGAAGCCCTAAGCTAGTGAGAATCCTCCTCCCCATGGCGTCTCCTCCGCCGCGTCCCGCTCCAGCGAAGGCGCCCGCCGGCCGCTCCGGTCCCGAGCCTCCGCCGCGTCCCGCCCCAGCGACGGCGGCCGCCGCCAGCCAAGCCGGTCCTCAGCCTCCGCCGAGGGGACCTCGGCCGTTTTACAAGAAGGACAAATTCCTTTACCTTTGCCTGATTGTTTTCTTGGAGGTCTGTGTCGTACTGGTTTTGGGTTCCATCTCCTTGTTTTGCGTTGTCCCGCCCAGTTATCCGACGGTGAAGGTGGCCGGCCTGATCGTGTCCAACCTCACAGTCGCCGCACCCACCGGCGCCACTTGGAATGCCGACCTCTTGGTGGAGAGATCATGGATCTTCGGGAGGCTCTTCTTCACCGAAGTGGAATGCTTCCTCTACTATCACTGGGACGCGGCGCAACGGTTGGCGGTGGCACCGGCGAAGCCCTTCATGCTGCGGAGAACCGACAGGACCGTGGTCAAGACGAGGATGACGATGGGGAGGCCCGAGGAGGCGGCGGTGGCCGAGGACATGGACCGAGAGCGGAGGTCGGTCGGGACGGTGGTCGTTGGGCTGGGGCTGAGGATGCGGGGCGCGTACGCGTATGCCTCGTGGGCGAAGAAGAAGGACATTGGCCACATCGAAGTGCGTTGCGACGACCTCAGGATCGCCTTTGCGAACTCCACGACTGAGGGAAGCTTGGTCACGGGCGCTGATATAGCAACCGAAGATCACCCTGCGGTCGACAATCTTCCCTCGTGTTCCTAACTTCCTACTGACTGAAGCCATAATGGTCTTTTTTTCTTCTTTAGTTTGCTAGGTTCTTGGCCATAATGGTCTTTTTTCTTCTTTAGTGATCTATGATTTAGTGATCATTTCTACTTAGTCTATTGTCAAATGAATGTAGCGTCGGAGCTTATGTGGAATTGTTGTGCACATGGTTGATGAACAGTTAGAATTATAATGCAATGCACAGTGTATTTGTGAAGCAGCAGATATAGGAAAGTTAAAAAATCAAGATGAAATTGCTTGACGTTCTACTTATTCTCTAAGTGTGTGTGGCCGACGCTTTGTTAAATGCGTAACTCAGATTAACAAAGATTGCGATTCAACAATTGTGAGCGAACAATTTCGAACACATCCACAAATTGGAGCACCTCGAAAACTCATAGCCAACCAGTACTATGTACTATACTGTCAAGAAGAAACTCTCGCTCCTCACACAAGCTAACAATCACTGGTTCACTAGATTTAGACGGCTCTTTTTCCAGGCCACCGTCCACAAAATTCAGATCCAACAACATGCTGTTAGACAAGTTTGCAGACAAGTTTTGCCAATGGCATGCACAAAGCAAGCAGTAGGTCTCTCTGTGTCACTTGGCAGGTTTAGAATGTAAGTAAGTCATGATTAATCCCATTTACCAAAAGTTTAGAAACCAAACTTTGTACCCTTCTCACCATCTGGACTTCATACTCATCTTATGTAGTTGAATAAGAAGTCTTCATCACCTGAAAGCTTATATGAGGCAGGTCAACTAAGGTTGATTTAATAGTTTTTGGGGTAGTCATGTATATTTTAGCAATTTTTGTGCATGTACATTACCAAGACATACAAACATCAAAGCGTACAAAATGTCAAAGAACGAGTCTTACATATTTGGAGCAACATCAGCCATCAGATGAGCAGTACCAAAATGACAAAATGAAGCCAACATAGTATCCACTAACAACATTAATGGAATGAAGAAATCAGATTTCACGGGTAATATACACATTTAATGTTACTCCAAAAGACTACAAAAAATGCGAAGAACATCTTCCAGTAAAGCTCCTCAAGTTGAAACAACAGTAGCTAAAAGAAAAGATCCAAGCACTGGCCCCAAGAATACGTCCAAAACAACCTGAAACATCACTATCGCTGATGAGTTCGCTGGTAAGTTTTGGACTTCAGCTTCCGCCTTTTGGAAAAAAGGAAAACACATGAACAAGAAGCCTATGGTTTTGTCCTCCCTCATTCGTATTCGGTCCTACAAAAGTTACAGTTTAGCTCCTCACTAGAAACCCCAGATCTAGCATTCAACAGGCCTGCGATCAGATTCCCAAATCTATTCTCATCCTCCACGATTTGGAACTAGAGAAATAATAAACTCCCTTAAATGCCTAGAAGCCAATGTGCGAGCATCATGTATCGGGATGCACCAGAAGGCAATAAGGCATAACCTCCGTATCCAACCTGTTTCTGTAACCATCTTCCTTTGCCTTTATCTTTCATATAAGTAGGGTTTGGGATTTACCATCCGATATGCAGCCACATTTCACCCAGAATAGGCCATAAATAGAGCTTTTCTGCAAATCAGACAAAATCTTATCTAATTGTTTACCGAATTAATGCGAAAGAACTCGCAAGGCAAAACAATTATGACAACAATGATAACAAAGCCTCGTAATGTTTTTCCCTGAGATAATGCATGTAGTTACTGATGATTTAATGAATTTAATTCGCACATGCATTTAAAAACCAGCTAAAACGCGAGTGAGATTGCGGAGGTGGTAGCTCGTACCTCCCTGCATTTTGAAGCAAAAGGCCTCAGCGAAAATATCTGTTCAAGGATCTTACTTCAAATGCAAAATTAAAAATGTCACCATTCTGTTTTTAGAAAGAATACCTAGTCTACATCTGAATAATAATCATCAATCCATTTTTTGCTGCTAATCAATCTGAAGTTCTCACAGGTCATGACTACCAATTGAACCTATTGCTCGTCTCTTACAGTCAGACTGGAGCGCGATTGAGCACGGCGCAGGTGTCTTGTAAAACATCACCTCCTTTCCTCGTGTCCCTCATCAATCTAGTTTTCATCAGCAAACCTTTGCCTACCGGCTACCACCTGCCAGAGATGATGCAGATTTCATTTTCACAATGAGAGCGAGAATAATCGTGTGAAACCAATTACCGAGCTGCGATAGTCAAGCCAAGGGGTAATACTAATTTACCCATTCTTTAAGTAATTCCTTCAAATAGTAAACTACAAAGTTAGATTCCAATGTTCTTGAAAGTAGGGGGTTGACCATGTCATCTGTAGTAGGGAGTTTATATTTGCCTCAAAATTTCTTAACAATAGTGAATGTAATGTGGCATCCTCCCGGGTCCCATCTCAGCCAACGATAATTTTGAAAAGCTGAATGATAGATGGCTGTGGTGTCTGACCCAAGGGAGGCAATCATCTCATGTCATTGTGTACACGTCTGTAATTCGTGCCATTTTCAGGTTATTGCTTGCTAGATTAACATATAAACTAAAAATATGATCAACACTTGCTTTTTCTCTTTTAACTGTGGTAGTGTCCAGTATATCATGCTCATCTCTTGCCAAAATTCATATTTCCGCCAGTAACTTTTCTAGTTTTTGCATTGTAGGGTGTTGTGTTGCCAAGAATGTCGAACATTGCAAGCATCATTCTATTTACTGGGCATGGTCTTTCTTGCAAAACAATCATTCTTTTGTAATATCATTCACTGAACTAAGCAATTAAAACAAACATAAACTTGTTTGCCTTAGAAAACATGAGTGCACCTGGTTGAGGATTTGGATGATTTCTGGTATATCAATCACCATGGTCACGAAAGCGGATAACTCTGTTCACAAAAGCCTTCTCACGGGGATAACTGATGGAGCAGAAAATCATACGAGCTTAGCATAAATACATCAACACACTCAAACAGTAAAAGACCATGGTAAATAGTCGATGAAAGGAAATAAGAGAAGAGGGCGTCACTTACATGACAAAGGCTGATGTGCAGAAGCAAGTCAACCCAACAAAAAAATGAACTAAAAATGAGGGCCAAAAGTTTTCCTTGTCCAAGAAAATTTTCTCCGAGGTAAGTGTAGCTAAACCAGAAAGCAGCAAAACTGTTGACCCTGAAGGGAAGCACTCGTGAAATGAAAAGGATGAAGAATCCTGTGCAAACCACCAAATCACACATTAAAATTAGGATAGGACTTGCCAAGAAAGACAAGCAAAAGATCCAAATTCAATGTCATACCTGGAAATACTTTTTTATGAACGTTGCAGAGCAGATTATCCTCAAAAGCATGTCTTAACCCAATCAAGGAAGTCAAAAATCGAGAACCTCATCAACATAATCTCCAAGAATCTCAACTCCTGATCTTAAGAGATAACGATGTTACCAAGTACCAGCACTCCTTAATAAACGACAACAAAATTGGATTAGAACATAGGGGAAGGAAGGGCTGAAAACGAAGATAGGGTTTCCTATAAATTTGAAGAAAAAGGAAGCATAGGCTGATGCTTTGACTTCAAAGTTGTCACAGTTCATCTACAATTCGCTTCTTTATCCAAGCAATCTGGCTTAACTATGGAAGGGTAACAAGAAAATACACCAGTTGAGAGGGGGAAAAAGGATACTCAAAGAATTTGCCATAAGTAAGCCAACTGCACCCGTTGATTTTATTAACATGATATTTAGCACCACATATATGGATGAGAACACGAGCAACATATCATTTGAGCGTTTGAGCTGGTTTTCATCCGCAACTGCATGCAGAAATGCCTCCGAAGTTCCTGATGCATAATCAGAAGAGATGTGATGTAAGCATCTCCATGATGGCTGAGTCAGACAGTTTGCTTTTCGACGAACTTCAGTTTGCCACAGGACCAAATGAAATATTTCAATCGCTAGTTGAAAATCACACTGCACCATATGACATGATCTTATATAATCAACAAATATATAGTTGGATATCTCCTTTCTGCTCCGATATAAGCTGACAAAATATTTCAGGATTATGAAGCATCCTAATCTATACGGCGATTCGCGGGGAACCAAATATAGAGTGATTAAGTAGTAGAAACGTCAATTAATTGGTACTCTAATTTTGTGGTAACATGACCGATTCAACTAAGCTAGTAGTAAAATACCTAAAGGGAGAGGAGAGAGGAGTATGAGCACAAAGGAATTATCCTAAATGCCATCTCATATTATTTTCACTTGCTCTTCACAATGATTATATATGCAATAGCAGCTAATCTTAGATCCATATTTAAAGAATAAACATCACTAACCATTCATAGCCACGAAAAAGATGTAGATGCAGTAGTAGCGGAGGACTGTTGGTGCTTCTCCATCACTCCATTTTTGACCATATAACAACCTTATCAGGGAGTAAGAGTAACTTGGGCCAAAAGCAATAAATATAAGACCTACAAGGCATGTAATCACAGATAACATGAGAGAAAGAGAGAGAGAGCATATTCAAACAGGATATCGCCACAGGCTTTAACGGATGAAACTGGTTATAGTATTCCATTTATGCTCTGTCTAGTGAGGAACATGATAAGCATATTATAAAACCTGAATCCTCATTACTATCTTGTTCAGACACTCTTAAAGTCGAAAAATGTATGATAGTACAGCAAATCACGTTGTTTGAGTTTCAAGTCAATGACCTTTTGTTGGTAACAGAAAAAATAGGAAGGCACACGACAACTAGGTTGTAACATATACTGGAATTCAAGTAAAAGATATGCCAAAAGAGTCTACCTAACTCATCAAGGAGCATAAAGTGACTAATAGAAAAGTGTCATTGCTTTAATTAAGGTCTAATGTTTAATAAACGAAAATTGCAGATAACAACAAAGCTAAGAGGTGTATAACTTTAGTTAGACACTGTTGTGCATCTATTTGATCGGCCAAAATATAGGTCAAGTAAAAGATTCAACCACTTAGAATAAGGCCAGAGGCATTATGCAAGTCCCATTTCAGTGTCTGCTTCATTGCGCATAGATTAGATAATAAAGCAATAAGAAATTCTTGATCATGTCTATAAATATACAGATAAATGGAACGAAGTAACTTTTAAACAGCTTCACTCTTTAATAAGCACGATCTGGAGATGAAGGTACACGCTAATTACAAAAGGAAATAGAAATCATAGCTGCAAAGACATTGATAAGCAATTATCATTCAGAATGCTAAGTGATTGTATGTTTCTGGGGTTCCTCAGCCATGCACATAAAACGGCATTACATAGCAGCCTATATTGAGAGTTGTATGTTAAATGTGGAAACAGAGGGTTGAGAATAAGAAATTCCCAAATAAAACAAATTAAACTAAGTGAAACATACCTATCAACATGACAAGTTTAAGGGCCTCTGTAAGACTTCTTCCTATCTTCCGACTTCTATCTGAACTTTGTCCTGTAAGGACATAAAAATATAAAATATAAATAAGTTGTTGAAAATAATGTAGATGATGCATATACACACAACAATTAAGAAATAGCGTATGACTGGAGTGCAAGTTGTGCCTATTACTCCAAGAATAAATAGATTGGAAAACTTTTGGACCATGTCAGCAATCATTCCTCATAATACAGAAAAGATAAAAAAAGACGTAGTTCTACCACCAAACTATGCATGACTTGCTTGGGAGAGCGTTCCATAAAGCCTAAAGTAATCCAAACACGCATGCATGCACGTGCAGACAGAAATGTACTATTCATGCCTTCCAGGAAGTTGCCTTTAGACAAAACTTAAAATATGTCTCTACGAGTTTGCCAAAAACATGCAAGGTCACATATGTCAAATCACCACTTCCATGGATTTCCAATAAGAAGTTCCTATTAACTTGTATCCACCCAATTGTTGCTATATTTTGAAGGAAAAACTTCCCTCCATGGTTGGTCATGCCAGATCTCAATACACATACCAGATATTACAGTGGAAATGCGGGAAAAGATCGATGTCGCAATTAAAGGGAAAGCCTTGGTCAGGGTTGTTAGGTGGTTGGTCATGTTGGATTGTAACAGAAGCAAAAGATCTCCCCGTAATAGCAACATCAATATTCTTTACTCTCCTCAATATGAAGTGTTAATCAACACAAGGTGAAATCGCAACAGATGCAACGAGTGTCGATTGACAGGACAGATAGCCAGATAGATCTGTAGTCATGCCCTTTTTGTGCATGGCATGACAAATTATATTCACCCAGAGGCAGTGTTTCTTCATATTCTCACCAAAATTTGAAACCCCATGGAATTTAAAAGACCTTTTCAGTCACAGATTCTATAGAAACGAATTGCTATTCAGCTAGTCAGCTCGAGCAAAACCAAAAGGTGTCATGACTATACAGAGAAACATGGAACCAACATAAGATAGATATCTTTACATCTAAAGAAAAAGGACAAATAAAAAAAGAGAAATAAACCTGATGCGGACCTTGCAAATGCTGTATACGAACTTTCTTCAAAGGGAAGGAACACCAGCCTCACCACGAGGCTCCCTGACGGTCATTCAAATCAACAACTTAAGTATTCTCAAACATAAAGCACAGGAAAAAGCAAGTTAAAAGCCCGATTCATGCGATTAGAGTATGACCATATCCATAACATTCTAGTGCATAGAAAGGTTACTAACTATACACAAGAACAACGTACCAAAAGCCTTACCTAGTTTGTCTACTAGGCCATATACAGCTTGATTATATGGTGTATCAAACCATACAAGAACCATCTTTTCTCCTTCTTGAAGGATCAACTTTCGAAAGGACTGAAAAGTGAATATCATGGACATATTGGCAAGCTGACCATCAAAGTGTGCCATACCGCTCACTCTGCATAAGCATAAGTTCCAGCTAAATTATCCTCACAGCATAAGAAGACAGAAGAGGAGCAAAGCAGAATATATGAAGGCAAACCAAATTGTATCTGATATGAGAGTAACATGGACAGAAATGGATTTATACCTGAAAGGAAAAAGATCAGAACTCTTGAATGAACTCGAGAAAAGGTAAAAACCCCACTAACCAAAGAAGAAGCAAGCTCCATATGCAACTTGTGACAACGCAAATACAATTCCCTTTTCCTGCAGAATCATTTAAAACAGCTCCTTTGAGTAAAGGACAAGCAACAATTATTGTGATATACTGCGAATCCACTGTTATGTCCATATTCTGAAATCCACATTACCATTTGCTAAATCCAAGGGAGAAAGGCACAACTTAAATTTGGACCAACCAACCTATCTGATTTTTCTATTGCAGAGTTGATCAAACCAGAATGTAATACGTAAATAACTGCTCATTAAACTCATCAATCAAATGGAGTATTTCAACAGCAAAGCATCTTGAAAATTAAACGTTTGGACCAACTATCCACATTGAAGATGTAGGATAGGCAGAAGACACAAGAATTCACAAACTGAAGTATACTAAATAGCATAACAAGCAGAACCAACCAGCCCAACAGCAAGGTAGATATCTTCTATTTCTTCTATAAGAGTTTTCATAACTAGTAGCCAGAAACTTTACCATGTTAATTTGCTTAACAATGAGTATATACATTGTTAAGCAACGTAAAAATGTAGCTGCTGTCTCCACCAATAACCGTAATTTGAGCAGAAGCAGGTTCTGGGAGAGGATATAAAAAGGCTCAGCCAAAAGTTCCAACATACATGCAAAACCTGCATAGCCAAAATATTGTCATGGCAAGAATTGTTTAATGCATTAGATTACCAGAAAAGTACATAAGACGAAAAGAAAACAAGAGATTAGAACAAATACTTCTGAAAAAGCATCTCGCTGATGTGATCTGATTGGAAGAAATCATGTGGAAGCAAAAGTCTTGAAGCCTTTGACTAAGACAGAGGGATCGTAATACAAGATACTTTCCACAGAATGGCTAGGGTTCATAGGCGATGCAATTTTGAATAGAATGGAAACTGATAGGAATACTTTTGAAGACATTAATCTGCTAAAGGAGGAGATTGGGAACTACTATAGACTTGCGACGCTTGTCCTCGTCCCGAGGACTTGTCTTTTGAGAGCGCATTAGTGAAGACATGGCATCGACTCTTGAACTAGCTTTTGAAGAAGAAGAGATCAAGAATGCTATTATGAGTAGTAATAGGGATAAAGCACTGGGTTCAGATGGGTTTACTTTGGCTTTCTTAAAGGAGAATTAAGAAGTAGTGAAAGATGGTTTGTCATTAGTTTCAATCAAATGGTATTTTGTCAAAGCATTAAGCTACTTTTATCCACTTATTCCCTAATAAAGGTAGAAAACAACTGACCTGGTTAACTACTTAAGCAAGTGTTATCGAATCTAAGGCCATAATATTCTAACTCAGCAAGCCAAAAGAGCAGATCAACCAAAAGATGCGTTAAGGAAATATTATAACAGGTTCTGCACATGCCTTTCCCAGGGAGAGCATGTTATGCAGAGGGCCATAGAGCTATTCAGAAGTGCCACTTAGAACCAAACACAATGAGTTCAATTTCCAAACCACTTACAAACAATCTGCAAACTTACTACTTAAAGTCTGATAAGGATAGAACGTTACCATTTATAAGAATAGCTTGTGCATATGGGTCAGAATGACTTAGTTCCTGCCACCAGAAGATAAAAGAACACGCCGCAGCAGTAATGGCTAGTCCAAGTGGTATAGTCATCCAAGCAACTTTCAATAGCTTTATAACATTTTCTCCTGCTGAAGCTCCATTGCTAAAGCATCACAAGACATTATGGTAAGTATATATCCATAACTTCAAAAAAACTATGAGTCGGAAACAGAACCACAAAGCACAAACTCCTAAAAGTAATGCAGATGAACATCAAGGTCTACATTTTTTGACTTGTTACCTACATAAATTCCAGATATTAGTTCATGTGTACTACTGCCACACACCAACAGCTGACTTCTTTTTCTTTGGATATATAGAGGATTAGATACAGGTAACAATGGACCCAGAGAAAGCTATAAAGGTTTTGATTGAGCACAAACTTATGAAAACACAGGTAGCAAAGACAAACTAAACAGCAGCCTCCACAAGTCCGACGAGAGATGGAACTATATAAAACTAGCTCCAGTCACTAGGCCAGCAAACCAGAGAAAACTTGATTGACAATTGAAAATGGACATTAAATATGTGAATCTGACATGGGAATTTTTCGAAGGATATAACAATAGATAGCACTAGGTGGCATTCATTATTTTTCAATAGATCCAAAACACCAAACCAGAAGCAGTTTGCTTATTTACTGATGCTGTCTCCCCTACAATATACAAACATTGACATTTTTTTTTTTTTTTGGTAAAGGTAAGTGTATACAAACATAGACATAACTTAGCAAGTAATCAATAAACTTGAACACAGATCCAATAGTGCCAACTCCTTCAAGCGCCAGTTAGTATATATGCTTCGACCAAACAAAAATTAGTATATACACAACGTCAGAATGATAGAAAGTCTAACAGCACAACTGTCACCAATATGCATACATGAAAGAGCAAGGAGAAGCACCATTGAATGTCAGCTCGCATGCATGCTCGACAAAATCCCTCCCGACTGAGGAACAACACACAGGTGACGAACAGATGAAATTTTACCGCGTAGAGCTTCATTAATAACGACACAGAAATTTCAGTCTAATCTACAGAGACACAGAGCAGAAGATCATAACATGGCATAACATAACATATTGAAAGATCTCATCTATGTAATATCGGAATACATCACAGATAGTACAGGATGCGAGATTAGAGAGACCCAGCATCAGGGGATAAGGATTAACTGCTAAAATTCCAACTTCATACATCATAACAGGGTCTCTCGCTTATATGCAAACTCAGACATTCTAGAAGAATGAAGAATAGTTAGCCTGCAAGAAACTCCCGCAAACACTAATTTCCCATTCCTTGATGCCGGAAGGCAAACTAAAAGTGTGCATATACTAAACGACTGCAAGTCCAAATTTTTACCGGCTAATAAACAACACCTGATAATGCAGCATCAGTGAACATTTCAACAATTAACAAAGGAAAAAAAAAAAAAAGGCCAGGACCAATCGAGTACCGCGTAATCGTCTGCAGTGAGATGCCGCACTATCCACGTATTGAACAGAAAAGGGATTCCCCTGGCCAAAAACTGCGTAGCTGATTTCCACCATTGGGAAAACCAAGAGAAAGAAACCAACTTGCTCAGCAAAAGAAAAACGCACAAAACTTCCAAAATCCGATCAAACAACGCATCAAAAGCTACCAAATTGAGAAGAGATTCGAAGAGAAAAAAGAACAACGGATGTGGCACTGACCTAGTAAGTACTTGAAAGTATGAGAGAGACTACTCCGATCATCAGCCATCTCAAAAACCTGAATTGAAGCGGACTCAGGAGGATTAGCGTCGCATCAGTCGCATCACCGTTTGTTTGTAATCTTCAAAATTTCCATTTTCAATTCCATAATTGTCATCGAACAGCTGTTCGACAAGAACTTCCAAGCAGACGCACGGCGTCGCGAGTCGAGCAGCAACTTCCTGAAGGATCGGACAGGACGAGCGGATCTTTCCGCCCCGGATCTACGCGCTTCGCGCTCGGAGCAACAGCCTCGGCACGTCGCCGTCTACTGCCGAGCACGTCGACCAACAACAAGACTCGCTTAATCTCCCCCCTCCGGAGCTTCGCAGTCGACTAGAGGCGCTTCGAATAGCGGCTGAGAACCGCGGCCTCCCGGAGGCCGGGGGGAGCTCGTCGGCGTTCGCGGCGGAGTCTGCGTCGTCGCTCGTCGGAGGCGGGGCGCCACTGACTTCTGTTTTGTTTGCGCGACAGCAGGAGCTGATCGTTTTCGGGATCGATGAAAATGCATAAGGCTTACTGTTTCTTTATAAGGGGAAAATAACACTAATAAGGCCCCCAACTTTTAATTTATTAAATATCATCACTAAATTATATATAATCTTTTTATTTTCTCAAATTATAAATCGGACGTTATTTTGACGAGGCAGATATTTATTTACTGAGTTGAATTTTTAAAAATAATGAATTGATATATCCATCATTTTATCCATCTTTTAGATAAAGATTATATTGAATATTTACCGTTATTTGATGATATAGATTATTATATTCAAATTTGAAATGAATATCTTACAAAGAAAATTCACGTGTAACTTTTTTTTTTTGGTCCACCGTCCAAACAGATTTCGTTAAGTTGAATTAATAAAAGGACAATATTATACATTTTCATATAATCTAAAGACTAAATTGAATACTTATCGATAATTTAGAGACCATATTAAATAATTTGGGTCGGTTCCATTTTATACTTGAAACTTGAATCAAACCACTGAAAAATTAGGGTTTTCTCTAAAGCTGAATGAAATTGAAGTTTGCCTAAAATTGATTTTGGAATTTTCTTGACCAATGAATCATGAAAAAAAAATGTCATATTAGGAAATTATCGTTCTTTACTATTGATAATTGGTTATTAATGATTCTAGCCAACTTTCTGATTGAAAAGAAGTGGTTAGAGTCAAAAGCAGAATGTTTTTACTTAATTGTCTAAGATCAAATTGAATAGAATCATGATGTGTCGAACTTTGACACCCCTAACTAGATTTAAGGAGGATGTAGTTTAGTGATCTCAACAAGGCAGTGTCATAGTTAACCTTAAACTCTGAGGTATGCCCGAAAATGAAATGAAGAGAATGACACATAAAAAGAAGCCTCCGGTACCATTCACCAACCATGGAGTCGCATTAGATTGGAACACGAACACGATACATCAAAACCATACGTAGCAATTTCAACTTTCCTTTAGGAGGATAGAACGTCAGCCACTCCCTAAGGATGCGTCGTGCTCGTGCAGCCCCCTGGAGCATCACAGATGGAGATCAACGAAGGATTGTGTAAAAGAAATAGTTGCCTTTACTCTATTCCTAAGATCGGCCGCCATGCGATCAAAGCTAGGATCTCTGAACAGCAAGAACATTTCTAGCATCTGGCGGAGCAACAGCCATGACGGTGGCAGGGGCTTTGCATATCAGTCATGGGAAACTAGGGTTTTATATTATCCTCATTTTTAGAAATTCTCTTTTCGACCAAAAAAAACCCACCCTAATAGCACATGTAAACATTGCGAAATTCCGCGTATTTTAGACTCAACATTAAGACAATTTCCATGAATTTTTTCATCTATATAAGATCGGAATGCGAGTTCGAATATGAATTACCCGTCGAATTGCGTTATGAATCTACCCATTTTCAAACAACAAAGAATCGGAGTTCTGAGTTCATATCATATATAATAGTAAAATATAAGAACTTGATAACGGTCAGAAAGTTTCTTAATATAGGAAAATTGTATGTGCTATTAACAAAATTATTGTGGTGTCAAGTGAAAATGATAAAAATCTTCCAAGGAAGTACTTCAGGGGACTAGTTGCGGAAAAAGGTAGGAATTCTCACTAATTGGTAATTTACAACATTGCAACATTGAAACTCTTCGAAGCTAATATTTTTGTCTCTTGTTAAACAAAATTCGCATCATTTCGTGAGATAACATACAAATTGTGGAAGGGGCTTTGCATATCGGAGTCACGGGAAACTAGGGTTTATGTTATCCTCACTTTTAGAAGTCATCTTTTCAACGAAATACCCAAAAAAAAACACATGTAAACAATGCAAAATTCAGCGTATTTCAGACTCGATATTAAGACAATTTCTATGAAAAATTAGCGATAGAAATCAAGAGAAGAGACCAAGGCAGATCTGCAACTTCCTATTTGTTTTTATCTCCGGGTTACCACACGAAAAAGACATGAACAGCATGTTTAGCCAGCAAAAGACGTATCAAAAGTACACCATTTGTTTGCTACCTCGGATGTCCCCCAAAATTGTGACAAAAATGTTTGATCCTAACTGATGTAAAGTTAAGTAAACAATGATATCAGCAACTAAACTATTCACGATGTGGGAAACTTGACCTTACGTCGGACCAGGTCCTCGACCCGTCAATCAAAGCCTTCACAACGGAAGCCACTATACCCATATTAACCTGAACTCCCTCTCTGCTGTCCCTTTCTCGAATGGTGGCATCAGCATCAGCAGCACTTGAAAGGACAGTGATTGAAAGGGGCACGCCAAGCTCATCGATTCTGGCATATCTCTTCCCTATATTGCCGCCTGTAAGCATACCAAGGGCACAGTAGCATATCATCATCCAATGTAACTTTGGTGCTTTCACCGAGGATAAGAAGACAAATCTCGATCCAAATAGACAGCTCCAGAACAAAACAAGTCCTCATATAATATATGTGTAATAAGGATAATTCTGATGAGATTGTAACTAATTCAGAAAAGAGAAGAAAAGCCAAAAGTAAGTGCACTTTCAATTGACTCATCGCAGCTGATAAAGGAGACACGAATTTACTGATATATAGCCTCAAGCGACTCTTGTAAGGTTCATCTCAATCGACCTAAATGAGGTTCTTATCGCTACCGGCATTGCTGAAGATGGAGACTATGAACACAACATCGCCCCTACCAAAAAGTTCAAACGCGCAGACATCTTGATGCAGACAAGTTTCTCTCGCGAACGTGGGCCAACCGCCAGAGATGCTTGCTGCAAAAAATTGTGTTGATAAGTGTTGAGCTGCCCCAGCCACGATTTGTCTAAATACTCAAGAGTCGTGATATGCCAGTTCTTCTGAATGTATCTCTTTATGAACTCACAAGTAACACTCTGTCGATGTAGATATTTTGTGACCCAATCTAAGATGAGAAACATAATAGCTACAAGCAAACATAAAGAAAAGGGGGAGTGCTAGTGCCCATATAGAATGTATATGTCTAATAGAGTACATGTAATCAAATATAAGAGACACACACGAATCTAGTGAAAATATGAAGTTATCGATCTTCTTTTCACACACTCTGATTAGTTATAGAAAAGTACAAAAATATCTTGTAACTCTTTAGAGCTTGAACACTCTTACATGGTCATTATATCAAAATGGTGAAACCGTACAATCACAACTGGTCCACCATCACCGAGTTAGACACATTGTTGCTGTGTTAGTAAGTCCTCATCAACATAGTTTCCTTGTTTGATCCACCTCTTACAATCTAATCCAACAACATTAAGTGAATTGCCGAACTTCTCCCTACAAATGGTCTTGGATTCTGATTCTATGACCTGCCTTTGCCATGTTGATATCTCGATTTGCAATTCGAAGTAAAGAGACACTGAAGATACATGTGATGTAATCCGTTTGGTTTGAATTGGGGACACAAAAACCAAACTGGGCACAACCTTCATAGCTACTACTCTTTACATATGGACCCACAAATGCGGCAACATCTAATCTCATTGAATGATACTTATGCACCATAACAATTGAAGTGCATCGGAGTAAAATCAGAATAAGAGAGGATAGAAATCCTGAAGAGTCAGAAGTCAAGGATTAGAAGGAGAACATGGTCCAAGGATCGAAGTGCTTGGGAGCTAAGGGAAAATGCAATCCCATGTATCTTTAGTTCATATTAGTAGAGAATTGCTCTTTATTGTCTATTAGATTCTTATATTTGCTGGACAAAAATTCTCCAAAAGCGACCTTGATCAACATTTACATTTGAGTAACCGTCCATATTTCCACTAGGATAGCAATCAAAGCTGCTTGTAAAGAATAAACACTATTTATGACAATCCCTATAAAATATATATATATAGAGAGAGAGAGAGAGAGAGAGAGTAGTCATTATGTGCAGAGAAAGTATCAAGTAGTCCCTTTTGGGAGGCATTTATACTTGAACTATAAATCATTAGATTCCTAATTCATGGTGGTTATTGCCTTTTTCAACCCTATGACCTTGTGTCCTGATTTACACATATGGCCATGAACACTTGAAGGAAGATAACATATCCAGTAATTTCTACTGAAAGCAAGTTAACTTGGGAAAAGTTTGGACAGTGAGGCACAGATGTGGAATGGGTGACAATCACCATGGAGATATGCCATGGAAAAGATGCTCGAAAGGGCTCACTGCACAAAGGGAAATAAGGATAATTCTCATGAGATTGTAACTAATTCAGAAGAAAAGCCAAAAGTAAGTGCACTTTCAATTGACTCATCGCAGCGGAATAAAGGAGACACGAATTGCTTTGCTGATATATAGCCTCAAGTGAATCTTCCAATGTTCATCTCAATCGACCTAAATGAGGTTCTTATCGCTACCGGCATTGCTGAAGATGGAGACTTTGAACACAACACCATCCCTACCAAAAAGTTCAAACATGCAGACAAGTTTCTCTTGCGAACACTGACCAACCGCTAGAGATGTTTGCTGCAAAAAATTGTGTTGATAGGTGTTGAGCTGCCCCAGCCACGATTTGTCTAAATACCTAAGAGTCGCAATATGCCAGTTCTTCTGAATGTATCTCTTTATGAACTCACAAGTAATATTCTGTCAATGTAGATATTTTGTGAACCAATCTACGATGAGAAACATAATAAAAACAAGCAAATACTAAAGAAACAAAAGGAAAACAAAATGCACATTTATGCTACTATTTTCTAGCATGGGTCCTCAATCCCAACCTGGCAATTTGCAGGCAAAATGCCATTAACACTATGCTCTTAGACCCTACGATAGCGTACACAATTTTTGAACTCCCACGGTAACGCTTCGAGGGTTCTAACACTGATCGTCTCTACCACATCCTCTCGGTTTGTAAATAATATTTATCTTCTTTCGATACACCTGAAATGCTTAATAGGGAAAAAAGAGACCATGTCTTCTATTAGAATTGGTAATCTTACGAGCCCATAAATTAAATAAAGTGAAATTTCAAAATCACACCTGTGGTCCAACGTCCAACGTGCATGAAAACACAACATGAGCATCCACGAGATATCAGATTTTTCGATGAATAATGAAGGTATCACGAGCAATCGCTAGATCTCCATACCAGGATTGCAAAACCTCTCGGTTGCATGTGAAAGTAAACACTTAGAATTTAGGGCATTTGTCAACGGAAAAATGTGTCTTATATTCATCTAACTGTGGTCTAGTTTCATGTAGAGTCTGCCGAAACTCGAAATCAACAAATTTGCTGCTTCAGGCCCACCCTTCTTCGCCAAATTGGTTTTTCGTCTACAGAGAGTTATCCTCATCGAAGATGATGAATTTGACTTGGATCCACCCAGAGCAGCCTTTGCTTCTATTCCAGAAGCGATCGAGGACATCCGCTAAGGGAAGGTTGGTAGGCTTTCTGCATTGCATTTTCGAGTGCATTTCAATTGTTCATCCATTAATGCCTATCTCATGGTTGGAACTGAATTCCAGATTGTAATGGTGGCAGACGATGAAGACAGGAAGAATGAGGATGATCTTTTAATGGCAACACCTTAGGCTATGGCATCTATGGTGAAGTATGGCACTGGGATTGTTTGTGCGAGCATGAAAGAGGAAGGATTTGGACCGCTTGCAACTTCCTTTGATGGTGAATCAGGGGGAGAATCAAGAGAAGCTTCGGACTGCATTCACCGTGACTGTGGTATATGTTGTAAGATGCTTAAATAGTTCCTTCAATCAGCTCTTCTCGTATCTTGTAACTGATGATAATTAATTAGATATTGTTATAGGATGCAAAGCATGGGATAACTACAGGCATATCAGCGCCTGACAGGGCAACGAAAGTTTTGGCTCTTGCATCTAGAGATTTGAAACCTGAACATTTCAACAGGCTAGGACATATTTTCCCATTGAAGTACAGGGAGGGTGGTGTCCTGAAAAGAGCTGGGCATACAGAAGCTTCTGTCGACCTTGCTGTGTTGGCTGGATTGGAACCTGTGGCAGTTCTCTGTATGGTAGTGGATGATGATGGCTCCATGGCAAGATTACCTAAGCTTCGCGAGTGTGCACAGCGGGAGAACTCGAAAAATTGTATCTATTGCTGATCTAATTAGGTAAGTATTCTCTTCCCAGCAATCCAATGCAAATACTTTTCAGGGCACGTACTTCCCGATCCAATCCAAATTTCAGCTGCACCTTTCACTTCTTTAAGTATTGGCTGTTTTTGGCCAAGACGTTGTCCATGTGGCACCTCCCCTTTTTGGGAGTGGATAAATTAGGAGTTGAAAGCTTGGAACCCTTGGTAGGGTGGGAAAAAGTGTCTCTTAAAGGAGGCTGATGGGCTGTTGTTTTACGTAGCAAAGAGGAGCGAAGCATAAGCTATTTTGGTCCTATTCATCTCTCAAGTTTCCTTAATTATTAATCTTGTGGTTTGTTATTCTGCTCATGCAGATAAATGGTTTTGGGTTTTGAAGAGTTGTTTCTCCCAATTTTTTGTGTATGGTGTTGTTAGGTTAGTATTTGCAGTTCATTTCTTACTCGATGTTTAACTTTTAGAGATTGGTTATAACTAGCAGGATTCTTGTCAAGAAGAAACTCTCACTCCTCACACAAGCTAACAATCGGCTTCAATTCTTCCTCTGTTCTTATAAACCTAAATCAATCCATTAATTAAAGTATAAAAATAAATCTGAAGTAAATATGACCTTGATAAAGAGCGCCGAAATCGATAAATGCATACACTGAAGTGCAGGAGAAGAAATGTCAAAGATAGATGAAAAGACCATCCATATAAACTGAGCAAACTCCCAATTAATAGTTCATGATTCATAGCAAACTGTTAAGAGATACCAAATGGAAGAACGAGTAGCAGTTCAAAACATCGCTTCATTCAATCTAACCTATGTAGCATAACAACATCATACAAGACTTGCACAAATGACACCATAAGCTTGTGAACATCAGTATCCATCAAATCCCCAAAAAAATAGGAAAGAAAGGAGAGAAACGGTTGACTTATACAGTAAAAGTCATCGGCAGTGGTACACTTGATGTAGCCTCTGATTCACTGATGAGGAAAACGAAATTTAAGAACCATGAGTATTGAATGAATTTTTATAAAGATGGAACGCCTGCCAACATTGATGCATTTCACTTTGATCATATGCCCTCTCTCTTAAGTTATAGTCCTCAATAAAGTTATAATTAGCGCTTCAAAACGAAATAAACATAACTAGTACCCTCTGGCTCAAAATAGAAATATTGCATATACAAAATGCTATAAAAATGTATAGGGACACAAGATGAAAATACCTGTAGCCTTCTCGTAAAGTGTCTTGATCAGTTTTAACTGGCAAATTTGCTAGTGCTGATCTTTCTTTGCCATAGAAAGTAACTGCAAAACCCGTAAGATGGTAAGCTGGGACTTTGCCTACGAAGAAATAGCAAGCATACCTCCATAATTGGAATGCTCTAATATGGCGAAGACCCATATCACCATAAGAATTAACATTGCTGAAAATAAGAACCTAAGATGAACTCCACCCAAAATAAATAATATGTGAGGGTAAGTGTAGACACCTCCTCCTTCACAAAAAGGACCATTCTTTATCCATTTTACTGCAGGACACCATGAACCTACAAATAAGAAGCTCGATATTTGCACTCGTTGTTGGGATCCAACTTCAGCAGATAACTAAGTCCCACTCAACTAAATCCTCACACAGAATTATTGTAGAAAATTTAGGATAGAAGGCAAGTCGGAATTCCATCGACATCGAAGACGAGAATATGAGGATGACTGTAGTAGCCCCCATCCTTCTAATTGGAGGGGACTGTTCATCATCCTATTCATATAGGACCACGGGAAAACCACACATCAATAGCTCTTAATGTGCATCGTTTCATGTAGTCCCAACTCCAGAGCAAAGCATACGGCTAACCAAATCACACCACGAACTGAAACTTGAGTCGTAACTAGCTTAGTACACAGAGAACTTCCGCGGACACGACATTACCCAGCAAATTTCAGCAACCCACAGACAAAAGCGGAATTCCCATTCTATCAGAGGGGAGATGCGAGACAAGAAAGAAGCCACACGCACCGTAAATCATCGACCAACTTCCAGCGCCGGTCGTACGCATTGAGACCTCTGGTGCGAGCTTGGTATTGCCTGGAAAAGATAATAAAAAAAAAACGAAACAAGATAGCACATGAGAAGTGCATGAGCACGAGGACGAAAACCCAACATCGGAGGAGGCAGAAAGTAGTGCGAAAACATTCCTCTAGACAAAGCTTCCATTGCATGTAAATTGAGAGGCTCTTGTGAAAAGCTTGAGATGTCATTCGCAAAAATTAGGCGATTAATTCCAAGAGCTGCTGGTGCCGCCTTCAATCCGGTCGTCCCCCAACCCCCCACCCGGAAAGAAAAAGGCAAAGAACAACAATAATAATAATAGTTATTGCTATTATTATACTAACAAATTTGCAGAAGGAGAGTGATTTGGTAATACATTTTGCTAATAACTCTTAAAGCGCATGTTAGTCATTGCTCCGCACATAGAGAACGTGAATTTCCATCATTGGGAACATCCCAAACTATAGTGCATCATGGACCTAGTTCCTAGGACTATGTAGGGCAAGTGCAAACACAAGAAAATTGAGAGTGCAGGGATCAACGGTTATTCTACTGGAACAGTCGAAAGTTATACTCACAAGACTGCTTGGACACTTGCGTCGGGTCCCTCGTGTTCTAGCGAATTCATCCCAATCCGCCTATGGTAGTATATGACAATTACTGGATCATACAAAAACTCTTTTACTTACAAAAAAATAGAAGGGCCTCCCTGCACAACTTCTTACTCGCATCCTCGAGACCTCTCTAATCAAGACATAAAGTTGATGCTTTGAAGTATCACTCAAGTATCAGATGTGCAGGCCTCCAAGATGAAGAGGGATTACGTAGTCAGTACCCATTTTTCATCTGAAAGATATCTTGGGAAGACCTCGTTGGGATATGCCAACTTGCATTTGAGGCTTCAAAAACTTCTTTGATACTGGGAGTTGGAGGGGACCGTTCTGTCAGTATCTCTGTGAGGTTTGTGCCGAGCAAAATCGGCACAAACCATGACTTGACTAGACTGAGCTCTAGGTGTAATCTTGTGTGCTGCCGAGTCATTTGCATTGCTGCATTTCTGTAGTTTGACGACAAAAGTGACGTCAGTGCCCTTGTCGTGGCCTTCACTCTCGATGGATATGTGACCTCTCATGAGATTTATAAATCTAAAATCATGAAAAGGAGAGTAGGCGAGATGTCAGATCACAAAATCAAGATAATGCAATTTCATCCGGTGGCTTGCAAACTTTAGTAGACAAAAGGGTCAAGAAAATTGTCTCTGAGATATCATGAGTGTCCAAAAGGGGTCAGAAAACTAAAATAGTAACCACTGCAAATAAATCAATCCACAACCTCAAGGGCTGCTATTTGATATTATGCTTCGAGAAGCATAAAATTTAAGGTTCAAAGATCCATAGATCTTTCCTGATTCAACTGAACTCATTTGAAGCCCTCCCAAGGTTGGACATTCTGACTCACAGTTTAGTGTGCATGAGACAATAGGGCTTCATATGCTTGACGAACTAGTAATCAGTAAAGCGTCCAAACGACCATATATGCTTACACAAGAAAAGAAAGTTGCAATTTGAGCAAAAGCGTTAAGCAGTGTGCAATCTACCTTTTGCAAATAGCAAGTACAAGTCCTACACCGCCACTACCTCGATTAGATCCACTTCGAGGATGAATAAATCTGGTAAATATTTGAGAAATATCTTGTGGCTGTATGCCACAGCCAGAGTCCTTAACTTGTTATGAGAATCCAAGTCAGTTGCGTCATTAAGACAATGATAACCCAGATCGATTTTTACAAAAGACAGCCATGTTTTCTGATATTGGATGCGCTGTAATTCAAATTTATCAGTGCAAGAGAACATGAAGCAAAGCAATATATAGCAAGCCGAGAGAGAGAGAGAGAGAGAGAGAGAGAGAGAGCTGAAGATAAGGAGTTTTGCACAAAAGGACAATCTATACATGCTAAATGAAGCTAAACTGCAAAAGCCATCAACCTGCACTCTCAGGTAGAAGTGGACATTGCTAAAGACTGGATGGAAATCGGTTGGTTGCCACTCCGCTAAAGACTTTAGTTTTGCAATGGAAGCTACAACTGATACGTAGCCTTGCTTTGTGAACTTCACCGCATTCCCAATTATATTTAGCATAGTTTGCATAAGGCGTCATTAAGACAATGAATTCTTTCATCATTTTAGAGTCATCCTTTCATCAAAAAGTTTGAAGACTAGGTCGATCTCGGGATTCTCTAACATGCACAAATGCTTCAGAGAATGAATAAATGAGACCGGGAAATCATTCTGAGCATGGAAATACTCACCAGGGCTATTGTTAGGCAAGTCAGTCCAATCATGCTGGACAACCTTCATTTCTGATACCTTGATCAGCTTGAGAAGAGCTTGATTAACCTGAACAAGAGCATAGCTTCAATCCATCTTTTGCAGTTCAACAATCAAGCCCAGACAATCAAATCAACTTGTATGACCAAAATACCGAAACAGTTTGATGTGATTCCCTCATTTTTGAGAAACTCTGGACTGCAATAATATGTTCAAAAGCCACATCTAAAAACCTCTCAAGTCTGAATAAACTTTACAAATTCCTTTTGATCTCAATTCATACGCACAACAAGTCAATTGAAAGAATTAAAGTATATCAATTTCATTGATAATTAGCACAAAACCTATAAGCACTAAGCTAACCGTCTAGAATGATTTCATCCAACTTATTCACATGTTTGTCCAGTGCACTCCGAAAACCTAATTGCCCTCTATAAATTATCATGGAGCAAGCATGTAGTAGTGCCAGAAAAACTGCCCTCTAAAAAAACAATATCTAGCTTTCCAATTATTGTTCAAATAAAGTACCTCTTTAGTCCTCTCATGACTCACTAGGTGCCCTCCATGAAGCTCCATCATTCTATTCAAAGGAAGGACCATCGCATACTGAAATGGATGCAATACCTTTGGGAAACATTCATAACCTCCACCAGTCACATTGAGCAATCCTTAAGATAAAACTCTGTGGGGCACCATGGCAGCCAACTTGCAAGCGATCATAGCTCCTGTTTTGACAGCCAAAGAGGGCAGTTAGTCACCCTGAAACAAACAGGAACCCGATCTGGACTCACGGGCAGACATGTCATGAATGTGATTTTTAGTTCATTATTAAGTTTAAAAAATGGCCAGATAAATCCAGGCATCCAGAAATTGCAATCGGAATGGTTGTTTCAATTTCTCATATGAACCATAGAGCCAAATAAGCATCCATGAAATTTGGGTCATTCAAAACTCACCCATTGAATGGCCAATGACATGGGCTCTTTCCCATCCCAGGTGATCGAGTACAGCAATCGCATATATCATTCCCAGCGCACCAAGGTATGTTACCTTCGCTTTAACAAAATCACAACAAAAATCATGCATCTCATTGATGCTACACATTCATACATTCGAAGAGAAAAATGTTTTGATACGGGTATCATGCTTGTGTAGGAGGTTGCATTGGGTTTTGTATGCGAAGAGAAAAATGTTATGATATGGTTATCGTGCTTGTGTAGTTGGTTGCATTGGGTTTTGTTTATAATCTGGAAGGGGCTAAGAGGTTCGAACGAGAAATGATGCCAAACGACATGTTGACAGGTGAAGAATGCTGAGTCGACTTCGAATTCGTCAATGCAAAGAGATAGATTGAGAGGCCAATGATAAATGATCACGTCCCATGAGGTTATGAACCGATATCGATGTCATTAATGAAATTATTAATCGGAGGAGAACCTCTCCCACGAACTTTATTCCGTATCCCAGATTTAGTGACTCAAAACTCTCTAAAATATCCGATCCCACTCCTTTACGAACTTTACTCAAATTTCTAAAATGTCGAAACAAGCGAAGGATTGCAAATTCAATCCTAAATTTTTTATTGTGCCAATTGAATTCTAAACCAATTCACGCTTGTCAATTAGGTCTATACGGCCAATTTTTGCTGAAAATTACTGACATGGATAATTTTTAATAATATTTTATATTTTTATCGATTTTCCATTTAATTTATTATTTTTCCTTTTTTCTTTTCTTCTCTTTTCCTTCTTCTTTTTTTTTAACTGTGGCCAGCGAGAGTCACCGGGCCCTCATTGGCCACCAGGCGAGGGGGCGTCGCAGCCCTCCCCTGGCTTTGGCTAGATCTAGCCTCGCAAGGCCGGCCACTATAAAAATAAAAAAAAGAAGTAAAGAAAAAATAAGAAAAAAAATTAAAAAAATTAAAAAGATTTAGGACTCCATCGGCCGGAACGTGAAAAGGCTAAGGCTAGGAAAATAGAAGAAAAGAAAAAATTACAGGAGACGGGCATAGGAGAGAGTGTTTTCAATCATGCCTAAGAGCAATAGATGTCAAGTTGACACGCTGCACTCTCGATTAAGAAAAGCATCCGCAAATTTCAAGCAGAAAGTGAAATATCAGAACCATGCTGTAAAAACTTGTCCTCTTCTCTGAACTAAAATTATATAGATCGCCGTTGAGAGTACGACTTAACAATCTGAAACATTGTCAAAACATGTAGGAAGAGGAAGAACGGGAAGTAACATCCAAGCACCTATTCATCAAGCCAACCGAAAGTATTCTGTTGAGAGTATGGCCAACGAGGACCGGTAGCAAAGCCAGAAGAATCGCCTTGCTATCCAAATTGCGGTCCCCCGTTAGGATCAAGATACCCGTTTCCACGAATCACGGTTCCCTCAGGCCTCGCATTGTTCGTTCTCGTCGGATTCAGTTCATCCAAATGGGAAGCATATCGTTCCATCGCTGACATGTTCGCTTGCTGGGATGATTCGGCGATGGAACCCGGGAGTCCACAGGTAGATGTCAAGGGCCCTGGCTGGTCATACCCGGGATCATGACCTGTCATGTAATTTCTTTGAGATACATTTGGATCTTGCTGACCATACAGACGGACCGGCGAACGCATCTCCAGGTCCCTCTAGTAAGGTTCAGAGACATTGAGTCTGCAATTATCAGTGTCCCTCATATGAGCTGTACGCTGTCCCTCCAAGTTCCGTGCCCCATGAATGGTAAGAGGGCCACCACCACTTGACCATCTCTGAGTTGAACAATGTTCATTGTTGTTCAGTCCATACATCCTGCTGGCATCATCAGAGAGAGTGGATCCTTGCCCGCCATAAAAGTTCTCAGCATGTGACAGACATGCTCGGGCCAGCGTGTTGATAATTCATGCCGCCGCAGACATCCTTCTCAAAGAGAACTTCACGTGTTCTTGAGGATCAATCATTGACAGACGACTCGGGTGAGGGACGACGAGAGGTTACCTTCGCCAGTGGCTCCTTATCAATTTCTCTTCCGCGTATTCCTCTACCACCTGCCTTTCCCCTAAAGGACCGATCATTGAGCAAAAAGACTCCCCATTCGTCCAATTGGGCGAGGGACAACGAGGTGGCTCCTTATCAATTTCTCTTCCGCGTATTCCTCTACCACCTGCCTTTTGCTTAGAGGACCGATCGTTGAATGACAACTTCCCATCTGTCAACTTAAGCGAGGGATGATGAGGTGTTTCCTTTGCAGGTGACTTCTCATAAATTTCTCTTCCACTTGTTCCTATACCATTGGCCTTCCCCGTAGAAGTCCCAGTAGACTCCCTGCTATCTGTTCCGCTGTCATTTCGAGAAAAACACCCTTTTTGACCTTCAGCCATATCGACTCGGTCTTTGGTTTCTTCAGGCCTGCCCATTGGCACGTAGGTATCACCTGTGAGTGACGAAGTACCGACCCAAAGGCTCCAGTCATCTTTCGGATAATGAAGATCCAGTGATCCATTGCAATCATCGCTTGACAGTGGCCTCTTTCTCTTCGTTGGCAAGTGACCCTGCTTTTGGGCTATTGTCCTGTATTTTGCAGTCCAATCTCAACGGCTCCATAGATGCAGCAACGGTGGCTTATTGTTCCACTGTTCAATTTGTTTATCCTCCACGTCAATGGACCCTGGCAAGTAAAATGACTGAAAATGAAAGGGTTACAGTGAAGCCATCAGATGCAAACATATGATCAGAAGGATGAACAGGATGTCCCATTTCACCTTTCCAGACAACAATCGATCATCTTCCCACACCAGATCATACTGAAACATTTTCTCATCTAATCTGCAACGCACCACTAGATTTAAGTATTTGCAAAGGAAAAAGAGAGGGCTCAAAGTAAAATAGTTACCTTTCAGTTTCGGATGGCACAATCAGAATAAGGAGCTTTGGTTTGAATTCAAGAGCTTTATCAATAAACTTGTTCGCCAAAGCTGCTCTAACTCCGAAAGGAGGATTTAGCCCCTTGATCTACTAAGGAAGCAACATAATAGAATGATAAAACATTCAATAATACATGGGTATATTCAGAGAGAGAGGGAAGGACGGAGGGAGGGAGGGAGAGAGGGGAGCAAAAAGTCCAATACACCCAACCAAAATGCAGAAGGCAAAGCAAAACTCTGCCACTTAACAAATTCGACCCTTAAGGTAGCTCTTTTAGTTAGACAGTCATCCAGTCCCTCAGTTCAAACTCGAAGTAATTCTGCAATCAAAAGGAGGAGAAACTATATAAAACCAGGCTTACACAAAGGCAATTCCAGGTTCAATTACCAAGTACATTTCACAGAGATCATAGCAACACCAGCATTACCAGCATATGCTAAGTCCACCATTATTCTTCTTCATGGCATTCACTGAAAACTAAACTAACTCAAAGCAAATGCTAAAGCATAAAAAATGGGTTACCAGAGGCCACAGCCTGGAAAGACCCTAACAGAGACTCCCTATTTCAACCTATAGGCATAAAAACAGAATCGCTAACAAATTGCAAGTGCAAAAACAAGTGAGGAACATGAATAATAAACCTATTTTCTAAACCACAAGCAAATTGCATCTAACAGACAGACTCAAGTTCCATATCATCCAACTTTTTGACAGTCGTGTGTGCCTCAATGTAAACACCATGCGCAAAAGGCACACACATCAAGTGCATGGGTCACTAGTAAAATTATTTTGGCATGCCTCAAGTTTCTTATACAAGCTTCAAAAGCATCAACATCCTGCAAAATTGTCATTACTTCAGATTTCAAAGTTAAGCATAACCAAAGTGGTGAGACCAAAGTGGAAGCAATGAGGATAAGGCTGAGAAAGCAGGCAACTGTGGCCGACTCACAACTACTTACTCATGCCCTTCTTTATGGTTATGGACAGCCTATTCCTCGTCCATATTTCATAGTTAACAGGATGGCTAAGCTTTCAACTGCACTTCAAACCACAATCCAGCAATTTCTTACCAAATTTTGGTACCAATTTCCTTTCACAGAAAATTGACAGTGTGTCTACTCCACACTTAAAATTATAACTTCAAAAGAATGATATAACAACTCATGTAGGTAGGCTACATGAGTCCTCCTGAATCAACATTCCCTACTAAGCAGGTCATGGAGATAATTTTCATTCATTGCTCCTGCACTCTGAAGCTCGAGTACCTCAACACTTCATCCTCCTCTGCGACAGCATACAGGTCATATGGATGCAGCATTGCGGATATCGACTCTGAATACAGAGAAAAACAGAAGATATTATGCGAAAGGAACCACACTGTTCCTAAAGAAATATGGCCTAATGCATTCCTGAATGAAGTACCATGGGATTATAGGCAGGCATATGAACCAACTAGAGATGCTATCAGACAGGGCATATCAGAGTTCTATGCAAATAACCCTGTATAAACACCTCAACCTCGGCAGCCTCCTCAACAACAGTCGTGTTCCCAGGACCACTTTCTCAAGACCCATGGAATTACGGTCCCCCCTCTGATCTCCAGAATATAGCCAGCAAGCTGCAACCAACACTTCCTCACAGGGAATCCAATGCTTCTCAAAGAGAATCCGATGCCAGCACTAGCAACAGCAAAGCATCTCCAGATTCTCTAAACATATAAAGGCTACAGCTTACTTTAGACCTGAAACGATGGAAACGCTGGAAATATGTGGATGAAGACAATCCTGAAGATGTCCTCTACTCTGACAATGACTTTCCAGACCTCTCGTTGTGAATTATTGTACTGCTAGAATAAGTGTGCCAACTTTGGCCAAAGTATGTGTCAGTGTGCTTTGCAAGAGCATCTAATAAAGATGCATACTGCTTGAGTCTATGGTTGTGTTGTTAAGGGTATGTAATACCCTTGGACCGATATAAGGGTATCATCCTTCAGTTGTGCAATAAGACCGAGTTAGGATAATCTCTATGGCATACACATCTCCTATGTCTTTCTAAACACTTTCCCTCTCTTCCTCAAGGTCTGATGACCTTAGATATTTAGAGTTGCACTGTCAGCTTGATAAGGTGAACTGGGTTACATGATTTTTGTTCACCACTTGCTACTATATAGACATTGTGGAACAGAAAATTTCTGAGACTTGAAAGTCTTATGGTATGGATTTGTGATTTCTAGAGACTAAAAGGCAGTCCCTTGTTCAAGGCCGAGGAAGGGCCATGGTTGTGGGATAGCATATCTATCTCAGATATTCATGAGTTTGTTCCATAGGCCCTTCCTCTCGTATGCCATCCCAACTTTTTTCTACGAATACACTTGTTTCAACTCTATCATCAAATGCACATACACTCATCGATGCATTCTTATCTCGAACATTCTGGTTTCACAAATATGGTACTTTCCCATCCAAAATTCATCTTTCAGTCGGGTTTAAAGTCTTACGTTTGGGAACACTTTCCTTTGTGCTCCAGCTCGCTTTACAAGCTTCCTTCTTTGCCAACTTATATTTCTTTAAGTTCTAGCTCTTATGCCAATACTATTAACTCTAGCCTCTACTTTTTGAACTGTTTTTTCCTATATTTTCTGTACCTCTTTCTTTTACTACTCAGGCCCCTTAGAAGCTTCCTCCAAAACCTCTTTGACCACTTCTCAAACATAACCAGCCACAGATTTGCAGGTGTTGTTTGTTCTGTAGCTCCTCCAAAGACTGTTAGCATATTCTAGAACCATATATTAAAGGATCCTAAACCTGATTTGAACTTTCTAAACCATTAGGAAATAAAAATAAAAAAGAAACTTGCATGACTTATACAATCGTGCTGTTTGACTCTATTGTAAACTACTGTTTATTGGAACAAATTACATGATGACTTGTACAAATGGATGGTTGAGAGAGTACAATTATTTCATAGCCAACCTAGTCTAACCTCGGATACTATACTCAATAACTATGGCAACCCTATATTTCCATTCCACAATCTAAGGACTTGTCTCTTCTTTACTACCCTGGAACAGGAACAAAGAAAGGCTCTACGTCCCTCAACCTCCTCCAGCGAAACAAGTGAACAACCACTAGACACAAGCTTACTAACAATAGTAGCAAAAAAACCACCCTTAAAGAAATTCCCCCCCCCCCAAAAAAAAAATGAAATCGCCATGCTGCAGAACCGTCTGCAAAGACAACTAAAACATTCTTCACACATCAAACTTAATGAAATGAGGTAGCACGGGCAAATTACCTTTGGTGGAAAAATATCATAATTTTTGTAAGAGCACTTCTTTCCGGTCACTTCAAGCTTCTTTGCCATTAAGTAGCTCAAATCATTAGCCCCACAACAGAAGTCAACAATCTGTCAATGCAATTTGTATGAGTTGGATGAGTGACATCAAAGGTCATACGAACAGAGCCATTGTAAGGGGGAAAAGTTTAAGAAGCAGATTTCATTTTTATGGCACACTGGTGAAAGATTAAATATTTACACGAGGGAATGTGATGATTGTCAGATTCATTTGAAGAAATATAAGCTCGAGCAAAGCAATTCAGAATTTCAATCCCTCAGAAGAAACCTCACCAATCATGTTGCCGATCACACGTAGATCAGCGTGATCTTCTACATTTAAAATTCTCAAGCATCAAGAGTGGAAACAAACTACTAAGCGTTACGTTCTTACCATGTCAACATCCCGAACATACCAATGGAGCTTGTCAACAATCTGCGTCCAAGGATGTATCATTAAAAGTGTGCACTTCACCCATATAATCATACAGAAATATAATACACAAGCTTCTATCAAGACACATCATTTCTTTAAACCAAATGCCTATCCGATGAACAAACCAACAATATTTATGCACATTATTCACCAAATACAAAACTGTCACAAGTTCAAATAAGTCAACAAAAGCTTATGTGCAATTTTTATTTGTCCATGGGTGACAAAGAGATATCTTGTAGGTACTTGTCTCATCAAAGTAACTGACAGCTTCAATAATTTCTCATAGAATTTTGTTGTTCAATTTCATTGGTTACAAAACCCTATATTAAGATCAGATTAGATGGTAGCATGTATACCTCAAAATAAAGATTCAATGTAAACAAAAGCAATCAGATGAAGGGACCGATTAACTCACTACTACAAAGAAACCGACTGAAACCTAGTGGGCTGACCAAGTGTCATATAAATATGTAAGATGCTAGCCTCACTAAAAAGCCGAGTAAGGAAGCTAAGGAAATGGAAACATCCATCTTCTTTTCTTAATTAAGAAAATCTGACCTGTAATGGGGTATAAGGGGCACAAGTATAGTATAGAGAGACTAGTGATAGATGAAATCCATAAGTCCTACATTTTCTTGTTTCAAGAAGTTGTATTCGACAAAAAATCAGAAGAATTTCCTAGAAAAGGCAACAGATATAAGTAAATTTGGAGATTCCAGAATAGCTTTCTGCAAGCATAAATAGAGCAACAATTTGCAAGTTGTTGACTTCCATAAAATTTCATAGAAGTGTTACTTTGTGAATGGGCTGGCGAACATTTAGTTACTTCTATGTTGTAAGTACTATTTTTCCCTATCAAATGAAAGGGGGTGCACAGATCTTTAAATTTCATAACAGAAGGTCGAAAATCAATTTATTTATCTTTACTTATATATTTCATTCTGGTGTGTAACAATTTGCCAAAAAAGCAAGTGACCGAAGCACTACATCTGCACATAAAACCTACTAAAATTTCCAACTCAAAGATAAAAAGGCTTCAGATTCATAGAACAATCACCTCTTGAAGTTTATCCACCTTCGTAAAATGTCGACCAAAGGAAGTGTAGCACATACCATATACGAATGGTGCAAGATATTCTCTAAGCTTGTCCTGCAGCCAATCAAATCAGCATATGAGAGATTGTTCATCAACAAAAAAATTGCAACAGGATGGAAAACATTCGATAGGAAGCATAACAAGGGCAACAAATTTAGAGAGTGGGCCATGTGAGTGAGCTAATGTATTTTTCTTTTCTCGAGTATCAGCTAAAAAGGGAGATAAATCATGCATGAACCTCCAATGGTTATAAAAGATAAAGAAACAGCTGATTACAAAAATTTTAGACAAATAGATAAAGTAAAACCATATAAAGACGAATGGTCAAAACAAATAACCGATGCAAGTAATGCTGGAAAATAAAGGACCAGATCAAACGTAAGAAGCTTAATCTACAGTCTGAGCTCACATTAGGTCACAAATAGAACCAATGCTTTTGATAACTTAAAGGCCTAGCTATTCTTTCCACTTAAGAGAAAAACATGAGTGCAGCCGCAAAGCATTTTTTCAATCAAGCACAGTGCAAATTACACCAGACATTAGAGGGAGGGGAGAAACAGAGAGAGAGAAAGAGAGACCACATCTCGGATTGAAACTAGAACATAAGAATGACCTCAAATGTGAGTATAGAAAAAAAGATGTGAAGGTGCTGAACCTTCCACTTAAATATCTGCGTTAGAACATTTGGGTCACAGACAACTTTTGCATCTTCAATGCTGTCTCCTTCCTCTAGCCTCTGCAAAGCAGCTTGAACAGCCTGCACGTGCAATCTTTCAATTAAAGTATCCTTATTGACGCATTGAGTTAGTGCATAAATATGTACCTGAACTGAACCCTCCACTTCCTCAATAGTAATTGCCTTATCGACAGTTGACTTCAGATATCGCGCATGAGTAAGTGGGACTTTCTGCTCTCTAATAACATCTTCCATGCTTACTGAAGATACATCTTCTTTCATTAGATTCAAAAGCCTGCTTATCGTGGGAACACATAATTGAAGAATTAAATAGAATGGAATACATCCTACAGATTCGCATTCGCTGATCATTAAATACCAACTAAGATAGCAGACAAGAACGAATCACCTCCTCTCTCTGTCAGCATGTAGTGCAGGAAGCGAGTCGTCTGACTTCTTGGAAGCAGGCTGCACTGCTCTTCTCTCTTCACTATCTGGTACAACTTGTTTTCCTGGTTTTATTTGCGTAGATGCCTTTGTCATGAAGGAATATAACCTTTCACCCGGAGAAGTGTGCTCCCTCATGGTAAAAGACGTGCTGGGCTCCAAGAACCTGGACCTGGCAGTATCCCCGTGAAATTTCTTTGATACATCTGTCACTTTGGCTTTCTTGGCTATATCTTGTCCAGATGATATATTCACTTTTTTTTTAATACAATTTTGGAACTTAAAAATCTGCACTGCCTGTCAACATCACGACAAAAGTACAATTAGAAACCAGAGCAAAAAAAAGGCCTAGCAGAAAAAAAAAAGAAATAAAGTATCATCCTGCATCAACTTCATTCTGTGAAAATCCAAGAGAATCGCAAAGAGAGTATTCACCATCTTCTTCAGTAGCATGAAACGACCTCATACATGTTCCATCACAGCTATATTGCTAACAAACTATCATATATGAATTTAACTAAAAAATTGCATACCAAACTAAAGTAAAAGGTGCAATAAGAACATCCATAAAACTTCACTAAAGTAGCAGAAACTACCCTAAACAGGCAAACCCAAGTGACTGTAAGTATGCAACACCGACCAACAAAGATGAATCTATGAAGACTCATCTAATCATTTGTTAGAAACTTAACATGCATGGAATTCCAAGCAATGAAAGCAAACTTCTAGCAGCTTTAACCCTTTTGTAAACAATCCTGAGAAAAAATGTATATTATAGCAGGGCCACGTGTATCTTATAGCACTGGAGCTATAGAGAATAGTCAAAAGTTCGCAACCATTGAGTGCTTCCCTAAACTAGTCCAGCATTGAAAGTCGATCAACTTCAGATCAGTACTCAACTTTAATTGCAATGGACTTCAACCTGATCAACTTCAAATAAATACTCAACTCAACTTTAGTTGTAATGCAACTTATAACCTAATCAAAATATCACAAGCAATTCAACAACCAGTCTATGCATTGATGATTGCTCTGCGATAGAGGAGTCGTATGGATGCCTACACATTTGGTCTTTTTTATAGTTATAAAAGGGAAAAAGCCATTAAAAAAAAACCCAAACTTTGCCCACCTTGACACATTTACCCTAAACTATTTTTTGTGACCCCAAAAACCCCAAAACTGTACCCGTGTGACACATTTACCTTAAAATTTTTTTAGTGACACCAAAAACCCCCAAACTTATGCCTGTGTGACACATTTACCCCAAACTTGTTTTTTGTGACACTGAAAACCCAAAAAAATTTCTGGGACACCAAATTATTGGGGCAAACATGTCACACGGATACAAGTTTAGGGTTTTTGATGTCACAAGAAGAAGTTTGTGGTAAATGTGTCACATTGTACAAATTTTGGGTAAAAATGTCACATAGGTACAAGTTTAGGGTTTTTGGTTTCACAAAAAAAAGTCTGGGGTAAATATGTCACAATGGGCATAGTTTAGGATTTTTGGTGGCTTCTACCCTTATTAAAATTAGATCACATTGAGGTGAATTTTCTCGTTACTTGCCCATGTGTACATGATTTATTTTTTAATGAATTGTAGGTAAATTTGTATACTGCAATGTGAAAATCATGTAGAATATTATTTTAGTTAAAACAAGAAAAAAAAGTTAAATGTACCGTGAAAGTTTTTATTTTAGCTGCTTTTAATATAAAATTTATAACATAATAAGTGAAAGGGTTAATATCACGAAATATACCAAATCGGTACACTTGTGACAAACTTATCCCAAATTAATTTTTTTATCACAAAAAACACTAAATTGGTACACTTGTGACAATTTTACCCTCCGTTAGTTTCCGTTAAATTTTACCATCAAATTTTTGAATTGGATGACACGTGACAGTTGACGGGGTATACCATTTTGGGGCTTTACCTTTCGTTTGTCACAGGTGTACCAGTTTGCGATTTTTCATGGTATTAATCCAATTAAATGGAGGTTAAATTCGTCACAAATGTACCAATTTGGAGTTTTTTGCAGTAAAAAAATTAGTTTTAAGGAAAATTTATCACAGGTGTACCAGTTTAGGATTTTTGTGATCAAAAAATTAGTTTCGGATAAATTTGTCACAGGTATACCAATTTAGTGTTTTTCATTATATTAACCCTAAATGAAAAACAATTCATGATTATGGACCACCTTATAGGTGGCAACGTGAGAACTTCTTGGTGTCAGGCTTGCCTTATGGATGGCAGGCAGAGAATGAATAAGTAAAGAGAAATCGGCAAAACAAGTTGTCCAGTTTCTCTTGCAATTTGTGCGGTGGTGAATGGAGCGTCACATGCCTCCAAATAACGGCTTAGTTAGCTTCTCATTCTCCAAAAGATAATAACAAGATAAACAAGATGAAAGAGAAATAAAAATGACAATGGGCTCTTTATAATTAAAACGAAAAAAGAGGGGATCTAGTGCGAGATTAGCGTGGGAAGGAGAATGAGAAGCTAAAGGAGCTGTTATTGGGAGGCAAACGATGGTGCATTCACCACCGCACATATTGCAGAAAAACCGAAACAACTTGTTTTACCGATTTCTCTTTGCTTATTCATTCTCTGACTACCATCCATTAGGCAAGGATGACACCAAGAATTTCTGACGTTGCCACCTATAAGTGGTCATAATTATTAATGTCTTTCATTTCTTATGTTATAGCTTTCATATTAAAAGCAACTAAAAGAAAATCTTTCATTATAAACTTTTAAATCTTTTTTTTTCCGGTTATTACAACTAAAATAATATCCTACATGATTTTTACATTGCAAAATAAAAATTTACTACTCATTTCATTTAAAAAATAAATCATCTACACATGGACAAGTAACGAGAAAATCACCTCAATGTGATCTAATTTTAATAACTATAAACAAAACCAAATACGAAAGATGACAAACTTGAAAGATCCAGTAGAATTTCTATTCACTCTTCACATTACTTAATTGTAGTGTCTCACCCAATTTAAAACTAATAGAAGTCTAATTCTTTAAAATCACAAAATTATTTACTTTAAACTTTTATGCTATTATTTTTTTATGTTACTTAAGGCTAGTTCTTCTCGTAATAGTAACATCAAATTAAACAGCTTAAATCATCGATACGTTCAGCTCGAGCCATAGTAGTCCAAGTTAACTAAAAAATATGATCATCTTGTGATTAGCAAAAACTGAAATGTATTTAAAAATGTGTTTAACTAAATTTCTTGCCTCACTGTTTTTTTAAGTACAATCCTACTTGTTCAACATGCCAGCCAACTTTTTGTTCAGAATAACTTAACTAGATATATATGTATTGTTTTTTAATTCAAAAAATGCGAAAAAAAGAGACTTATTACAGAGTACAAATATTCAATTGTTGGGTAATTCTTTGAAATCTCATTAAGTTAGGTAAAAATATGTGTGGTTGCTAATTTGGCTTTCATTGTATCTATAATATGTTAAAATGTTATTGCGGATACACTACAAAAGAACTGAGTTTTACATTTAAGTAGTAAAAGTTTTAAAAAAATAATTACTGAGAATTAGATATCATTCTTATTGGTGTCATTTCCTTTTTAATAGAAAGAAATGGTGTTGAATATCTGAGAAATTCTTGTCTGTGATTCTTTCCCAAATATGATGCATGACTATTTATTTGTGTAGGTTCCGGTTGCCAATTAAATCTCAATGGCAGTATGTGGTAGAAACAGCACCATTATTAGCTTAGCAACGCTCTTATCTTTTTATCTTTCTATTTCTTTTCCATGGACGTCTGTGTTCTTCCCTTTCTTCCTCATTCCCAAGAGACTACCAAAGTTACTTAATCAAACTATTCTAAACAGAAGCAATAAGCTTAATATTCGAACATCCATAGACCACGCATTAAAATACAAGACCGATCTTCTCTTACTCAGCCACCATCGTTTTACCTTCATCCACCATCGGACCGCCACCGCCAGCTAAAGTCGTTCGCAATCCATTCCTATTCTCGGACATAACCTTTGCAGAAACACACAGTCCCCGGATATGGAAAAGAAAACATAATCGACACAAACTTCACAGATTTACACTGGAGCCATTAAGTCCACACCACCATCTCACCAGAGGTCACCCACAACACAATCACCATAAAAGTGCAGGAAGAACACAAAACAGGGAAAACAACGCATGTTCAAATTCATTCTCCACAACCACGAAATATATAAAAAAAATTTCACTTGATGGCTAACAAAATGATTTTAACAGACAAAATCTATCAAACATGCTCATATTTGAACAACTACAGAGACTTTATTTTCTGGAAACGGGGACTCGGGCCGGGCTCGGATATGGGCTGATCTGATCCTACGGGTCTGGGCCACAGATACAAATTTGGAATCTTAAATCAGGCCCTTTCGATCTATCTAGACTCACATGATTAAAAAGAGAAATTCAGCCCAAATCTATTTGAGTGAAAGTAAGCCCAAACTTTCCAAGACGAAGCCAAACCCAAACTCAATTAAAATCGTAACAAGCTCATGTTTAATAAAACTCAACTTAGGTCCATCTTTTATTGTGAACTGATTAAACCCATGATTTTCTTTTTCTTTTTCATATTCCTTTCATCGTCTTCTTCAAGACAAATTGGGAAAACATAAATCCAAAAAAACGTAGCTCACTAAACCAGACTATCAAAACTCGAAGCTCATCATTCCAAAACGTCAAGATATCAAACATATATTCCTCGCCGATAACTTATTTTTATAGCAAGAACTATGTTTGTTAGTTATCATCTTCGGCCCTTGCCGGACAGCAATTCCATCAACATTCAGCCATGACTTACCGAGATAGAAGATGAACATTCTCGAAGAATCCATAACCTTGACCTTCTCCAGCCGTTTTATTGCAAATAGTCACCGTTTAACACGAACCATGCAAATACAACAACAGCAGAAACAAGGAATCAGTAACATACTCGAGGACGACAAAATGTAATGGAAATCAAATCCACCAATATGTGAAAGAAATTCTGGATTGGCAGGAAATTGACTTAGCAAACACATCCAGTAATCAACATTTTTTTTAACAAAATCATCTAGGATATGCCGGATTGGTTTCTAATCTATAAATAACAGGAGCTGATGGTCACAGCCACGGATCTAACTCGTGCATTTAATCGAACAAAATGGTGAGCATCGTGGAAAACAATTCTATATGCAATACTGAGTATACATTTCAATCCAAAGTATTTCTAGAAAAGGTTTTAATTCCGACCCTAATCACTTTCCAGACAAACATCAACGTCATTGACTTCAAACTAACCTTTCGTCTGCAAAATAACCGAATCAGAGTGTTTCGAGTCTTACCTTGCTTAGGAGGAATTCTGATCGCGATCATTAGTCAAGCTAGTACGATCACATCCTGGAGAGCGTCGCAGGTGGAGATGAGTGCCAGAAACAGAGCTTCTAGCGAGAATAGAAATCCTCGAATTCTCTCGGCCAAAGAACAGGGTGATGCAGGGAAGATTCGGGACGACGGCGAGTTTAATGGAGACGACAGCTTCGGACAACGTTCGATAGCGATTGTGACGGTTCGTGAAAGGAAAAAAATCGTCAAAACAAAGTGTTTTAGAGCTCTCTGAGAACTGGACTCGATGGAGATGAAGGTCACGGCGATGGATGGAGAGTTGAGTGTGTATTGTAGGAGAACGACCGGCGTGACGGAGCTCGCGGCGGAGTCACGGCGGAAGATCGCCACGGATGAACGGGAGTGGATAACGAGCCCTCAAAGACGTCACCGAGAGATTTTCTTTGTGTGTTCCCCTCTTTTTTTTTACTCTCTTTTCGTCACCTGCCCCTTCTAATCTCTCCTTCCGACCAGTTATCTTAGCCGGATCTTTTGCAGATCTCCCTTGATTTTCGCGATTCAACATATAGTTGCTTAAGTTGATTTTCTCGTTTGACTTGTTCAACAGTGTGTAAGCGAGTAGAGAACGGTGGGAGAGTGCAATCAGTCAGTCACAAGAGGTAAAGATAGGATTTTAGCACCCAAAAAAAAAAGATTTAAAGTAATTATCTAGAAGATATTGACCCACAAGTTTTGGTGGATATTGTTCCATCAAAGAAAATATTTAAGTAAATTCAAAGGGTTTTAAATTGCAACATTTAAAATAGTATATGTTATTCTCTGGGTCAATGAGAAGATTTAAGGATATTGTTCCCAATAAAAGAAACTTCATAACTCAAATACAAACTTTATATGGAATTTGATGGCCTAATACCCTAAAAAACCTCAAACTTTAGCTTTTCTCTCAATTTTACCTTTTTGTCTTATAAAAAACCTCCAACTTTAGGTCATGTCCAATTCCTATCTTAAACTTTTTTTTGTTCCATAAAAAACCCACAACTTTAGATATAGTCCCAATTCTACCATAAACTATTTTTGTATCATAAAAAACCCCCCAATTTTGGGTTCAGTACCAACTATACCCTAAACTTTTTATACGTCTCGTAAAAATTCTCAGTTTTAGGTCAAGTTTTAATTTCACTCTAATTACTTTTTTGTCTTATAAAAGATCATTAACTTTTACTTGAGTCTCAAATTTTTTCTCAATTAACCCTTCGTCAAAATTGCCCTTAGTGATTTTGCGCTCGTTGATCTCTCATGCTTGGGAATGTTCCATCTCTGGCGGTCAGAGAACTCGCACCCGGGACGCTCGAATAGCTTGTGCTCGAGATACTTGAACAGCTTGTTCTTGGGAGCTTTCCATCTCTCGGTTTCCAACGAGAAATTTTGGAATGAGGGTTAATAAGGGCAGATTTGTGACTCAAGTAAAAATTTATGATTTTTTATAAGATTGTAAAAATTTTAGGGTAAAATTGGGACTGGGCGTTCAAATTGGGACAAGATCTAAAATTAAGGGTTTCTCATAGAACAAAAAAAAATTATGGCAGAATTGAGATATGACCTAAAGTTGAGAGTTTTTTATGGAATCAAAAAAAGTTTATGGTAGAATTGAGACGTGATTTAAAGTTTGAGGTTTTTTAGGGTGTTAGACCGGAATTCGATGGAATATCCTTTTTATTTTTATTTTAACTTTAGTTTTGACTCATGTGATCCTAGGATTGATGTTGTAATGTTTTTTAGGTCCTTGCATATCTTCATCTACAAGATTCAAATCAACAGGGTAATTTTTTTTGTCTACTAATTTATTATTGATAATTTTTTTTATAGTGATAATATTTTTCTACTTGTGTTTATCTTTATTTCAGTATTTAATTTGTTTTTTCATCCTTCATATTCAGAAAAAAACGGCTTGCCACATGTTTGCTGGTCACCGGCAAAGCCGATATCAAGAACCTAACATCAGAATGAAGTGCATACGCTAAGAAAGGAACTGTTTTTATAATAACCAATTGTTCACATGGATGAGAAAGCAATGACTCTCACTCTCTCTCAATCTATAAGCTCCCCAAAATAATATACTCTAAGAGGGGTGTCGCAACTTCCCCGTGGGCGCCGGCCCTTGGTGGGCCGACAAGGGTGGTTAAGAGACTAATGGATTGTTAAGTCTAAACCCAGGACTTAACTCAGGCTATCTCAAGCCCATACCTTCTTGCAACTTAGGGTTGAAGTTATTAACATGAAAATTAATTTTATCTAAGAGTTGCCACTAATCAGTTTAGGGTGGGTCAATTAGAAATCCAAGTGAGACAATGAGAGAATCGTCTTACTCATACGAATCAGAGATTCAAATGAGTCAAGCGACTTGGTTACACTAGTTATCTAACTACTGTCCTTTCGGTACCCAACCTTATTCAAACAACATTTAAAAGTTATCGTGCAATCTTCCTACTTATTGTGAATCCTAGGATTCTAATCCTAACCATGCTAGGAAAACGACAATCAATGTATCGAAAGTGCATAAACAAATGCCTAACATGTCTCTAATCAGGTACATGCAAGGTCGAATTAAATACGCAATTCAAACATGCGAATCAACCAATCGTGTAATCTATCATGGCATTCATCATACAAGAAAGCGAGAAAAGGCAATTCCAAAGCCCAATTTCCATTTTCTTTAATTTTCGGAATTTTAATTTTATATATATTTTAAGAAAATAATTTTTTTTTAATATTAAATATTATTATAATAAAATATAATATATTATAATAATAATCAGACCCGATCGGGTCATCGGATCCGGGTTCGGTCAAAATCGACTCAGGTCTAGAAACCCGACCCAAATCAGCTGACCCGGATCGGATCTCCAGATCCGAACCAGGTCAGTGCTAACCGCAGTCAATGACCCGGGTTCTTCATTGGATCGAACCCGGCTGGGGTCCGGTCCTTGGAATATTCCAAAAAAAGGCCGGCCTAAAGGGACCGGACCGGTTGAAAGGGCCCACATACTGGTCCGACCGAGACTGCAGGCCCGTTTCAACCCGGTTCCTGCGTGACTCAGGCATGTGGGAACGTGGGTCAAGCAAGATCCGACGTCTCGCCGGCCGACCCAGCTAGTTCTGGCCTGGTTCTTGCCTCTAGAGGCACTCACAAGGCATTTTCAGGCCACCCAAGTCGCCAGACGACTACCTGCTTGCCAGCCGGTGACCACAACAAATCGGCTTCTCTTGGAACTTTTATCAAACACCAGGCGTGCACAACTAAAAAAGGTGACCTCCAACCTATTTCGGGGCACCGGCCTGCGCCGACGGCCAAGACTCACCTCCGAAGGCGACGTCTGGACCGGGATCAGGGTTGGTATGGGCCGGGATTCGCACTAAATGACCGGTGCAAGTCCCGGCCGACCTGCAAACAAAAACAGGGGAAAACAGAGGCCCGAGGAGTCGAACTGGTTGAGTCGCATCTGGGGGGTCTCCGATTGGCTTTCTGGCGACGGCGAGGTTGGTTGGATTCCCTTTGCAACCTGTAAATTCTCAAACCATGCTTTTTTCACTCTCAAATCTCTATCGTTTCACTCTTTCTCTCTTTGTTTCTCGAAAATGCCGACCGCTTCTCTCTCTTCATCGGGGCTTATATTGTGGCCGTCGGCCACCTCCTGACCGCACAAAGTCTGCTCTCCGTACTGTGCTTCCCCCTATGCTCGTTTTTTTACTTGGTCGAGCGGCATACTCAAGTTCCACTGCTCCTTGTTTGCCACCGTGACAATGGGGGGGAGAAGAGAGACAGAGAGAGAGGGATGGAGAGGGGATAAGGGGGCATTCAATGCCCTATACCGGGTGCTCCCTCTCCATTCATTCTTGCTTGGACGGAACGGCGGGGCTGTTCCACCGTTCATTTGATCCACAGCAACGGAGGGGAAAGAGAGAGGAAGAGAGGGGAAAGGTTGGCTCACGCGGTGGGGGAAGAAGAGGAGGCTGGGCCGGGCTGTGCCCAGTCCCGCGCAGGGGGAAAAAAGAAAAGGGAAAAAGGCTGGGTCGACCCGGCCCCATCCGATTTTTTTTTTCTTTTCCTTTTTTTTTGAATTTTTATTTTTTGAAAAGGAAATATATTCTAATAATGCAAAATATATCTAAGCAATTAAATGGAAATATTTTTGTTTTAGGAGTTAAAAATTTTATTCCTAAATTTTGTGTAATTAATTTAATTGGGAAAATTAAAATATTATCAACAAGGGGAACGAAGGAAAATGTTGCGTCCACCTCACTTGCCAAGTCAGAAATAAATTTACGCCATTCGTTGATCAATATGTGTTCAGTGGGGCCCACGTTTATCCTACATTTAAACTAGAGAAAATCAAAGGTACTCCTTAAACCCAACAATGACTTCATTGCGCAGAACATCGGGAAGGGCGTGTGGCGGGATCTCCTCCACCACCCGAGCCCATTTGTCTGCCACGCGCTCGTTTGTACCATTATGATCCAATTATTCCAAAAGGCCTATGGCATTGATACTATCCTTCTTTACATTGCTCGTGTTTTTGAGAAGGGTGGCCTTACTTCCTCCAACGAGAAACTCTTATGGACTGGCATAGTCGACATTGTAAAGATGATATGCATCCTCCCGGCCACTTTGCTCCTTGACAAGCTCGGGCGACGGCAGTTGCTATTGAGCAGCATTGGTGGGATGGTCGTGGCTCTTATCACCCTTGGAATATGCCTTGTGAAGATCGACCAAATCGACACGAAGCATAACAACTCAAATGATGAGAAGCAAATGTGGATGGAAAATACTTGCATCGCCTCATTGTTACTTTATGTGGCCTCCTTCTCTGTAGGGATGGGGCCTGTCACTTCAGTTTTCAACTCAGAGGTATTTCCACTTACGTTACGGGCACAGGGATGCGCAATCGCCTTTGCTGCGAACCAAGGGGTGAGTGCATTGATATCTTTTATATTCTTAGCATTGGATAAGCCGATCACCCTCAGTGGGGCTGCCTTCTCATTTGCGGTGGTTGCAATCATAGCTTGGGTATTCTTCTTCATCACAATACCGGAGACCAAAGGACTGACGCTGGAGGAGATGGGCCAACTTTTTGGTGAATGGATCCAGCGGAGGTCTCCAGTAAGGGAGATTGAAATGCAGGGAACAACGGGGGGAAGCGATCGAGGCAACCGCAACTAAGGGAATAATTATAAGATTAGGGTGTCTGATAAACATAAATTTCTTTGTTACTTGTTAGGGTATTTCTTTTTTAAAGATTAGACACGCATCATGCATATGTCATGGGTCGATCGATCTAGCGTTCCCACACCCGTGCGGCCTTAGGAATTTCTCCCCAAGTAAGCCTTCCCACACTCACACTCACAAGAACTTTAGAGAGAGAAACTCTAGAGAGAGAAGCTCTGAACTTGTATTGCTTCTTGAAAATGAGAGATGATAAAATGAGGGGAGGAGACCCCATTATATACAAGTATCGGGCTGACCGTATCCGTAGATCTCACCCCGATCTCAACGGTCGAGATCGTACTCCCCCAACTACCCCAACTACCGCATTTATTACGGAAGGGTACAATTACCGTATCGCCCGCCCCCAGGAGTATTCTAGAAGACATCAAGAAAACCCTAGTACTAGAACACTCGGGGCCCGCCTTCTCGTCCAAGGGTCGGTCACGGTCCATCGTCCAGAAAACCTCAGGAACGATCCAATTCTTCGGGCCGTGACACATAGCTCTTCTTCTTATCATCACCCATTTGACTGAATGTTTGAGTTAGTTTTAAATTCTCATCCCGCTCCATTTGACCGAGTTCATGTCCATCTTTTATTGCTGACTTGCGCCCAATACGTCTATTAACACAAGTGATCGGATTGCGGCGATCCGATTTTTAGCTCACGTCTATTAACTCTCATCTATTAACTTAAAGTGATCCAACTTGCCAACTTAGGATCAATCACAACGATCCAATTTTTCGCGAAGAAGTACACATATCATCTTTCAAATTTTTTACCAATTAGATGGTTTTCATCACCGAGTACAATGACCAATAGCCATCCAATAAATTATTGTATATGCAAAGAAATAAAAGGGAAAGCCGGCTTGTTTAAAATTGAAAAAACAATGACCGCAACTTTTATAGTTTGAATGTTGAGAACAATGTAAAGGAAACATATTAACAAATGTTCAAATAGAAAAAATCACATTTCTTTTTTGGCTAAAAAATCAAATAGAAAAAAAAAAGACAGTGAGGCAGCAAAACAGATAAGTTATTCGAGAGTAACTGACGACACTTAAGGAGGCCTTTCTCTTAGTGGATTAACCAACACTTTATGATGTAGAATGTGATCGTCTTTTGCTCCATTCAAAATTCTTGCTTGATAAGCTCAATTATAAGGGGGTTTAAAGGCATAAGCTTTTGAGAGTGGAGTAGAGAGGATGAGCTTTTGAATTAAAATTAGAGTTGGGTTTATAAGGAAAATGCCCACAAAAGAAAAAAAAAACACTCTATGTGGAATGGCGAATTATTTTAGATTGCGGTGGAATGATTGGTGACTAACAATTTGGGGATGGATGAATTCCATGTCGAGTGCCTGTGTGTATGGATGATTGAGGATTGTAAATTCCAGGAGTCCCTCTGAAAACTCTCAGCCGCATTGCATGAGTTGGCTTTTATAATCGGGAAAGCTAGACTGAGCTTTTTAATGTTGAAAAATTCAGACAACCTCCTTCAAAGTGCTCGAAGCACCGGTGCAGAGTAAGAGGAACCACAGAAACAATTCAAGCTTCTCGATGACATATGAATTGTGTGAGCCACAGCGTTCTAGTATTTTCTATTGTTTGCTTACAGCACGAAAATTGATATCTCCTAGGGTAATTTGACCATGTGTTATATATTACAGCAATGAATAAAAGAACTTCTATTCAAGGAGCGCCTGAACCTATGCTTAGTTCAAGTATTCTGCTAATTAGTTTCCTCTAAAGTTGAAAACTGACACTTTAAAGCAATGACGAATCTTATATGGAATGCTCTTTTGGAGTTATTATACATACTAGTAAGATCCAAATTTTAATTTGAGACCTCATTTCTCAAGGAAACTATAGTATAATATTATTTTATTGAACACTCTATCATATTATGTCATATCATTTACTATGGAGTAAGAATGTAGCGATTAAAACCATTATCTCCTAAAATTAGGTTTGATCAAACGAGGATTTTACATGAATTTGCCTTAAGCATATATTTTCAGAATTAAATAGCCAATCTTTACATTCTATACCCAATTACCTTTATCAATCTATTCTCAAGTTGTCACCTCGTAACTTGAAGAACAAAAATAGAATTTGAGAAATTTTTCTTTTTCCATCAATTGATTTTCTTCGAGTTTTTTTTTTCCTAAAAATGAACTTTGGAATGTTGATGGCAGATAGCGTATCCTGTGCCAATAGTGGTCGGCCGTAAACTTAATGCTTGTAGTGCGAGCGAAAAAATTATTTGCTCTATGATATATTTTATGAAAATACGTACAGCAGGTTTAAATTATTGATAATAGCAATTTCATATTGTAAAAGTGTCTAATTATGTAAAAAACGAGTGTTCGCACTGCAAAAAATTTTCATAAGGTCTGCAACGTCTATATTGAATTCATATTAAACTGTGATGAAAGTATTTAATTACATAGAGTGGGAAAGTATTGATGAACAAGGGAGACAAAAGAAAAGAAGAAAATTATGAGTTATTCAGTAAAAATAAGGGTACTTTATTTAACACAAACTGTCCACGTGCGACTTCTTTCACCGTTAATGGAAACATCAAAGAGGTGCCCGAGGAGATTACGGAGCAAATATCTTCTGATTTAGTTGAAGCTTTTGAAAGCGATATCTCAGACAATCTGAAAAGAGTGCTGGAGCGCAATAAAGTCTTACTTGTTCTCAATGACATTCCTCAACTCCTAAATCTCAAATTTAATTTGGGCTTTAGTACACTTTTATGCCACTAATTACTTTGATTAATTCTATGACTAATACTGATAGATTTTTTTCCGCAGCAACTTGCAGAGTGCTTACTCAGTAAAATCACGAGGGAAAACAAACAAGAAGTGATGAAAAGACGGAACCAAGTTATTGTTTCAGCCTTTTAGGTCAATTAGTACCTGTTTTTGATTGCTAGAGGTGGTTGAGATACTTGGCGGGAACTTCATGGATTGTATTTATATCTATATAGGATCAATTGGTACTTATTTTATGTATTCCTATCTAGTGCCTACACATATACTATTTTCAGTGCGCTCCATATTAGAGAGTAATGTCTACGGTTTTAGCGTGGTTCTTTTGGAAATTCTGACCGGAATGAGATTCATAGACGAAAATCAACGTTCCGGTCGACATAACATTGTTGGCTGCATCTAGGAAGGAAAAGAAATTTGTACAAATTGATGGTTCCAAGGCTTAAAGAGTTCTCAAAAGAAGGTGTCCAGATTTCTGTCAAGTTGGTTGTGCGCTGCCTCAGCCTAGATCCAAATGCTCATCCCAGATGAGTAAAGTTGTTAAAGTTGTGACGGATATCCAAGATCTTTCATGTACAAAAAAGTTCATCAAATATTCAAAAAGAGACGGGAACGCTAGTAGTGGAATGCCATCTAAATATAACCATCGTCCAAAGAATGCAAGTCTTTCAATTACGGACAGAACCAATGCATATACGTGCCACCACACCACCGGTATCTAACAGACAATGGTAAACCCAATTGTCCCATTTGTTTCCCTTTCTTCCCTTCCTTCTTTGGTACAGGAGTCTCGACTTTCATATGAACATTCACTCCTAATTACTGAAATGTTGATGGAGTAAGATGCAATTTGAGTTATGTGGTATTTGTAAAGTTATCCTTTGAGAAGTAGCAAGGTGAAGCCTAAAACTGGCGTCGTCTAATGAGAAGTATGCTTGAGTTTTTATTCCCTTTCCCTTGGTTATATTTCCTCTTTAGTTTTTTTAAAAACAATGATCACATTTGTGGACGCATGCAGTGGCGACAGAGGTAAGGTCATATGTCTTGTTTATGTACCATTTCCTTCTAAATTTCTTGGGTCGCGCTTTTTCCACTCATTTTTTTTACTAAAACACTCATTAATACAGTGTTTTGACAATTATACCGTTCACGAGTCCCACCTTTACTATGTGTTTCCCCTTTTGTGGTTTCCTTCTTCTTCTTTTCTTGTGGGTCCCACTTTCCTTCATCTTCTTCCTCATCTTTTTATTTCTCTTCAGGCAATTATCTTCCTGATACCCTATGGCGGAGTTGAGGAGGACGCGGAGTGCAAGTGGTAAAAAACCACCTCGAAAAACAGAATGAAAAACCACAGCTTGAAGCTCCAATTCAATTATAGACAAGCTTCTTCACTGTGTTCAAGTAAGAAACTAGAAAACAACCCAGGCCGAAACACCACCATGAAAAACAGAACAATATAGAGATACAAAAATTTCTCCTCCATAGTATAGGAAGTTAGCAAGTGGGGTCAAAAAAAATTTTTTGAACTCAAGTCGGTCTTCAAGAAAGGGAAAATGAAGGTTGTAGCAGAATGCTTTAACTTCTCCTCATGGCACTTGGCAGTATCAACTACTTAAGGGCAACAAGCAATTAGATCAAGATGTAAAGAACCCGTACTCCTTGACCGTCGCCACTCCACACGGATTGTGCATCGACCCTCACCACTCGCACCATCAGTGGCGGCAGATTCAGAGTGATGTGGAGGTCCTGAGCTTCGATCACCATCACATGTAGGTACTACAGCTTTGGAGAATGGCAGACCATACAGCGCATGTGAGCCACGTACAACGCCTTCGAGCTCCACGCCTTGGATGCCAATCCAAACGAAGAGCTGGATGTCGCCGGAGATGCAACTATTCTTTGCTGCATCGCTGCCCTCAAGGTGGTACCATAGTGGATCGTGGACTGGCACGTCGGAGAGGCCGAAGCAGACGCCGCAGAGGAAGGTCTTCAACGGCATGTCTCAGACGAAGATCTCCAGAGTGGAGCCTTGCCGACTTAGGCTTGTTGTGGCCTCACAATTCCGATGATATTACCATTTGCATCCTCATCAACTTTACCCAAGGATACCACGTTTTACAAAAAGTGTAAAAGGAGAATTGCCTGCAAAAAACATAGAAGGAAGAGGATGAAGGAAATTGGGACCCACAAGAAAAGAAAAGAAAAGAAAAAATCCAAAGCATAGTAGCTCTCGAATCTGCTCGAACTTTAATCCCGCCACCAAAACTTTCAACCATGCAGCAAAACCACTAAAACCTTCACAAACACAATCTCCAACCATTAGGGACCCATAACAACCTAAGGTCAACAACCCCCTTTTTTAGATAAAATAAATAATTACTCAGATAGACAAGCCACTGATTCCATTGTACACTCTCATACACCTTCTTGCGAGTCGTGAAGCTTCGGACAAGAGAAAATCACATGTCATCAGTTTAGCTAGTACAAGTCCTATGTAGCATCAACTCTCCCAAGACATCAGATATACATGAGTTTAGAAACAAATATAGCAATCATCTATAGCGTAGCATGATCAATGAACCATTTTTTATGACTCCTTAGCATAAATAGGAAAGTTGGTATAAACCAACAAATTATTCAATCCGATTCTTTTGAAAACACAAACAGGGAGGATGTGAGATAGATCCCATCCTTGTCAAAAAGGCGAAAAAATGCAACTTCCACAACACAAGGACATACATACCTTTATACATCCCATGTACGCTCCATATCTTCAGCATCAAGCTCTTCATACAATGCATACTAAATCCTGAAACACCAATAGAAACAGCATGAGGCATATTTCATCTCGAGAGTAAATATAAGCATATACATTTCACGAATATATACCTACCACAAATAGATAAAACGTTGCCAGTACCGCTTCTCCTCAGCAGGCGGCACATTGGCAATTGCACGCTCATAAACCTCCCTAACCCTCTCTTTATTGCCCACACTTTCTTCCAAGCGAACGTAATCGAACCATGAATCATAATTCAACGGATTCTTTCTGACCTCGTCCTCATACTGAAATCTCCTCTTACCCACAATAGCATCGTCAATCCCTTCCCTATCTCCATACTGCTTTTCAAAAGCTACAAACTTTCTATACAAATCCTCTGCCCTTCCTTTCGGAATATGATCTAGCGCAAACTTACATATGCACCTCGACCTCTCGCTCTCCTTACAGCGCTCCTCAAATTCTGCGAATGCCACAAACAACATCTCCGCTTCGTCATCATCAGCGAATTTCTCCACCGCTCTCTCATACACATGCCTAGCTCTAGCAACCTCGCCATTCTTCATTTCGAGTTTCGCATACTTAATCCAAGCACTGACCTTAGGATGGCACCGCAACGAATCTCTCGTAAATTCCCCTCGCGCGCTCAACCTCATCGTACCTGAGCTCGAACTTAATATAAGACAACCAACCTTGCTGGTCGGGCATCCAATTCATCCACCTCTCGAAAATCTGCCTTGCGCCCGCTACATTGCCCAGCTTCTCCTCCATGTGTATATATTTATACCACAGCTGATCTACCCTCGGCAAGCGGGATATTCCGGGCGTGATTTATGAACTTGTTCTTCATCTCCATGTCCACGTACTTCAACCACAGCGTGTGGTTGCGGTAATCGACCTCGAGAGCGCGCTCCCAGGCCGAGCGCGCCCCCGGTTGAAGTCCTTCTGACTGAGACTCCTCCCACTGGGCGGGCGTACTTGACCCCACACGCTGACGTTCCATCGGACGTGGCGGATGAGGTCCTCGAACTCCTTGCGCTTCCGGAGGCGGTAATCGCCGAGCTCGGTGTGACCAGTGATCTTCTGCTTCGGGGGCCGGAGGTCTTGTTCTTGACCCGGGTGGGACGCGGGAGCTTCACCTCCGTGTCCCGTCAGGGTCCGGTCGGAGTCCGCCATTGCCCGAGCCTAAGGGTTTAGCGGTGATGCGAGGGGGCGGACGAGACCGGAGAAAGCGAAAGAGGGAAGAAGAAGAAGATCGATTGAGGTTGAGGCAGGAAACCCAAGACGGAGGATGGGCAACGGCACGAGAAGAAAACAGGGGAGGAAAAACCCACCGATTTGGTGCCTATTGGAGGTCGGAGCTGATAACATATATCAATTATCATCATATTCATACACTTAATCAAATAATAGGGGATAACACAAGCGCTTAGCGCGTAATTAAGTAATTATGCATATAAAAATAATAATTTTCCATGAAATAGGTGAGTAGGAAATATTATTTTAGCCAAAAGAAAAAAAAAGGGCGAGTAGGAAATAAAAGAATTCAAGGTAATTTCTTAAGTTTACAAGTGAGAAGACAGAGAATTCCCTAAAAAATCTCCAACTTTAGGTTAAGTCCCAAATCTGCCCCAAACTTTTTTTTGTCTCAGAAAAAACCTCAAACTTTAGATCAAATCCCAAATCTGCCATGAACTTTTTTTTTGTCTTGAAAAAAACCCCAAACTTTAGGTTCAATCCCAAATCTGCCCCAAATTTTGTTTTATGTAAAAAAAAATCACCAAAATTCAATTTATTTTCAAAAATATACCTCGATGATCCAGTTCCAACTTGACGTGACATTTCCACGTCGATAATAAATGATTTTATTTGATTTTATTTTGGAGAATTTCAACATTTTTTATTTGGTTTGATTTGTTGTTGAAGTGAAAATGCAACGTCGATCTGTTCCTATCGCCCTATTACTTTGCTGATGTTGATTTGTTATGACGTGAAAGTGTCACGTCAAGTTGGGACGGGATCACGGGGGTATATTTTTGAAAATAAATTGAAATTTGCTTATTTTTTTACATAAAACAAGATTCGGGGTAGATTTGGGACTGAATTTAAAGTTTGGGGTATTTTCCGAGACAAAAAAAAGTTCGGCACGGATTTGGGACTAGGACCTAAAGTTTGGGATTTTTTTCGAGACAAAAAAAAGTTTGAGGCAGATTTGGGACTGGACCTAAAGTTTAGGGTTTTTTCTTAGACAAAAAAAAGTTCGGGGCAGATTTAAGACTTGACATAAAGCTTAGGATTTTTTGGGGAATTCACTCCTATTTAGAAAGTGGAGTTATTAGCAATTGTATTTTAGGGAGAGATTGTAAATAAATGTTCCATAGACATCGCAAGGTAAAAATTATCAACATTCCTTTAATTAAAATCTTGATCATACAATACTCAACTCTTGGAGGATTCTCGTATAACAAAAACAAAAAATCTATAAACTTATCTAATTTAAACACGCACAAAAATAAAAAGAATAACATTTAAGGAAGGTGGTTCAAAATTATGACATTAGTTGATCCACTTCTTTTATCGATTTTATGATTAATGAGATCCCAGTGAGGGTTATTTTGGATTATTCAAATCTCAAAGCGCGTGTAAAATTTTTTAAAGGATGGAAATAGCATAAGCCCTTTCTTTTTCATGAAATCTGTGAATTGGATGCGTTCTCGCAGTCAATCGATTTCTTAAGTCGAGAATAATAGAATTTGTAAAATGACTCGGCAGAAATTAGTTCAAAGATAACCCTCGGATCAAGGAAAAAATTACGTGGGGTTGCAAAACTAATCACGACATTATCCAAATAGCCGACAAATTAGAGTTTTTTTTTTTCGGCCAAGCTATACGATAGGAAAGTAATTACAGTTATTTTCGTTAGTGTCGAAACCTTCTAACTATATTAACTGGAATGATCACGTGCCCCTCGCACGTGCTCTCCTAGCGTTCAATTAATTTTCGGTTTCTCAGATGTAATTTTGTGTCCTCATTTAGAACACCAAACTGTGGTTAATTTCCCGTCTTTTTTTTTCCATCTTTTTTCCTTTAGAGAATTTTAATTAACCTGAAAAAACAACCAACGTTCTGATACGAGGTGGACGCTGAAGTTGCGAGCTGTCGGTGACGTTAAGAGTGGGTACAACAAACTAACGTCTCCGAGGTTATCCGATCATAATCTTGGCGAATCTCAGCATACGGTCTCAAAACTGACCCAAGAAAGAACTCAGAATTACCCTAAATCTCTCCCTCCTTTGTGCCCATTCGAAAACAAACACTGACATCCGAAGCCTTCGTACGTTTCTGGTTGTTGATCCTTTTACCGTCTTCATCGAGCACTGCATTCCGCGTCTGTCGCTGTACCCAAAGAGCTCATTTTGCGTCTCGAGGATGGAAGACTTTGGCTCCAAGAAACGGAGAATGCTGCAGCCCGCGGCGGCTCTCGCGAAGAAGAGGAAGAAGCAGAAAAGGTTGATGGCTGGGAACGCACCTGCGGAGTGTCCCCGACAGTGTTCGGTCGAGGGCAAAGACGACCCGAATGGTCAGAACAGACACTGTTTCGACGGTTCCGAGAAGGTAATGAAAGCTCGGACTGCCCAACTTGCGATGATTTACGATAATGTCGGTTACCCAGATGTGGAGAGGATGCTCCGCACCGAGAAGTCGAAGCAGCGGTTCGCTGGCGTGATCCTGAAGGCAAAGTTGTTGATACACGGTGAGGCAGACGTTCAAGAAAAGCTGGCAAGCACACCGGTAATTATTTGTGGAATCTTGCAACAAAGATCGTCCGTTGAAAAGCTGGCAAGCAGACCGGCAATTAGTTCTGGAATCTTGCGACAAAGATTGTCCGTTGAAAAGTCGGCAAGCAGACCGGCAATTAGATCTGGTATCTTGGCAAGCAGACCGGCAATTAGATGTGGTATCTTGCAACAAAGATCGTCCATGAAAACAGAACTGAGAAGGGAACTCGAACAGAAAAGAGAGGCGGCTCAAACCAAAGTCGGGAGCATGAAGCGGACAGCAGACCTTGCAGAGAATTTGGATGCTTTAAAGGAGCTCAAGGGGGGTGTTCAGGCGCTCTCCTTGGGTGATGGAAGTGTTTCACGGCGCTCGGAGAGAGAACCCGCTGGAGAAACTCGGGTTGTTCTTGAAGGATGCATCTGTAGATGAAGATATTGAAGCAGACCTACTCGACAGAGAAGGAGGAGAGATCTACTGATCACCCTGGTTTTTTGTAGTAATTGTCAAAAATCCCGAGATTCACTTCATGCTGAAGCTACAAACTTATTAGCTAATGATGTGTGATTAAGTAGTGGTACATAGAGACTCATGATACTTTTGTAATTTTGTGAGTCCTCTCCAAAGTGTAATACATGCGACCATGAGCCGGTAAAACTCACTGTATCGACTGCAATTTTGATTCAATACGTTTGCAGCTCAACAGGGGAAACAGATTTTTGACTCTCAATGTCCACATGTGACTTGTTTGATTTGTATAATGATTCCAAATTTGCAATTTGTTCACAGATATTCAGCAAACCCTGAATATTTTTCCGGATGGTTTGCTTTTCTATCGAGTTGTCACGGGATTCTGCTATAGTTCCTATCGACACTTTTGGTTGGATCTGAACTCTGTCCTGAGCTAAACTGGTAAAAGGTATAGGTTGCTTATTGCCACCGTAAAGGACTGATAATTCTCGACACGAGCCATTAACACATAAAACGATATAATAGTGCTGTCTCAACAATATTGTACTTCTGCAGACCCTCCTTGTCTCCTTTTAATCATCCTCATAGCACACCCTACCAAATCTTGCTTGTACATGCAGCAGAACCCTCTATGAATACTCACGAAATCCAGAGTTTTCAAGGGTGGAATGGGTCCATTTCGTAGAGAGAGCGTATATAGAACCAGAGAAACAGAATACATGAATATTACTTTCCAAAAAAAGATTGATATTGATTCAGAACTCGAGGGAAAACAAATTTGTGTCGATCACATAGCACAACAATTTCAATACCTGTTCTACATTTTACAGGACGCTCCTCGACTTTGCATTCATGTACCAGGTCATCCTTATTTTGCGGCCAAAATAATGAGTTTTGACTCTTCTCTCGTCATAGGCCTTCCATGTCCAGGCTCCCGATTGCGATGCTCTTACTTCTACATCAAATGAGTTTCTCTATACGAGAACAATATATTACAGCACAACCAATAATTATTGGTCTCTTGTGCCTAACAATATGTTGAACCCGAGTTCCATCCACGCCATGCTGCCTTTTTTTCTACTCTTGCTTTCTTTTGCATAAACCATGCCTATTTACATTGAACCTTTGCTTCTCAGCACGTCCTCGCAACCTTCAGTGCCAGATCCGACCCAACCACCCGTTTTCCCAAGCTTTAAAATCAACAATCCTTCTCTTATTTTTCATTCCAGAATCACCTTGTGTCTCTACTGACATAAAACTATTCGATGAGTCCAAGCCAGTTGATTCCCTCACAATCTCGTCCACGAACTCTAACACCTTACTCATCTTAGGGCGTGACTTTGGGTTTTTATGCAAGCATTTGTTGGCTACCGTTGCAAGCTTGTACACAGAATTGACCTGGTATTTCCCTTCAAGCCTGCGATCCACTATCAACTCAAACTTCTTTGAATCTGATAGGTATGGCTTCACCCATTCTAAAAGCTTCTGTTCACTCTTGGGGAGGTTACGATCTCTAGGACGCCTACCAGTGATTAGTTCCTAGAGGAAAACCCCATAGCTCCATACATCACTCTTTGATGTGATACGGCCAGTTTGCAGGTATTGAGGAGCAGCATATCCAATGGTTCCCACAACCTGGTATAAAACCATCATTAACAATACAAGAAAAGCAGTTAGAATCGTCCATTGCACAAAAAATGTCAAGGAAGACTTGCATGAAGGTGACACTATGTTGTACTTTAATTTATTCATAGTTGTACCTTAATCGAAAGAGTAACAAATTTGTGCAAGTGTCAATGTTTTTAGCATGATTCGCTTCTAACAAAGGAAGAGGGCAGGTGTAAAATTTTAGCGCCCCACAAGGCATACAATATGTAGAAATCACTTTCATGATGTCATTCAGGTTTTACCAAACTTCTCACGGATGCAGGCACTATTTTTGTTTTAATAAGTCTAGCAATGAAGCATGGCAAAGAGATTAAAAGGATATCAGGGTTTTCTATGGAGCTGTACCAAACTCGGAATATTCTCAAAATTGAGTTGGGTTCCACATTCATACAGAGTCACATGCATGAAAAGCTGATTTAAGTAAATGAAACACACAGGCCCATTTTAGCAGTTGCTGGATGAAGTACATCATCCCAATCACTAAAAAGTCAAAGTAACAAGAACATACCTGCCAACGGAATTAAAAAGGGATGAATTGATCTAAGTAGAGTATTATTAAATTGTCTGCCATAGTAAATGGTCCATCAGAGTGCTAGTGGTACCTTTTAATCTCTATGAATATACGTACTGGATAAAGACTGTTGTAAAGCTTTTCGACCAAAAAAAAAAAAGACCATTGTAAAGCTTTAACAAACAATTAATGCTAGCCGTTGAAGCATCAGGATTTGTGTCATGGCTTTTTGTTAACAATTGACGCTGCCCAACTTTCTTTCAGAAACGTTAGAGCTTCCAGAGACAAAAAGTACAATAGCCTAGATTACTAAATGGTTCGTAGAGAACAAAAATCTTCATGCAAAAGTCATCATACAAACATGCCCAATTAGCTATGGACCTTTTCTTTCTGTGACTAGACTGTCTTCATAATAATGAAAATGAATATTAGACAAAGATCCTTAAAAAAAATATTAGACAAAGAACAAAGAGAAGGTAAAAATGATGGGAGATGCTACTGAATAGAGCTTTAGTTATTTAGCACTGAATTATGTCTTTAATTTACGTAGGAACATATGGACAATATATAAAAGAATGATCCATCTATATGAGCATACCACCGATGATACAGGAATGAGACCCTCTTGAGGTCCGAGTCTTGCTAATCCAAAGTCCGACAACTTGGCATTCCATTGCTCATCCAGTAAAATGTTCGATGATTTGAAATCTCTAAAAATTATCTGTATCAGAAATCACCCAAAAGGTAAGTAAGAAGGCAGGCCCTGCCTTTCAGATGTGTAATCCTGGCCAATGAGAAAGGTTGCTGCCATGTCACTATACTAAAGAAAACGATTTCAGAAAAAGTAGAAGTTGCTCATAATCATTTAGAGTCATCCCATTGACTCCCATATCTAGGCAAAGAAATGAAAAAGGAAACATGAAAAGAAGAGGATGAGAAAGGAAATTTCAGTTCTAATGGACAAGTGGTGCCTAAGTGCTATGGAAATGAGATGGCTGAACTTGAATGAAGAGAAACAAATGATGCCATTTATGAGTCAACATAAAATGGATCAAGGTACTAACCTGGAAGTCCATCTGCTCATGTAAGTACGTCAGGCCACGAGCAGTATCTTGAGCTATTCTTAGTCTCATTTCCCATGGAAGGGGTGTTTGGGAGCGAGATGATAAATGATCATCAACGCTTCCATTTGGCATATACTCACATACCAAAAGCCGTTGAATTCCTTTTTCATCGTCCTCGGCACAGTATCCAACTAATTTTATAAGATTTGGATGCTCAACCACACCAAGAACATTAACTTCTGCCACCCATTCTTTAAGTCCCTGCAGATAAACAGCAAGCAGAAAATACACTATTACGCATAATCTTAAAAACAGATACACATGATTAGGGAGGATAAAGTTTTACCTGGGTTCCTTTCCGGCCCAGCTGCTTCACGGCCACTTCAAGTTTTTTAGATGGATCTTCTGTAATCTTGATTGTACCTCTATAAACAGACCCAAACCCACCCTCTCCAATCATGACAGAGCGGCTGAAGTTCTTGGTGACTGATTTGAGTTCTGAAACAGTGAAGGCTTTGAGATTGCTGGGTTTCTGCGAAACATTAGGAAAGGCAGTCCTCCCCATAGAAGTTGAAGGGTCTGCATTACCAGTGGTCGTCAATGAAACCACAGGAGGAGCAGGCTGCTCTCCGCTTGCATCATTTGGAATGCTGTGTTCTGCTCAAACACAAAATCAGCATATTAGACAAAATGAGTAACCGCCGATTTGAGTCACTTAGATGAACAACTAGCACCAAGCCACTTCATCTAAACAGGAATTTAAAGATGAATTAGCTAATCTGCCAGTTGGCCCAGCACATGTTACTTTTCCAATTCAAGGAAATATTCAGTCCCAGATAGAGGAGAGTATGTAGCCACCCAGGTTAATACCTGTGGTCTACAACAAATGACTTTGACAACATACCTCAACTTGCAATCAAAGCGGTGGAAAAAGATGAGCAGCAATGAATCTACCAGATCTCTTGATAAAACTAAATAATTTAATGCAATCAATCAACTCCTCAATGAGCTTCACCACTATCAGCTCCAGTTCATCACATAACCTCACTCAATGCTTATTGAAACGCTAAAGCTTTCTTCAAGCAACTCAGAATGACAAATGTCTCGTCTACCTGATGTACGACTTTCTCAATCTCTAAGGCACTGAACACTCACTTCTTATGATATCACATCCTCAACCTAGTCAAGATTTTTCACAAACTCATGTCTTCCTGTGAGATACTTTGCTCTCATCACCATTACTAGATGATCTACAACCACAATAACTGTTAGTCACTCGACAAACCAACACTACCAAATAAAACTCTGGGAACAAAGAGCGCTCCTAAGGACGCTGGCAATCAAAGAGAGCCTCAGAGAGTAACTTGGCAAGTTCTGATTGGGCTACAGCATAAGTCGATAAAGTGTGAAACGGAAATTGCACAGCAAATCCAACAAAAGAGTTACATAAACTAGGCATAACAGCACATTTAGAGAGCTAAAAACTCCAACTCGACAAATGTTAGTGGGGCAAATGCATGAGTCACTAAAGCACAAAACCAGAATTAGACTATAAATTCACAATAACAAGCTACATATAATGGTAAAATACCCCACTTTGCTTCTTTTGGGGTTTGTAATGGTCCTATGGTCTACATCCACTTAATAACTTAAACTTTCAGATTGGACTTTTAATTTGGTGCTAGAGCCAACTTTCAATTTTTCATGCCCCATTAAATCTTTTATTTTGAGTGGGATATTTTCTCTATGTTATCATTAAAGTGCATTGATCATATGGTTTTATTCGGACTTGCACATGAGAGGGGACATTAAAGTATGGATCATCACTTGTTTACGGAGCTTATAATAACCATCGTTTTAAGTAGCAGCTGATAGCAGTCGGCAAGAATGAAATTCACACCAACAACAGCCGCTATCGGCCCTACTGTGGTGATTACACCTCCAAGAGGCTCATATGCCCGCATCTGCAATTATTACAATACAATCCGTAACACAATTTGAAAATTTGATAATAACCTTGTATACATCTAGTCTCCCTCGCCCTAATAGCTTAAGCCTTTGGCTGGACTTTGCCACATAAATCAAACATTAACTTCAAGTTCATTCCTTCACCAGACCAAAAATTAATAAAAAGTACGTTGCTTTCCCTTTTCCCATATGTCCCTCCAACAAAAACAAGCAGGACATTAAGAAGTAAGATCTTCATATCGCCAGATAAAAAGTACAGTATTTCTACAGAATGTAAACAGGAATTCCAATAACCTATCCACAAATGGGCTCGATAATAACTCCCTAAGCACTCTAATGAAGAAATTCTCCCATCCAAAATTAGTGACTGAGGCGACTATTGTTAAGTCACTCTACAAGCTTGAAGCACGTTTACAGTGGCCAAAATAAACTAGCAATCCAAATCACAGCACACTAATGCTGTGACAACATTTGGTTTTGTACACTGAAATATAATATGCATCAGAAGAGGTCACAGTTCTGAAGATACAGTAGAACGGCCAGAGTTTCATACAGTTAGCTGTCACTGCCTCATTCATAAACATTTCAAGAGTAAAAGATCAGATATCCGATTTGAAAGAACATCAAAGTTCATTCAGATAAGTATTGACTTTCCAATTTTCCTCTTCATAAAGCTGGGCCTGCAGCTCTTAACTTGTTCTATCAAATGTATAAAATGAAAGTGAAAGAGAATGACATGCATCATTCCAACAGAACAATACTCTCCGCTAATTATTACCCTTACCTTTAGTCCCTGTCAGATGATTGCAACAGATTTCATCAGGTGATGGACTCTTGAGATTGAGACAATCAATAATGCTCAGCCGTTCCAAGTTTGGTGCAATGCGTAAGCCACTGGAAATGCTAATGAGTTCAGGCAATGAGAATAAGGATATCTCTTTCAACTTGGGGAGGAAGCAAATACTCTCGTAAAAAGAAGCATCATCACACCTAACTAAACTAAAGACAAGGGGGCAGGCTTCGACTTTGAGCTCTTCTAAGCTATCCAGGTTTATTAGGAGGCCAGGTGTGAATATAGTAGTCAACCGAGGACATGTGAGTAAGGCCAAGCATTTAAGATGAGACAAGCATCCTCGATTTATTGGCCCCTCATAAATGCCCCTCAAACTCTTCATATGATATACGTAGAGATACTCAAGTGATCCGAGAAAACTCTTACCATCCTCCCATGATTCCAATACAATTTCACCTCTATCAGCTTCATCGTACATGTCACTTCCATCAATAATAACCTGAATCTGGTTACATCATACCACCAACTGAAAGAAATAACAGAAAACCAGCCCTTAGAAAGGATGCAGAACATCAAACTTGGAAAGATCTGAGTTTCCCCTTTGATGCCAGAAATGTCACTTTGGATGAAATGAGAAGGGACAACGGTCAAGTTCCTCTTCTCTCCCTTTTCTTTATCAGAAGACATCTCATGCTTTAGCCCACTTGCCAGCTGGCCTTTGTACTCCATTCCCACGTGTAATACCATTGCTTGAATGCACTAGTTCCACAAAAGCTGCAGCCACAAGGGGAGAGAAGAAAACCAAATTTAAACAATTCTTTTCTCTTAAGTTGAAGATTTAGATCGGATATGAAAATGGATAGGAAAAAACACACGTCAGCATATATGAAATTACTTACATTGGACATCAAGACACTCATGCCAAGCCTTATCCCATCTAACTCTGTCAATTCATGGAAATCTTGAGACTGTGTGGAGCAGCAAACACCTACATTGATGAAATTGAACAAATATCAAATCACATAGGAGCAAGAAAGCAGCAGATACAGCAAAAAGCACAGAAGGTAACCTTCAGTCCGCAAATATTTGGCCTAAATACAGAAATGTAATAAACGTATAAGTACAAACCTCAGAACTTATAGTCCCGATGCACTGGTTATAGAAAGTATAATAGATCTGTAACAACGAAAAATACACACATTTATCAACTATAAAAGAAAAGAATTCTTTTAGTATCAAACACATTTATCAACTATAAAAGAAAAGAATTCACTTACCAGCTGAAGTACCATCGAGATGCTCATGTGCAGGTGCTCCCAGTTTGAAAGGTTATCGCCAGTCCAAGTAGCTGCCTACCTTTGGCTACCAACCAATCCAGTTCTAGTTAGGACAAAAGGATGCTTGTTTTCGTTAGCATGCCCTCATATGTAGATCAACCCATCAGCATTCCATAAACCTGTAACGGGGACGGTAGCAATGAGTTACCAGATTTTTGGCGCTAATATACTTATCTGTCGCTAATCATTTCTCAGTACAAAAAGTAGTCACCTCTGCTATTGAGCTGGTTTTCTGGCGCTAATCATACTTATCTGTCGAGTTGTCAAGACTGACTGGGGTAATATTCCCCCATGAATAGAAGAGATTTCCTTTCGCAGCTCATCAAGTTTACACTCCAAACCAGAGGTGGCGGGGCCGCGCTTAGTAGATTTGATATTGTCATTCATTCTCTTCTGATTGCTTAAAACTTCAAGCTTAATCATCATCTTTCCTGCGTGAAAATAAGCACTGTCGGTGTTAGAACACATCCATTCTCTCACACAAGCTGTTGGACCTACCACATAAGCATATCATTTGCGACCTCAAACATTCTAAAACAGAGCAATATGCAAATGTTCATGTGAAGGATTAACACAAAAGCTGGATGATTATTCAGCTGTAACAAAGGAGCAAAAATTATCAGTGGACAAATCGCTCGTCGTGAACCAGCATGAGAATAGTAGCCATGTCTGCCATATGAACTCAAAAGATTCACAAACAGAGGAAAAGCAAAGGTGTCAACTGTCCCCGCTTATCTTCGGTCATAAGCCTCATAATAAAGTCCTCAAAATTACTTGATGGGAAAGCATTAGCTATTTCAAACTTTCTAAGAAATGTGAAGCAGCATTCAGTATGAACATGCGCTTCCTTCTCAAGTGTCCAAGTAGGGAGAGGTTTGACAATTGGACATTATTACCTTTGTTAAGATGGACAGCCAGACCCATATATAGATTAGTAAAGAATCAGATCAATGAAAAGGACATACCGAGACAATGTCATCAAGTGGTAAGACATTGGAGCCCCAGACTAAAGCCCTGCTGATAAGTTTAGCGTCGACAGTACCTTTTGAATTTTATTTTCCATCCTTGCCATTCTCATCATCTACGTTATTTCTCTTATCTAAAACAAGCTTCCTCCGATATTATATCAATCTTATGCTCATCTGCCTTCTCACTTTAAACGGATCATTGACCCCACGCTGGTCGGATTTATATTCTGCCTCGGCGCCGCAGTTTTATACTTATTCCATTTATTTGCTCTTTACATATAATGCTTCCTTATTCGCTGCTCACTGCAGCCTCCGTCCTTTGCATCTCCACATCATTCGCCGCAGTCCTCCTCAACCTACCGAACAGTTGGACGAGTACATCATTTACCGTGGTCCTCCTCAATCTACCAAACAGCTGTCCGATCTCGTCCAACGTTTTCCCCCTCGTCTCGGGCATTAGGATATAAAATAGCACACAACCGACAATGGCGAAACCCCCAAACAAAAAGGCAGCCCCACCGAGGGTGATCGCCTTGAACATCGACAAGTACGTATATGATAATATTACGCTCACCCCCTGTTTAATGCCAAGGCCAATTATGTAAACCTGCGCACGCATCCTCAATGGGATGATCTCCGTGCAGTATACGTCCGTGATCGCTCCCAGCCCGATCGAGAAGAAGATGACGTAAAGAATCACCGAGACTTCCACTCCCCGCGAGACCTTCAAGCTGAGGAACAGTCCGACGAACATAAGCGACAAGAACACGCCGCCCATGCTGCCCAGCAACAATGGCCGCCGGCCGACCCGATCAGCGAGGTAGCTGGCAAGGAGAAAGACCAATATCTTCGTTGTGTCAAGCACCATATTTGCAAGAAGCTTTCCGGCAGGCGTGGTGATGCCAACCGTCTCGAAAACCTTTGGGCTAAACAGTGCCAAGGTATCCATGCCACATGCCTGTTGGACGACCTGGATTCCAACGGCACATAGTAGCATATGGACCATAGACCAGGTCGGGTGGAGGATATCCCGCCATACTCCGGTGTTCTGGTTGGCATTCGTGTAGACATCGTCGTCGAACTCTTCAGGTATTCCGGCATCCTTCTTGATTTTGGCTAACCGGAGCGCGGCCTCCTCCTCGGACTTGGAGGTCTCGGCGAGGACGCGCTTGGCGTCGCGCAGGCGGCCTCGCATGACGAGCCACTGGGGAGATTCCGGCAAGGCAAAAATTCCGAAAAAAAGCAACACCGAGGGATGGCTCCCGTGGCAAGCATCCAACGCCACCCCCGGCTGGGGCGATGTTTGGAGAAGTAATAGTTGGTCAGATTGGCCAACTGGCTGCCAATGCTGATGAACATCTGAAATAAGTTCAAGACAAAAATTTGATGAGAAATAGAAAAACGTGATAAAAGGAAGCTACAAAATTAGGAAAAGAAAGAAAGGAAACTGAGTGAGAGAGTACCTGAGGGCAGGAGACGTAGAAGCCGCGGGAGAAGAGAGGGGAAATCTCAGTCACATACAGGGGGCAATCATGCTAGCGAAGCCAGTCCCGAAAGTGGCAAAGGCGCGGCCAAGCAAGAAAACTGCATAGTTCCGGGCAAAACCCATAATGAGGGGCCCGACGAAATACATACCCGCTGCCGCCACAATCGCCATGCGGCGGCCAAACCGATCAGAAATCCATCTCGCCATCACCAATCCGGACATCGTGATGACGCTCTGGGCCCCCGTCACAATACTAAGATGGAGATCGGATACTTTCAGGTCTATCTTCATATACGGCGCCGCTCCGCTCATCGATATTTGTACTATCAAAATTTTTTAGAAAATAATAATAAGAAGAAAAATCTTATAAACCATATACAACGTTTATAACTATATATCTATAAAAAATTCAAAGAATAAAAATAAAAAAATTCTGTGAAGTTGCTTTATCTTTTAACTTTCTTTTTTAACTTCAAAGCTATTTTTCAAATAATTTTCACATACTTCACAATATCAAACAAGAGAGAGAGAGGGGGAGACTAACCATAAGCTAGCGCAAAGGAGGTTATGCAGGCGGCAAGGGTGCAGAGGCAGACATGCTTCTTGCAGACCGACCTTGCTGGAGGATGGAAGGCCTCGATCGTTCCTTGTCTGGCCAAAAAAAAGGCATACCAAATTAATCCAGTTGGTAGTAGTTAATAGTTGGAGAAAACCATCTGGTCAAGCTACATCTACAAGGAACTATTTACCGCTAAAATGCTAGGTAATAAACAATTAAGAGATAACGACCGTCAATACTTATTTTATAAGAAATAATGAGCATGGATGTGAAAACGGACCTTATGTGCTGATCATGGTCATTCTCATCCCTATTCGACTGTGTCTGAGACTGGTGGCTGCCATCACTCGCTTCAATTTCCACTTCTTCTTCTATTTCGCTGACTCGAGCAGCAGGAGCCAACACATATTCATCTTCGTCGTCCTCTCCTCCTCCAAAGAGCCATAATAAGAACGGCACAAAACTCTCATCTTCGCCAAATGGCTCTGACAGAGCCAATAGGTCGTCCTCTCCTCCAAAGAGCCGTAATAAGAACGGCACAAAACTCTCATCTTCGCCAAACGGCTTTGACAGAGCCAACACGTCGTCCTCTCCTCCTCCAAAGAGCCGTAATAAGAACGGCACAAAACTCTCATCTTCGCCAAATGGCTCTGACAGCGCCAACACATCTTCCTCGTCCTCTCCTCCTCCAAAGAGCCGTAATAAGAACGGCACAAAACTCTCATCTTCGCCAAATGGCTCTGACAGAGCCAACACATCATCTTCGTCGTCCTCTCCTCCTCCAAAGAGCCGTAATAAGAACAGCACAAAACTCTCATCTTCGCCAAATGGCTCTGACAGACACACTGGCTGCTCAGACGCCATTATGTCGTAGCACGATCCACATGCACACGTGAATAAATCCATCGCTGCTCAGAAAAAAAATATGATAAACAACATATACCAGTACAGTCAATTTCAATTCCAATATACAATCCCAATAAGCTTGATAAAGGTCGATTCCCACCGACGATTGATGGAAGGACGCCAACATCCAACATTAGGAAAAAAGAGGTTTAAGAAAATGATAATTATTAGGAGTGATCGATTCCCTGGTGCAGTCCGGTCCGGCTGAGAGAACCGGGAACTGGGTGAGAGGACCGATTCCCAGGTTTACAGTGCCAGGAACCAGACCGGTTCCACTTTACATACAATGCATATTAAGAGGAATTCGCAATAGCTGCAATTCTTCTCACATGAAGACCTTCCAATTTTTGTTCTACTACAAATTTATCACAACCAACATGAACAACCTAAGAGGTATCCCAATAATGAGCCGAAACATGTACATATTTTATCAACTTTTCAAATAAAGTATAAGCGCGCAATTTCATGCCATCCTCAACATCACTTTACCCGTGCGGTCCAACTTTTTACGTGCTACAATTTCAAAGTCATGGCGAAATATAAAACTCACTTCCTACACAATCAACAAGACATGCTCCATTCTGTAGCAAATATCCTAAGCACGTTTCCCTGAAAGATCTCACATAACACACGAACATGCATAACCGTGACCGCGCATAACAATCACGACAACAACAAGGAATCCTTACTCATGCACATATTGCTTGAGCCAAATCCAGAAATGAAAACAAACCTCAGTTTTCGATTTAAATATTTACTGAGAGAGGACTGAAAATTATGAAATTGTGTCAAGAGTATTTTTCTTATTTAAAGATTTACACAATAAAGAAATATCACCAGCATAATTTTTCATACCTAAGCACTCGTGCAGTTTACATAATAATGAAACAAAGGTTCAAATCCACTCATGCAGTACGCAATCAAATAATCGGAATAGAAATAAACAACCAGCGACCTAACATCGTCTTTAGAAAAAAAAAAAAAAAAGGCAATCAAAAGCCCTACAGTAAAGCCTAATGGCTTGTTCAATTTTTCGGACAAATTTTTAAAGGTTTCCACATTTTTCCTATTCTCAATGCTAAGTCTAGAATAAAATTAACACTAAGATCTAATGAAATTAACACCCAAAAAATTAATTATTAAACCCTTCCTAATTTTTCCGAATTTTTCTGGATCTTTTAAAAAAAATAATTTATTATTTTAATCCGGGAAAATGGACTTCGGACCGGGTCAGGGAACCCGGCCTGACTATGTGGTCCGACCAGGACCATGGGTCCTGGTTATATCTGGAAATCAGACCGGCATTGGGCCCGGTCCAAATCAACTAAATTTAGCCCAGCAAAAATTTGATTTAAATTGTAATACAGGCCCACAATTCTCTGAGGCCCAAAACACCCCCAAAAATCGAATATTTCCTACTCCTCCCTCCGCGTTTATCCAAACAGCGAGTACTCAAAACGGAACACTTAAAAAAAAAGTCTTGGCTAACATCCGGAGTTGGCGATCTGGAAGCAATGGCAACGTCGATCATCTCGTCTTTCAGGGCAGAAACAATGCCCTTAGCATGGGGGTAAAGAGAGGGGTAAAGAGAAGGCATTTCGCGTTTGGAGCGACATTCGCAGGTCGTCAGCAAGAAACCCCCGACGAAGCAAGAGTTATAAAACGTTTTTACTCACAACGCAAAAGGCCGCTGCGGAGGGCCACGCTCCTCCTCGCGAGCGGCGGCGTCGAGGACGAGGCTCGACTTGCCAAATCTGGCACGCGTCGCCCTCGCCCTCGCCCACCAGCCACCGGCGACGCTCACCAGCGAGAAAACGGGAGAGCAAACGTACCTGCTTCTGTTGTCTTCCGTTCTTCTCTCACGGGTTCTGAGGAAGGAGGAGGAGAAAAATGAGGTGGATGGTTGTTTCTGAGGAAGAAGAAGGAGAGAAAAGGAGGAGGTGGGGTGGTCTGGTTTTCTGGGTTTGAGGTGGTGAAGGAGAGATAGAGAAGAAGAAAAAGGGGAAATGAGTCGGAAGTTGGCCGGAGATAGAAATGAGCTTTTCTAGCTCTTGGGGAAATGAGCCGGAAGGACAAAATGAGGACGGGGGAACCTGCGGGGTTAACCGAGCAGGTGAAGTGAAACACTGAGATCAACTTCCTCTGTGTTTGCAGACACAGCTACGAGCTGGTCAGAACTTGAAACGGGGAGGGAAAAATTAGTAGTTCCTGCTTGAGTTGAGTGGACCCCACGATAAATCCTTAATCTTCCATTTCACTTTGTTTTGTGTTTTTTTTTTTACAATTTGATTTACACCCCACTTTCGGTTCGTTCCAAGAAAAATAACTTTCATCAAAAACGTTTTCCATATCTTCTTTCATATAACACGTTTTATTTTTATTTTTATCTTTTCTATATTTTCATATTTTTAAACTAATTTTTAATTTTAATAACTTTTTATTTCTCTTTAGAAATTCAAATTCATAAATAACACGTAGCCGTGTAATTATTCTTTTCATGACAACTTAAACTATCGCGAGCTATACGGCGCATGCGACAACGTTTTCGCCTAGCTAAACATTATTCACTTCCAACGCATAGCAATGTAATTATTTGAACCATGTTGATTCATCACAAATTCACAATTAATATTCTTTGTAATACCAAAAATATTATTTTCTTCTTTTTAATTAAAAAAAAAAAGTAGCTTGGTCCGTACTAAAACTCGTTAAAAGAAGAGTCTTGTCCACTTCGTTCAATATCAAAATTTTACAATTTTTTAAGAAAATCTAAATTAATAATTGCCACGTAGCCATGTAATTTTATTTTTTCATAGCAACTTACGTAATGACTTTTTCATTTGTGAGCAACTAAACAATTTGACGAGAAAGCCCGTCTTATATCGATCAATATTTGACCCATGACCCCGAGATAATATATTTCACCAATCTTGATTAGGCGAATGTCGAATCGATTAGTGAGATCAATAGAAAGAATAAGAAATTATGAGGATCAAAATTGTGGAATTGCAATGTCACGCCCCGAAACCCGCGAGCGCGCGACACCCCTCGTCGGTCGTTATGATGTAACGTCCCAAGACTCATCGCTGACCCTTCATTTTATCTTTTAATTACGCATGTGGAAACATCAGCAACAATCCCCGGACAACAACAACAAATATGGATAGCTAGGAAAACAAATCGCAATAGTCAAACAACAACACCATTTTGATTTTCACTTGACTAACTCCTAGGAACATTCTTACAAGCCCACTTCGGGCATTACCACAAAAGCCGATATCGGGCTGGGGGGTTAGTCTACTTCACCATCAGCTCACATCAATGCCACACAACAATACCAAGTGGTCTTACATGCAAACGGTCAATCGACGTTGTGAACCTCATTGCAAAGCATAATTTTCATCCTCAAGCATTAAATTCATTTTGTAAGCATGGCGATAAAATAATCCACTTTCGAGAACTCGAAATCCTTTCTTGAAAATAGTTATTAAAAAATCATTTAGCTATACAATTAATTTTCACGGCAAAACATAGCATAAGCATCACAATTCAATCATAAAATCACAACTTGACCTTAGAAATTATCCGAAAATATTAATATTTAATTTCGGAAAATCAATTATTTAATAATAAAATATTAATATTTAAATCCGAAATGTATTTATTTAATAATAAAATAATACTAAAGTCCGAAAATAATCAATCCAATCATTTAGCTAAATACGCTCATTTATATGGTGAAATCCAACTTTGGAATCACCATCCAAACATAAAAGATCACAATTCGGTATTAAAAATCATTCGAAATATTAATATATTAAATTTCAAAATTTAAAAATTTAAAATTTTATTTTAAATTATTTTTTAATAATAATATTTAATTTCGAAATTTATTTATTTAATAATAAAATAATACTAAATTTCGAAAATAATCAATCCAATCATTTAGCTAAATACGCTAATTTATAGCGTGAAATCCAACTTCGGAATCACCATCCAAACATAAACGATCACAATTCGGTATTAAAAATCATTCGAAATATTAATATATTAATTTTAAAATTTTAAATATTTATTTTAAATTATTTGTAATAATAAATAATAATATTTAATTCCGAAAATATTTTTACTTAATAAAATAATCGATAGTTTATCACCACATTCGCGATAACTTATCGCCCACATGCACCGATAACTTATCACCCAAATTAATAATAACTTATCAAGCATACCGATAACCTATCACTAAAATTTCCGATAACCTATCATTTAATCTCACTTAACTAAATATAAACTTAATCTAATTTATAACCTAAACAAGTTTAACACCATAAATGAGAGATAAGAGGTTAACTTACCGGTCTAACTACGGCGACGAGGGTGGTCCGCGGTGGTTTCCGGCTTGGCACGGTGAGCAGCGGACGGACGGCGAACGGGCGCGGCAAAGGGAGCGGCTGCTGGTGTGGCGGTTCGGGGCTGCTCGGGGCTGATTCACGGCGGAAATGGCGGCTGGTGGTGGCGGCCTCGGCGGCTGGAACAGCAGCGGCAAGCGGCGAGGCGGACGGACCGGCGGGGCTGGACCGGCGGAAGGCGCAACCCACGCCTGACTGAAACAGGTCAGCGACGGGCGGATGTGGACGGCTGGCGGCGGCGCGGTTCGGCCAGGGAGGAAGCTGGGTCGGCGGTGGTGCGGTGACGGGGCGGAGCGGCGTGCGACGGTGGCTGGTCCGGCGAAGGGCGTTGCTCGCGCGTAGCTCGGGCGGACCGGCGACGGGGGCTTCGGGCAGCTGGTGGCGGCGTTGCTCGGCCGGGAAGGAGCTGGGGTAACGGCGGCTCGGCGGCGAGAAGGCGGCGTGCGGCGGAGTTGGTCCGACGAAGGGCTGGCCGGCGGTGAGCAGCAACAAGCAGAAGCCGAGCAGAAGAAGACGCGAGGAAGAAGAAGAAAGGAAGAAGAAAAAGGGAAAGAGGAGAGAGAGAGAGAGTTGGTGGGGTCGCTGCGGGGAGTAGCAGGAGTGAAGTGAAGAGAAGCGGAGTAGAAAGTCAGCGGAAAGCGGGGGCAGGGACAGAGAAAAAGTGGGATCAATCATGATCCCACGCCTAATTTTTTTTTTTTCAAGTTCCTCTATTTTTTTTTTTTGGTAAAGAAGTTCCTCTAATTCTTGTCTCCAAAATTATCACTTTAAAAATTTTCAAATCGGGTTGAATTTTCAGGATATTACAAGGGACCTTTGTGAATTAATCTATGAAAATATAGGTCTGAAATTGTAATAAATGAAAGTTGAAAGAAAATTATATTAATACTAGAGTTGCGTTTGATCGTCCGGACATTTTTGCTGGATAGGATAATGTCGGATAAGATAAGGATAGAATATGATTTTATACATCTCATCCAATGTTTGTTGACATCCGAATATAGCATGAATTCAAATAAATAATATTCAAATAAGTATTTGATTTGCATGATTAAAATAAAAAATGAACCATGAAAATCATAAAAATTATTCATCATTTCACAATCTGCCATTCATGTTGAACATTTCTATCCTGCTCTACCTTTGACTTGGCCCCTTTGAGATGCCATCGAGTTCGAGTTCTCCGCTGGTCCAACCATCTCCACTGTCGATGCCTTCCGCTTCATCTTTCTTCAAACGCTCATGTGAATGTAATCCCATTGAAATGGGTTGGGAGGGTCAACATATCCGACCCAATTCCCACGTTTTTGCTCTCTTCCTCTATTCTCGACTGTAGATTTGTCTGACCACGCTCGTACATGAGTGAGACTAATCTAGTCACATCTCTCCTTTTGTCCACGCTGAAATCGAACCAAACTAAATGTTTAATATGCGAATGATAACCATTCTGTTCCAGAAATAATTCCTAAAACAGCAATAGATTCTATTTCTGTTTTCAAGACGAGTTTTTGAGAAAAGAAATCCCGTTTAATAACGACAAAAATTTCTATTTCTGAAACAGAAACCCGTTTGATAACAGCGTAAAATTTCTATTTCCTGAAATAGAAACCCATTTGATAACAACACAAATTTCTATTTCTCGGAATAGAAATCCATTTTTTTAGAAATAGAATACAAAATTAGAAAATCTGGAAATTTCCTAAAAATCTCAAAAAAAATTCAGAAAATCCATAAAAATTGAAAATTTCCAGAAAAATTCATAAAAATTTCCAAAAAATAAAAAAATAGTCAGATTTCAGGAAAATAGGAAATTTGTTGAATTTTTTTTAAAAAATAAAAAATTTCAAAACTTTACAGAATAACTTAGAATACCCATGATCACCCACTTTGAGTAAAATTTAAATTTTTTGAGGTGCCCAAAAAAATCAAAATTTCAAAAATTTCAAAATTTCACAAAATGGTTTAGAATACCTTTGTCCACCCACCTTGAGTGAAATTTAAATTTTTTGAGGTGCCAAAAAAAAATAAAAAAATAAAATTTTCAAAACTTCACAGAGTGGCCTAGAATATCTTTGGCCACCCACTTTGAGTGAAATTTAAATTTTTGAGGTGCCCAAAAAAATCAAAAAAATAAAAAATAAAAAATTTCACTCAAAGTGGATGGCCACAGGTATTCTAAGCAGTTCTGTGGGTGGCCACATGTATTATAAACCCTCCAATAGCATGACCGAGAAAATCCTCGACTTTTGTCGCGTTAGTACAAATTTGGGGTTTTGATAGTTAGTCGTAAACATATTGTCCGAATGTTAATTCGGTTCAAAACTTTTCGATTTTGGCGATTTAATACTAGAACTTTATGTCAGATTTCAACGCGGTCCTTCCGGCTAATTTTCGCAAAGAATCGTCGAAGTTGCGTTGTGCCACGTTGGATGGCAATTTCCGGTAAAAATTGGCCGGAAAGACTATGTTGGAAATCTTGCACAAAGATCTAGTATTAAACCGGCAAAATTGAAAAGTTAAGAACTGAATCGATATCAATCTAATCAATTTATGACCGATTTTGTAATTTTCCTTTAAAAAAATGGATATTTGCATTGCGGTGGGTATAGTTTAAGATTTTTGCAATGCAAGAATTTTTGGTATTTGTATCGTAAGAGGCATTAAATTTTTGGCGGCATTAGTTATTTTCTTCTTTAGCATTTTTTTTATGATCAAGTCATTTTAGCGGGAACAAGGGCAATACAAGCTAACATGCTCAAATGAGTTTAATCGAACGCCATCGATATGGCACGACAAGCCCGAATCGTACTGGTCTGACCCCAAACTACCATTGATTCGTACCGAAGCGGAGAAAGTGGTATGGATAGGTTTGACATATTGGGTAACTTTTATTTCTTTTATTGACCAATGTAAAGGATTGAAGGATATATACATAATTCAACATAATTACACGTATCTAAAATTTAATTTTTTTTAAATAACCCTACTTAGGGTGCCTTTCTTTCTGGTTTTTTCCCTTTTTATAAAGAAATACATAATTTTCCACTCAAAATTTCGTCAATAATGGTTCGAACGGGGAATAGGTAATTTATTAGGTGATGTCCTACTTTAATTGGTACGGTCTTAAAAAAACGATCTTGTTAAAGAGCGCTCCGACACAATTATTAATAAGGAAAAAAAATTTCAAATGAAGAACCGGAGCATAATCCTTTTCTAAAAAATAAAAGTTCCGGGTGGCTAAATTAATATCGAATAAGGGTCAGAATTAAATATACAATGCATTGTGCGCACGTTATAATGAATGTAGAATACACTAAAAAATATACAATAAACTGTGGAACGAGAAGAAAAGCGAGTGCGGTCGGTCTGCGGCGAAAAAGTCCGATCGTGAACGAGGAGGAGGAGGAGGTACGTTCTGGGGAGGGGGACAGTTTTCTCTTCATTAGCATTTTGGTTTTTTTTTTATTAAACAACAGTGGTTGGGAGCAGCAGCAGCAGCACCTTTTTGCCACTTTGGGAATGACATTGACTTCGAACTGAAGAAGAACAGGAACAAAAAGCATTGGCTTTCTGCTGTTTCTGTCTTTAGTTATAAAAAAAGCACGTGACGACGCGTGCTGGTCCCCACCCACCTGTGCATTAGAAAAAGAGCCAGCACGGAAAGGGAACGCTTAAAAGAAGTACTTGCTGGGGTGTTGCCTGGAGAAAAAGAAGGATGGTTTCAGGGCAAATATTTGCTCGTATATTATATATAAAAGAAAATTATTTATCGAGCAGCGGTCCACAGGATAATCTCAGTGGGGCACAAGTTATGATTAGATTACAATGATTTAAATCGAATTAGTTCAAATTAACTCGGGTTTGGAGATTAAGTCGAGATTGATTCAAAAATTCGGTCAAGATAAGGATTATTTCTATCTTGGTTAGTCTCTCGTGCCAAGATCAAGAGTCCGCCGAATTTTAACCTAATCCCTCTTGCGCGAGCGGATGTCTTCAAACGGGGATTGCTCGATCAGGCAACATAGGCATGCGCGCTTTCATTCTATGTTATTATCTTTAACTATGCATTGATTCGGATTACCCGATCATCATTTGTCGTTCAACAATCATAGCTTGATTTAATGTTTCGTGCATGGTTTTGTACATAACTTGTGTTTGGTTGATGGGAAACGTATAGCCTTTCCAAGTCTATTTACCCGCAATATTACTTCGTGTCCGAGAAAAAAGATGGCTTTGCGAAAGAATTTGGAATTTTGCCCGAGTTGCATGTACTGGCAGACTAGACAATATTCCCTAGGCTACTAATTGGTATTTTGAAAAGATTAGTGGCAGACTGGACAATATTCCCTAGGCTACTATTTTGAAAATTTATAAGTAAATTTGTCAACTCGAATTTTCGTCGACAATGGTTGGAATGGAGGATAGGTAATGAATTAAGGGATGTCCAACTTTAAGTGGTACGACCCACAAAAAAAAGGGTCTTATTAGAGAGCACTCCAACACACTTATTAATAAGGAAAAATTTTCAAATAAAAACCTAAAATAGAACCATTTTCTTAAAAAAGGTTAAGAGCAGCCAAATTAATCACAAATAAATATCCAAATTAAATATATAACGTAGTGTGCACACGTTACGGTAAAAATATATATCCCATTAAAAATTACAAAAATTTTCTCGATTAGATAATTAATGAGTGTCGGTAGCTGTCGTTCAAGAAAAAAATTCCAGAAATAGAAAAGTAGAAAAAATTTACTTCTCATTTCTGTTGTAAACCTATTTCTAAAATCAAAATTTGTTCCAGAAATAGAAAAATGAAATTGCGTTACCAAATGGATTTCCGTTCCAAACCTCTTTCCAGGAACAGAAAAATAGAAAAACATAGAAACAGAATGGTTATCATGCACGCCCTAAATATCGAACACTTCAAATGACAATTTCTTAAATCTCAAACACTTTCCAAACTTAAAGTGTTCTCATCTTTGGTAAGTTAAAACATGTCTAATTTCAAAAAAAATAACAACAATAAATTCATCTCCCAAAATGTTATATTTAAAGTTTTCTCTTCGTCTGGTAATTTTTGTTCCCACGTAAAGCTGTGTGCTCTTTGGGCTAGCACCACTAATCCAAACATAAACTCTCTCTTGTTTTTATAGCAAGGATCGCAATATGAACAAGTCTTAGCGAGTGATCTCGCACTTGTTTTTGCTCATAATGAGTTTACCAATCTCGGGGGTGGACGCGTAGTTCTCCATCCAAAATTGTAAAGCCGTATGGGATCGGAAAGTTGTCTTATCGGCTGATCCTACACACCAGGTCTAGGCATGTCGACATCTTTTAGAATATCTTAGCTTAGAACGCGTGATTGCATGATCTCGGTGTTCCATTGAGCATGGACTAGTCAATGTTTTATGTGGACTTGTACCTGTGGAGACCAAAAAAACAAAAAAAGGAATTATCAAAGAAAATATTTGGTGGGTCTGACACGCCACGTAGGCCAATAGACCACTTCACTCATCGATTGCCATGTGTCCGACTTGGACAGGTGGTAAGCCAATTGTTTTTTGGTCGAAAGGGTGGTAGGCCAATTAATTGAGCGGTTTTTTGGCCTTAGTGAAACGTTAGACCCACTCAGTATTTTCTCATTGCTCTTTGAAATGAACAGAGATTTCTTGGACAAAGTTTTAGAGTGGTGTTTGAATGGCTAATTGTGAACTCGACCTTTTCTTTTCTTGTTTTTTATTTTTTAGGGGTTTTATATTTGCTTCTAGCTGTTAAGAATTAATCTTTATTTTAACGGAACACCTCAAATGTTTATAAAATCATGTGAAGTTGATGTTGGACTTTTCTTTATGAAATATCAAAGTATTTGTTATTTTTTTTTGACATTGTATATATGCATTCACAATACGAGTTCATGCATCTGATTGGCAATTAGGGGGAGATTGTCTTCTTTCCGGCCACTGTCCATCGTCGGGGCTGGACTTGTTTTTTTATGTTGAATACGTATCTTTGATATGTAAGGGCATTAGAGTGCGATTCATTCCTAGAGTTTTTGGCATGAACATTTATTTCTTGTAAACAGAGAAGATATGGCTGGCGAGCGATGATGCTAGAGACCGTGGCAGCGTTTACCCGCCATGGTCAGAGGAATGCTTCTGCACTGCAAATCGCTAAGGCGGTTCAAGCACGGTGGTGGTTGGATCAAAGCTCTGCTAGAAGAAGCCGAGAATGAACGCATGCACCTCATGACCTTCATGGAGGTTTTGCGGCCAAGATGGTGCGGCCGTGCACTCGTCCTTGCAGTCCAGGGCGTCTTCTTCGATGCCTACTTCCTGATCTCTCCCAAATTCACCCACCGAGTGGTTGGTTACCTCGAAGAAGAGACCACCCTGCAGTTCGAAACACACTCGTCCCTGGGGAAGATCTCTAGAAGTAGCTTCTTGGCTTCTTTGATAGAAATCTCAATTCATTTTTATGAATCACCCTGACGTGATGAAAATGAGCCCGTGAAGAAGACCCTGAAACTTTGTTAATCGGCTGTAAGTACAACCGCTGACGGCAAAACCTGATCAAGTGATTAGATTGGCTAAATCATAATTAGTTGATCTGTTTTTTTATAGGATTCCCTTGGCTGATTTATATATACGGTCTTCCAAAGAATACTTTGGTTAGTTTTAGGTGCTGCATGAAAACCATTCTGGTTCTGTCCAGAACTAGTTTTTTGTTCCCAGAATCAGTTTTGGACCAGAAACCCGTTTGGTAACGCAATTTCATTTTTCTATTTCCGGGACAAGTTTGCTTCCAAAACTGATTCTGAAACCAGAAATGAGAACAAAAAAAAAGTTGGTTTTTCATTTCTGGAACAAAAGTGAGAACCATTTCTGAGGAATTCATTTTCTTCAACACACATATTCATATGGAAGTCACGATCTTTGAGGTGAGAAAAAAAAGCAAAAAATCAAAAATTTCAAAACTTAACAGAATGGTTTAGAATCTGTGGCTACCCACTTTCAGTGAAATTTAAATTTTTTTAGGTACCGAAAAAAATAAATAAAAATAAAAATTTTCAAAATTTCACAAAATGGCTTAGAAAACCTATGGCCACCCACTTTGAGCAAAATTTAATTTTTTTAGTTGCCAAAAAAAAATTCTAAAATTTAAAAACTTCACAGAATATCTTAGAATACTTGTGGCCACCCAATTTGAGCGAAATTTTATTTTTTTTTAGCTGTCGAAAAAAATAAAAAAAAGCAAAAAATCAAAAATTTCAAAACTTCACAGAATGGCTTAGAATACTTGTGGCCATCCACTTTGAGTGAAATTTAAATTTTTTTAGGTGCCGAAAAAAATAAAAAATTTCAAAACTTCACAGAATAGCTTAAAATACCTGTGGCCACTCACTTTGAGTGAAATTTAAATTTTTTTATATGCCAAAAAAAAAATAAAAATAAGCAAAAAAGGAAAATTTTCAAAACTTTACAGAATGTCTTAAAATACCTGTGGCCACCCACTTTGAGCGAAATTTTATTTTTTTAGTTGCTGAAAAAAATAAAAAATAAAAAGAAAAAAAGAAAAAATTTCAAAACTTCACAAAATGGCTTAGAATACATGTGGCCATCCACTTTAAGCGAAATTTAAATTTTTTTAGGCGCCAAAAAAAATAAAAAAATAAAAAATTTCACATAATTGCTTAGAATACCTGTGGCCACCCACTTTGAGTGAAATTTAATTTTTTTTAGGTCTCGAAAAAAAATAAAAATAAGCAAAAAAGAAAAATTTTCAAAACTTCACAGAGTGGCTTAGAATACATGTGGCCATCCACTTTGAGTGAAATTTAATTTTCTTTAGGAACCAAAAAAAATAAAAAAAAATAAAAAATACCATTTGGGCATCTAAAAAAAATTAAATTTTGCTCAAAGTGGGTGGCTAGAGGTATTGTAAGTCATTCTGTGAAGTTTTGAAATTTTTGATTTTTTATGTTTTTTTTCACCTAAAAAAATTTAAATTTCACTCAAAGTGGATGGCCACATGTATTCTAAGTCATTCTGTGAAGTTTTGAAATTTTTGATTTTTACTTTTTTTCACCTCCAAAAATTAAAATTTCACTCAAAGTGGGTGGCCCACAGGTATTCTAAGCCATTCAGCAAAGTTTTGAAATTTTTGAATTTTTGAATTTTTTTGGGCACCTTAAAAAATTTAAATTTCACTCAAAGTGGGTGGCCACATGTATTCTAAACTATTCTGTGAAGTTTTGAAATTTTTGATTTTTTGATTTTTTTTGGGCACCTAAAAAAATTTAAATTTCACTAAAAGTGGGTGGCCACAGGTATTCTAAGCAATTCTGTGAAATTTTGAAATTTTTGATTTCTTGATTTTTTTTGAAAAAGTTCAACAAATTTCCTATTTTCCCGAAATCTAAATTTTTTTTATTTTCTCGACATTTTGATGATTTTTTCTGGAATTTTTCAATTTTTTGGGATTTTCTGAATTTTTTTAAAGATTTTTATGAATTTTTTGGATTTTTTATTATTTTTATTTCATTTCTAAAAAAATGGATTTTTGTTCCTGGAAATAGAATTTTCTGTTGTTTATCAAACGGATTTTTATTTCAGGAAATAGAAATTTTGTGCTGTTATCAAACGGGTTTCTGTTCTAGAAATAGAAATTTTTTGTCATTATCAAACGAGTTTTTTTTCTCAGAAACTCATCCAGGAATTAGAAATAGAAAAATCTATTTCTGGTTCAGGAACTCATTCCGGAACAGAATGGTTATCATTCGCTACCTTTAGTGACATGTTAAAAGAGAATCGTGTCTTCTTCTTTTTTTGGCTAACTGTGATGATTCTGCAGATCTTCCCACTGAACTTTGATTTGAAATATTACTTGTAGATGCAGGTTGTGGAAGCATAAGCAGAGATCATAACGGGTTTGGCCATCCAATGGTCACAGCTAGAAAAAACAAGCTTTGTATAGTTGTGACAAGCTTGTGATTGGAATTCAGTAATAGTGACCACATGAGACGTGATATGACAAACCTTCAGCAAAACGCTCATAAGTTCACTTTCTCCTTTGGGATAATGCTCCTGTTATTCACTAAAAACACTGCAACGACGTGATTTTCTAGACAACCGGAGCGGCTCGAATGTTTATTTGGCCTCTCAGTTTCTTAATTTCACAGTGGAATGTGGAAAATTCAGGACATTCTTACAACCTCTTATTCATGAGAAATCCTCAGGGGGAACTCTTTTGAAACAGGCCTCTCCTCTGACCACAGCTTTAGATTAATCATTCCAGTTTCCCAGTGGATCATACACTTGAAGACCTCATTGATGTCGAACCGATTGACTAGTCCCACGCCAGGGCATTCATCCCAGAGCAACCATCCACCTGAAAAAAGTGGACAGTAAAGGCACCGAGATGAAGAATATCCTCATTTGTTGGAACAAAAAACGTCTAAAGTGAGTGGCTACTGATTGGATAACCGATTCATGGTCGTCCTATCCAAAAGGTTATCATTTTAAGGAATCTTTTGAGGGGGGTGCTAGTAAATAACCACTTTAGGTTATGTAATCAAAGAAAAGAACATGCCCACCAAGGACAGGAGAATAGAAGCTGGAAGCGTTGTAAACATATGCAAGAAGCAGGATGTTTAATCACAGGAGTAAGCTGCTCTGAACGGAATCCGCAATGAATGATTCAATCTGAAGACCTAATGATTGATGGAATTATGTTTAATAAAAATTGTATTTGAACCCAACCAAAAGCTAAATATACGTATATCATGGAAAAGACTGAACATTTGCTGAAGCATATGTATTGATCTCTCAAAAGATGTATGGAAATTACCTAGGGTGATTGGGCATCCACTTGATGAAGATTTTAACCATATGTAGACATGGCCATCCAAAGAAAGTGAAGATTATCGCCATGCTCAACCTATTGATTAAATGGAACTTTAGGAAATGCATTAGCTAACTGATGAAATCGGACATGGGGGAACCTCGGCTGATTGGTGGTTACATGGAAGGAAATCTCAAGGACCTATTAATTGACTTTGATTAATACAAGGCCATAGGAAGATTCACACGAGGATGGAAGGGTGGAAGACAATAATGGCTGGCTAAGGGACCTCTGACATTTGGATCAACGAGAATTGAGGACTTGAATTCGAAGCAGGAGACGAGAATAGTCTATAACGAGAATACGACCAATATGAATAGCATACACCTTGATTCTTGTACTTCCACTTGTGCTAAACTTAGAAAGACCTCGAGCGTATTTTGAACTATCTTTGTATCATCTTATCTCTAGTAAGCACTGCGGAGTGTGTTTATAAATTTAAATGAGAGGGAGAGGCTTAACTATATGGGGGCATTGATAGGAGACCATGGTTCCGCTCTAAAGGAGCGGCGGGTTCTGTACAAGGGTCTTTACTATAGAGGCAAATAGATGATATGAGTTGTAACATATTTGGTGGAAGTAGTGGGACGCAGCCTTGGTTGGCAGCTGGGCTGGTTGTACTTGAAGGGAGGAGTAAGGAGCGGGCCTGAACCTCTCCTATACTTAGCTCAATCTTGTTATCTCTACTCTTTTGTTTATTGTTAATCACTTGAAGCATCAACGGTTTCTGGAATATTTCTGTTAAACTGATATCAGCGTTATAAATTTAATGCTAACCAACTTTTGGTGATCCAAGATGGTAGAAGTACCAAAATCTTGAACAATGCACTTGGATCTTGGTTTAACAAGGAATTTGTGATCCTGTTAACCCTAGTTTTCCAGCATAAAACCAAATGCAAGTTTTGGCAACCCAAAGTAAGAGTTCCAAAAGCCGGAATGATGCAACCGGACACTACAAAAAAAAACAAGGGATTAGCGACGAATTTTGCGACGAAAAATTTGGCAAAATCCGTCGCTAATCGAATTTGCGACGGAATTAGCGACGGAAAAAATTCCGTCGCTAATTCGTCGTCGCAAAATTTTGCGATGGAAAATTTCAATTTCCGTCGCTAAAATTCGTCGCAAATTAGCTACGAACTTCATTCATCACAAATTAGCCACGAATTCTATATGTCGCAAAATTCGTCGCAAATAATTCGTCACAAATTGGTCACGAACTTTATTCGTCACAAAATTCGTCAGAAATTTCGTCGTAAATTAGCCACGAACTTTATCCGTCGCAAAATTCATCGCAAATAATTCGTCGCAAATTAGCCATGAACTTTATTTGTCGCAAAATTCGTCGGAAATTTCATCGCAAAATTCGTCACAAATTAGCCACGAACTTTATCCGATTTTGTAATTTTCCTTTAAAAAAATGGATATTTGCATTGCGGTGGGTATAGTTTAAGATTTTTGCAATGCAAGAATTTTTGGTATTTGTATCGTAAGAGGCATTAAATTTTTGGCGGCATTAGTTATTTTCTTCTTTAGCATTTTTTTTATGATCAAGTCATTTTAGCGGGAACAAGGGCAATACAAGCTAACATGCTCAAATGAGTTTAATCGAACGCCATCGATATGGCACGACAAGCCCGAATCGTACTGGTCTGACCCCAAACTACCATTGATTCGTACCGAAGCGGAGAAAGTGGTATGGATAGGTTTGACATATTGGGTAACTTTTATTTCTTTTATTGACCAATGTAAAGGATTGAAGGATATATACATAATTCAACATAATTACACGTATCTAAAATTTAATTTTTTTTAAATAACCCTACTTAGGGTGCCTTTCTTTCTGGTTTTTTTCCTTTTTATAAAGAAATACATAATTTTCCACTCAAAATTTCGTCAATAATGGTTCGAACGGGGGAATACGTAATGTATTAGGTGGTGTCCTACTTTAATTGGTACGGTCTTAAAAAAACGATCTTGTTAGAGAGCGCTCCGACACACTTATTAATAAGGAAAAAAAATTTCAAATGAAGAACCGGAGCATAATCCTTTTCTAAAAAATAAAAAGTTCCGGGTGGCTAAATTAATATCGAATAAGGGTCAGAATTAAATATACAATACATTGTGCGCACGTTATAATGAAGGTAGAATACACTAAAAAATATACAATAAACTGTGGAACGAGAAGAAAAGCGAGTGCGGTCGGTCTGCGGCGAGGAGGAGGAGGAGGTACGTTCTGGGGAAGGGGACAGTTTTCTCTTCATTAGCATTTTGGTTTTTTTTTTATTAAACAACAGTGGTTGGGAGCAGCAGCAGCAGCACCTTTTTGCCACTTTGGGAATGACGGTGACTTCGAACTGGAGAAGAACAGAAACAAAAAGCATTGGCTTTCTGTTGTTTCTGTCTCTAGTTATAAAAAAAGCACGTGACGACGCCGTGCTGGTCCCCACCCACCTGTGCATTAGAAAAAGAGCCAGCACGGAAAGGGAACGCTTAAAAGAAGGGCCCAATTCCAAAAAAAACCCCAAACTTTACACTTTGTCCCAATTATACCCTGAACTTTTTTTTGTCCCAAGAAAAACCTCAAACTTTGCTCTGAGTCCCAAATCTCTACTACAGTTATAACTCCGTCCAATTAACGTCGAAAAAAAAAAAAAAAAAAAAAAAAAAAGCAAAAAGAGGCGGGCGCTGGCCAAGCCTTCGGCCGGTGCCGCCCAGCCACGGCCCGGGAAGGAGCGGCGGCCCTCGCTGGGCCTTCTCGAAGGCGGCGACCCTCGCCGGCCCGGGCGAGTCGCCGGCGAGGGCCTACGGCCCCGATCTGGGCGAGGCGCGACCCTCGCCCCCAGATCGGGGCTGGAGGCCCTCGCCGCGACTTCGCCGAGGCGCGAGGGTCGCCGCCTTCGGAAAGGCGAGGGCCGCCGACCCGAGCGAGGCGTCGCTGGGCCTCCGAAGGCCGACGACCCTCGTCGGCGAGGGGATCGGCCCCGATCCGGGCGCGGGTCGCGCCCTCCCCCGGATCGGGGCTTGCGAGCCCTCGCCGGCGACTCGCCGAGGCCGGCGAGGTCGCCGGCCTTCGGGAGGCCCGGGCGAGGCCTCGCCCTGGGCCTCCCGAAGGCCGACGACCCTCGCCGGCGGGGCTGCGGCCCGATCTGGGGGCGAGGTCGCGCCCTCCCCGGATCGGGGCTTGCGAGCCCTCGCCGGCGACTCGCCCGGGTCGGCGAGGGTCGCCGGCCTTCGGGAAGGCCCAGGCGAGGGCCGCCGACCCAGGCGAGGCCTCGCTGGGCCTCCCGAGGCCGGAGACCCTCGCCGCCCGGGCGAGTCGCCGGCGAGGGCCGCAAGCCCCGATCTGGGGGAGGGCGCGACCTCGCCCGATCGGGGCCGCAGCCCTCGCCGGCGACTCGCCGGGTCGGCGAGGTCGCCGGCCTTCGGAAGGCCCGGGCGAGGGCCGCCGCTCCTTCCCTGGCGCGTGTGGCGGCGGCCACCGGCGAAGGCTTGGCCACGCCGCACCGGTGTTGTGTTTTTTTTTTTTTTTTTTTTTTTTTTCCGACGTTAATTGGACAGAGTTATAACGGTAGGGTAGATTTGGGACTCGGAGAAAAGTTTGAGGTTTTTCTTGAGACAAAAAAAAGTTCAGGGTATAATTGGGACAAAGTGTAAAGTTTGGGGTTTTTTTTGGAATTAGGCCTTAAAAGAAGTACTTGCTGGGGTGTTGCCCGGAGAAAAAGAAGGATGGTTTCAGGGCAAACATTTGCTCGTATATTATATAAAAAAAAATTTATTTTTCGAGCGGCGGTCCAGAGGACGATCTTAGTGGGGCACAAGTTATGATTAGATTACGATGATTTAAATCGAATTGGTTCGAATTAACTCGGGATTGGAGATTAAGTCGAGATTGATTCAAAAATTCGGTCAAGATAAGGATTATTCTTATCTTGGTTAGTCTCTCGTGCCAATATCAAGAGTCCGCAGAATTTTAACCTAATCCCTCTTCCATGAGCGGATGTCTTCAAACTGGGATTGCTCGATTAGGCAACACAGGCATGCGCGCTTTTATTCTATGTTATTATCTTTAATCTTGCATTGATTCGGATTACCTAGTCATCCTTTGTCGTTCATCAATCATCGCTTGATTTAATGTTTCGTGCATGGTTTTGTACATAACTTGTGTTTGGTTGATGGGAAACGTATAGCCTTTCCAAGTCTATTTACCCGCAATATTACTTCGTGTCCGAGAAAAAAGATGGCTTTACGAAAGAATTTGGAATTTTGCCCGAGTTGCATGTACTGGCAGACTAGACAATATTCCCTAGGCTACTAATTGGTATTTTGAAAAGATTAGTGGCAGACTGACAATATTCCCTAGGCTACTATTTTGAAAATTTATAAGTAAATTTGTCAACTCGAATTTTCGTCGACAATGGTTGGAATGGAGGATAGGTAATGAATTAAGGGATGTCCAACTTTAAGTGGTACGACCCACAAAAAAAAGGGTTTTATTAGAGAGCACTCCAACACACTTATTAATAAGGAAAAATTTTCAAATAAAAACCTAAAATAGAACCATTTTCTTAAAAAAGGTTAAGAGCAGCCAAATTAATCACAAATAAATATCCAAATTAAATATATAACGTAGTGTGCACACGTTATGGTAAAAATATATATCCCATTAAAAATTACAAAAATTTTCTCGATTAGATAATTAATGAGTGTCGGTAGCTGTCGTTCAAGAAAAAATTCCAGAAATAGAAAAGTAGAAAAAATTTACTTCTCATTTCTGTTGTAAACCTATTTCTAAAATCAAAATTTGTTCCAGAAATAGAAAAATGAAATTGCGTTACCAAATGGATTTCTGTTCCAAACCTCTTTCCAGGAACAGAAAAATAGAAAAACATAGAAACAGAATGGTTATCATGCACGCCCTAAATATCGAACACTTCAAATGACGATTTCTTAAATCTCAAACACTTTCCAAACTTAAAGTGTTCTCATCTTTGGTAAGTTAAAACATGTCTAATTTCAAAAAAAATAACAACAATAAATTCATCTCCCAAAATGTTATATTTAAAGTTTTCTCTTCGTCTGGTAATTTTTGTTCCCACGTAAAGCTGTGTGCTCTTTGGGCTAGCACCACTAATCCAAACATAAACTCTCTTTTGTTTTTATAGCAAGGATCACAATATGAACAAGTCTTAGCGAGCGATCTCGCACTTGTTTCTGCTCATAATGAGTTTACCAATCTAGGGGGTAGACGCGTAGTTCTCCATCCAAAATTGTAAAGCCGCATGGGATCGGAAAGTTGTCTTATAGGCTGATCCTACACACCAGGCCTAGGCATGTTGACATCTTTTAGAATATCTTAGCTTAGAACGCGTGATTGCATGATCTCGGTGTTCCATTGAGCATGGACTAGTCAATGTTTTACGTGGACTTGTGCCTGTGGAGACCAAAAAAACAAAAAAAGGAATTATCAAGAAAATATTTGGTGGGTCTGACACGCCACGTAGGCCAATAGGCCACTTCACTCATCGATTGCCATGTGTCCGACTTGGACAGGTGGTAAGCCAATTGTTTTTTGGTCGAAAGGATGGTAGGCCAATTAATTGAGCGGTTTTTTGGCCTTAGTGGGACGTCAGACCCACTCAGTATTTTCTCATTGCTCTTTGAAATGGACAGAGATTTCTTGGACAAAGTTTTAGAGTGGTGTTTGAATGGCTAATTGTGAACTCGACCTTTTCTTTTCTTGTCTTTTATTTTTTAGGGGTTTTATATTTGCTTCTAGCTGTTAAGAATTAATCTTTATTTTAACGGAACACCTCAAATGTTTATAAAATCATGTGAAGTTGATGTTGGACTTTTCTTTATTAAATATCAAAGTATTTGTTATTTTTTTTGACATTGTATATATGCATTCACAATACGAGTTCATGCATCTGATTGGCAATTAGGGGCAGATTGTCTTCTTTCCGGCCACTGTCCATCGTCGGGGCTGGACTTGTTTTTTTATGTTGAATTCGTATCTTTGATATGTAAGGGCATTAGAGTGCGATTCATTCCTAGAGTTTTTGACATGAACATTTATTTCTTGTAAACAGAGAAGATATGGCTGGCGAGCGATGATGCTAGAGACCGTGACAGCGGTTACCCGCCATGGTCAGAGGAATGCTTCTGCACTGCAAATCGCTAAGGCAGTTCAAGCACGGTGGTGGTTGGATCAAAGCTCTACTAGAAGAAGCCGAGAATGAACGCATGCACCTCATGACCTTCATGGAGGTTTTGAGGCCAAGATGGTGCGGCCGTGCACTCGTCCTTGCAGTCCAGGGCGTCTTCTTCGATGCCTACTTCCTGATCTCTCCCAAATTCACCCACCGAGTGGTTGGTTACCTCGAAGAAGAGACCACCCTGCAGTTCGAAACACACTCGTCCCTGGGGAAGATCTCTAGAAGTAGCTTCTTGGCTTCTTTGATAGAAATCTCAATTCATTTTTATGAATCACCCTGACGTGATGAAAATGAGCCCGTGAAGAAGACCCTGAAACTTTGTTAATCGGCTGTAAGTACAACCGCTGACGGCAAAACCTGATCAAGTGATTAGATTGGCTAAATCATAATTAGTTGATCTGTTTTTTTATAGGATTCCCTTGGCTGATTTATATATACGGTCTTCCAAAGAATACTTTGGTTAGTTTTAGTGACATGTTAACAGAGAATCGTGTCTTCTTCTTTATTTGGCTAACTGTGATGATTCTGCAGATCTTCCCACTGAACTTTGATTCGAAATATTACTTGTAGATGCAGGTTGTGGAAGCATAAGCAGAGATCATAACGGGTTTGGCCATCCAATGGTCACAGCTGGAAAAAAAACAAGCTTTGTACGGTTGTGACAAGCTTGTGATTGGAATTCAGTAATAATGACCACATGAGACGTGATATGACAAACCTTCAGCAAAACGCTCATAAGTGCGCTTTCTCCTTTGGGATAATGCTCCTGTTGTTCACTAAAAACACTGCAACGACGTGATTTTCTAGACAACCGGAGCGGCTCGAATGTTTATTTGGCCTCTCAGTTTCTTAATTTCACAGTGGAATGTGGAAAATTCAGGACATTCTTACAACCTCTTATTCATGAGAAATCCTCAGGGGGAACTCTTTTGAAACAGGCCTCTCCTCTGACCACAGCTTTAGATTAATCATTCCAGTTTCCCAGTGGATCATACACTTGAAGACCTCATTGACATCGAACCGATTGACTAGTCCCACGCCAGGGCATTCATCCCAGAGCAACCATCCACCTGAAAAAAGTGGACAGTAAAGGCACCGAGATGAAGAATATCCTCATTTGTTGGAACAAAAAACGTCTAAAGTGAGTGGCTACTGATTGGATAACCGATTCATGGTTGTCCTATCCAAAAGGTTATCATTTTAAGGAATCTTTTGAGGGGGGTGCTAGTAAATAACCACTTTAGGTTATGTAATCAAAGAAAAGAACATGCCCACCAAGGACAGGAGAATAGAAGCTGGAAGCGTTGTAAACATATGCAAGAAGCAGGATGTTTAATCACAGGAGTAAGCTGCTCTGAACGGAATCCGCAATGAATGATTCAATCTGAAGACCTAATGATTGATGGAATTATGTTTAATAAAAATTGTATTTGAACCCAACCAAAAGCTAAATATACGTATATCATGGAAAAGACTGAACATTTGCTGAAGCATATGTATTGATCTCTCAAAAGATGTATGGAAATTACCTAGGGTGATTGGACATCCACTTGATGAAGATTTTAACCATATGTAGACATGACCATCCGAAGAAAGTGAAGATTATCGTCGTGCTCAACCTATTGATTAAATGGAACTTTAGGATATGCAGTAGCTAATTGATGAAATCGGATATGGAGGAACCTCGGCTGATTGGTGGTTACATGGAAGGAAATCTCAAGGACCTATTAATTGACTTTGATTGATACAAGGCCATAGGAAGATTCACACAAGGATGGAAGGGTGGAAGACAATAACGGCTGGCTAAGGGACCTCTGACATTTGGATCAACGAGAATTGAGGACTTGAATTCGAAGCAGGAGACGAGAATAGTCTATAACGAGAATACGACCAATATGAATAGCATACACCTTGATTCTTGTACTTCCACTTGTGCTAAACTTAGAAAGACCTCGAGCGTATTTTGAACCATCTTTGTATCATCTTATCTCTAGTAAGCACTGCGGAGTGTGTTTATAAATTTAAATGAGAGGGAGAGGCTTAACTATATGGGGGCATTGATAGGAGACCATGGTTCCGTTCTAAAGGAGCGGCGGGTTCTGTACAAGGGTCTTTACTATAGAGGCAAATAGATGATATGAGTTGTAACATATTTGGTGGAAGTAGTGGGACGCAGCCTTGGTTGGCAGCTGGGCTGGTTGTACTTGAAGGGAGGAGTAAGGAGCGGGCCTGAACCTCTCCTATACTTAGCTCAATCTTGTTATCTCTACTCTTTTGTTTATTGTTAATCACTTGAAGCATCAACGGTTTCTGGAATATTTCTGTTAAACTGATATCAGCGTTATAAATTTAATGCTAACCAACTTTTGGTGATCCAAGATGGTAGAAGTACCAAAATCTTGAACAATGCACTTGGATCTTGGTTTAACAAGGAATTTGTGATCCTGTTAACCCTAGTTTTCCAGCATAAAACCAAATGCAAGTTTTGGCAACCCAAAGTAAGAGTTCCAAAAGCCGGAATGATGCAACCGGACACTACAAAAAAAAACAAGGGATTAGCGACGAATTTTGCGACGAAAAATTTGGCAAAATCCGTCGCTAATCGAATTTGCGACGGAATTAGCGACGGAAAAAATTCCGTCGCTAATTCGTCGTCGCAAAATTTTGCGATGGAAAATTTCAATTTCCGTCGCTAAAATTCGTCGCAAATTAGCTACGAACTTCATTCATCACAAATTAGCCACGAATTCTATATGTCGCAAAATTCGTCGCAAATAATTCGTCACAAATTGGTCACGAACTTTATTCGTCACAAAATTCGTCAGAAATTTCGTCGTAAATTAGCCACGAACTTTATCCGTCGCAAAATTCATCGCAAATAATTCGTCGCAAATTAGCCATGAACTTTATTTGTCGCAAAATTCGTCGGAAATTTCATCGCAAAATTCGTCACAAATTAGCCACGAACTTTATCCGTCGCAAAATTTGTCGCAAATAATTTGTCGCAACACTACAAAAAAAATTAGGTTTTAGCGATGAATTTTGCCACGAAAAATTTGGCAAAATTCGTCGCTACACGAATTTGCGAAGGAAAATTCCGTCGCTAATACGCCATCGCAAAATTTGTCGCTAATTATTCGTGGCAAAATTCGTCGCTAATTTGCCACGAACTTTATTAGTCGCAAAATTTGTCGCTAATTTGCCACGAAATATATTCGTGGCAAAATTCGTTGTTAATTTGCCATTAAATTTTTTTTTTGGTCAGTAATTTGCGACGAACTTATTGGTGGCAAAATTCGTCGCTAATTTGCCATAAAATTTTTTTACTTTTGCCATTAACATTATTCATGAACGAATTTAGCGACGATTTTTTATTAATTCTTTTGCGACGAACTCCGCGACGAAATTTTATTTTTGCAACGAACTTTTGTAATTTGTGATCGTACGATAAAATCATTTATTTTATTTTTCGATGTTAAACCTAATTAAAAGCAAAATTAATTTTTGGAATTTATATTTAACATTGATTAAGCACTTAATAACATCAAAATATTATAATAATATGAAAATGAAATACATTCATCTACATTTCCACAAGAATGACATAAATAAAGAACCAAACTGAAAGGTGCATTCTTCCTTTTCAAGACAGACCTTCTCGATTGAGGAACTATCCAACCAAAAGGCGTTATCAGCCTTGTTATCATAAAAAAGTTCATAGAATATGTTCTTGGCTCCACCAAGTCTAGCAACCAAACCTTCTAACCTTCTCCATGTCAATGGTTGTAGGTGAAGTCCCCAGATTTGACATACCAAGACAGTTCCTCTCGTCCAAATCATACACTGGTCTTCTGCTTCTAGTAACCTCTTGAAGCAAGTGATCGCCATTAATCTCCACAGAGGGAGTATTTGTTAAACGAACTTGTCCTGATATATGATTACCATGGGGCACCTGGATTCGCGCTAAAAAAAGTTTACTGCTCAGAAATAGATACAGTCAACCAAAATGAAAATAACAACTCTCCGATTGAATCCCCAAAGCCACAACCTTCAACCAAAACCATCCACACACCACTCCCAATAGAGAAGCTCTTGAGATAATTTAGAGAATAATGCCAGGTATCTAAAGACTAGTAGTCCACTAAATTGGTTCACTGACTGATGCAGCAGAGTTCTACTTAATGTTGAATATGGCCTCCTTGTTCGCAAGCTCAGCTACAGTCTATAACATAACTTAGTAAATCAATTTAGTAGATCATCTTTACAAATTTAATGTTACTCTAATTTGAATCGCCCAATGGTTGCCAAACACCCACCTCCATCAAGACCAGAATCTCAGTATACAAGAAAGGAAAAGCAAAAAGACGTTAACTCTCATGTCAATGTGTTGCTCATGATCAAAGCTATTGATACTTCTACTCAATGTAACTGAGTTCATTTGGCTGTGTTCCAAACCAACATTGTTTTCATAAGGAGGCTGGGGAAAAAACGTTATAGGGAAAATAGGTTGATGAATAAAAGAAACTCCATAGTTATACTTCTAGACTTGCATGCCATGCTATCATAACGCTAAACTACATCACCAACCAATAGTGGTTGTAAAGCCAAAAAGGCCATACCATTTGTAATTACAATTTGCTTGGTCCTTATAAGAATGAAATTTAGAGTAAAAGAGATGACCTGCTGCTTGTTGATGTCCACCCCAGAAAACCAACATCCAAAGCCAGGATGAGAGTGGTACCAACCTACCACCATCTCTGGTCTGCAATGCAGAATACATAATAAGCATATAAAACATAAACATATGTTGCAACATATACGAATATAGAGAAGAACCCAGACCAAGGATGACCAACATTGACAAAAAAGGACAGTTAAAATAAAATATAAACCCTGATCACAGGTTACAATTAGAATTTTATACTGGTGCCTATCTGACCTATTGCATGATAGTATTAGATGATAAAATAGCCAGTGTCCAACTCAAGAACCATCCACAAAAATTCAATCCAAGATACACACACACAAGTAGAAAATAAAAGTTCTACCTATCCAAAGAGGCATGTCTTTAGCACAGATATATTGTACTGGTGAACGGTGACCTACGATAAACAGCTAGGACAGAAAATATGGACAAATATTTCTCTTTAAAAGTAATACCCGTGAAACCTCATATCGATTGACCCAGAAATTAAGCCTTGAAAAAAAAAGCGTTGTTTGTCAGTCACTAACTAACATATAATATCTAACACAAGGATCATCACCATTCAGTTTCCAAGTTACTTGAAGCATACAATCTGGCAGATGGAAGATGTATCATATAATATATCAAGCCCATAACGGCCATGACATCCATGAGCTCAGAGAATGCTATTCTACCATACCACATCTTAATTGGAGACTATTCAATCATTGTTCAGCGCATAATTAGGTAAGCATTCACATTCATATTACATGAGCATTACCGTGTGTGATAAACAGAGAAACATGAACTTCAACATGCTCGTGATTCTAGATAGGGAAAATCATACCAGCATGTAACTATGAAGTTCAACATGCAAGTCATTCTGAAAAAAACAACAATCATGCTTTGGTTCTACTAGTTATTAGAATTTTCTCGTAACTAGCGTCTGCATAAAATCTTATCAGCTTATCATAACCCGAAGGCCTTGTAACGCATCTGGTGGCTTGGTGTTATGGAGAACAGAACGGTGCATCCTAGCCAAATGCTGACTCTAACATTTGTTTCTCTGATGATCATAATCTCAATTTCTGCTTTGCTAATTCAAACCCTAGAAATGCTCAAAAAATTGTGATGGAGAGGTCATGATCACGAAGGTGATACTTCCCCAAATTACTTGTATTGATGGACCATTAGCTGTGCACTTTTAACAAAAATCAAACAAGCAAAAGTTTATAAACAGAAGCTGATGCCAGGCAGTAGATTATTCTCGCCATTACAACCCACAAGATGGTTGGATTTCAGCCAAAGTGACCGTGGATATGACAATAAGCAAATATTCAAACACAAATTTTTGGCAAATAGTAATTAGACTATAAAGCTTGATGTTGCCTAGGATGCAGATTCTCCAGGCATATAGACTACAATCTAGCATGAAGATTTTTAAGGAACAGAGACACCGCACAAAATGCGAAATGTGGCAAAACCATCTCTGCAGGGTAAATCAGCCTCCACACAGCTTGAGACATTGAAATATTCAGGGCAACATAAACAAATTCAAGACAATAACCCGGAGATAGTCGAAGGTCATGTGCCGTTCAATTCAAAAGAGCATATATACTAAGATAACAAGTAACTCCCCACAAGAGAACTACTGGGCAAAGAGGCGGCAGACCCACTGTAAACCACGAGGAAACAATTAACGCTGGAAACATACCATTGGGAATGTCCTTAAGCTGTATACCACGACCCTGAAATACCAGCAAGCTATTAATCCCTTTTGGAAAAAAAAGATCAAAAAAGAGAGTCCAAGCGTGCCAGTACCTTTTCGATGGAGAAGCCCTTGCTGGAGGGCGTCCTGACGAGGGCATGAGCGGAACACCGCTCCACCGATGTCCTTTCTCTGGTGGGCCGCTCGATTCCGGGCGTCGCCGGATCTTCCTTCGCCGCGCTCGATTTCCTCCTCCTCTTGGGCACGCCCTGTTTCTCCACGGAGCTCCCTCCTTTCGGATTCTCCTCGCTCTCCTTCTCTTTCGGGGCGTCGTCCCCGTCGTCATCTTCGGCCGAGGCCTCCTCGTCGGAAGCCTCGGCCTCCTCCTCCTCCTCCGGAGCGGCGATCTCTCGGTCCTCTTGATCTGCCTCCTCCACCTCTGATTTCTCGGGGAGCTCCTCCTTGCCCTCGACCGGGGGGAGGAGGAGCCGCCGCCCCTTGGGGCTCCGCGGCCTCTAGGGCTCCGGAGGCCATGGGCGAGGAGGAGTTGCCGGAGGAAGCGCCGGGGTGGAAGCGGGTGAGAAGGAGAACGCTTCAGTTTCGCATCTCACTTCTGGATTTGGGATTTATAGACGCATCGTAGATTTAGCATTTTAATTTTCACTATAAGAAACCAAAAGGTCATTTGGACACGACATTAAAATTAAGGGTCGAATTGGCCAGTTGACCCATTACAAAAACGTCCTCGTTTGTCTATTTTACATTCATTGTTTCAATTTGATTTCTTTTGCACTTTTGATTCAGAGACATTAACATTTTGTAACCTCAAGCATGACGATGATAATGTCAATCGACGGGAGATTCAGGAGTCCGGAAATCGGGAGATTGAACGTCCTGACTTCTACGATACGGTCAACTAGGCATTTCAATTTAAAGCGAACCCCATCGGGTGTAATTTCATAACATGGCCACTATCCGAGGTAAGTACAGGAATTAGGGAATGTCTAGACGGATTCGGAGCCGGAAGAATAATCATGACTCAACCCAGCTTATACATCAAACGTAAATTGGGTTCAATTGCACCAAATTGGGTTAACCCGGTCCTTTTTGGTCAAATTCAACCTGAATTCTTTCATTTCTTTAGTTTCTTTAGGTCCTAAACTTTCAATAATTTATGACTTGACCCCACGCCAGGTTTAGAAATTCAATTAAGTCCCCATCAAAACCACGGCAGCGCGCACCCCTTTGAAATATTGACCGATATGAAAGAAAACTCTTGGAATTTCTCAAAGATTTTGGCACGTTCCGGCGTGTTATAGTACATACCAAATGGTCTTTACGTTCTGGGAGGTGAATTGAAGAAAGAGAAAAGAGAGGAGGTCTACAAAGGTCTTTCTTTCTCGGTTATTTCTTCTACCTCTGAAATCTCTCGCACAGATTGTAGAAGGAGATTTCTCTCTTCTCGAATTCTCCATGGACACCCAGAATCAAACGCGGATCTTCTCTAGAGAGTTCGACTTTTGCGAGCTTCATCATGCCGATTCGAAAAATGAAGGACTCGTGCTGATTTCTATCTCTCTGCCAATGTTACGTGGAAGAATAGTCGAGATCGGAATCTGATTGAGCTCAAATTCCTCTCCTCAAGTTCTGTACCACTCGACAATAGCATCAAGACCGAGCGAAGTGCCTTTCCTTCTCTGATTTTGAGTTTCGGATCAGTCAAGAGTCTATTATCTATAATGTGATCCCACATTTTTAGGGATGTGGTTTTTTAAATAAAACCCGCCCTTATCATTGATCAGCATTTTCTCTCTTGAGCGGCGGTTATTCCACCATATGATTTTCGAAGTTCATACCTTTTTGTTGACAACGTCAAGGAAAAGGTACATCGAAGATATTACTCGTTCTTAGAGGACATGTTACTATGATTCATGTATTTTGTTTCTTTTCTTTCGGCATAAAGTTTTCGTGGATTTGGTTGGATCATTCGTATGATGATAATGTTGGGATCAAGTAGGAGAATGTTATCTATAATGTGATCCCACATTTTTAGGGATGTAGTTTTTTTATATAAAACCCACAACTTCCATTGATCCACTTTTTCTCTCTTAAGCGACGATTATTCCACCATACTGTTTTTCACGTTCATACCTATTCGTTGACAACCGCCCATTGGAAATCACCTTGATGGAAGGCAGTTTATAAAGACAATCGATCATTTTTTCGTATGTGCATGACAAAGTCTAAACCAAACCCTCTCTTTCGGAAATACACCATCAGTACGCAAGGAGATTGGGTTAGTAGAGTACGCCCATAATTGTTGTTGAATTGCCATCAAATCTCTGCGGATTTCCTTCGTACATAAACTCAAACAATGATTGGATGTCAGATTTATTTCACATCCTGTTTTTCACATGTGTTCTAATTGATGCTTGAATTCTCTTCTTCAGTGCATGATTAGAATCGCTAAATAGCTTCTAACAGTTTTTGTTTCAATCCCTCTAGCAGAGTCTACATTTCTCGATACCTTTTTCTCAGCTACCGATCTTAGCTTCAACAATATTATCAGCTCCCTCTCCTTCCAGCAGCTTTAGAATCATTTTTCGATATTGACGAGAGTTCAGACCTCCAGTCACTAGACAACAACACAGAACCGAGAGGAGCACTTTCCAGAGAGCAGAGTCCTCTCACTGGTCTCTCTCAATTGCAGGTTTCTTTCTTCGATTTCAGGCCATTGTAGCCACCTTCGGCCTCTACCATTCACCGTTCCGGAGTTGCGCAGAAACCACTATGTTCTGCTCTGTTTCCTGCTCGAAGTGTTCGAAGAGTGCTCCTACTCTATTCCCTTTCGGCGGCTCCTCATCACATAGAATTCTCTTAAGCTAAATCAAATCAAAATGAAAAATCTCAAACGTCAGGCGAGGAAATGTTGGGACCCTCCCGACGGGTGTCAAGGAAAGACAAGTTTAGAGGATATGTCGAGTTGAGGGCCAATAGTCCTCAATCGGCGTGGGTTCTCCCCAACCCTTACCTCACGCAACGTTAGGATTTTTATTTTTATTCGATTAACCCTATGAGAATTCTATACAAGAAGTTACCACTAACCTATTGAGGTCGACTAGAAATCAAGTGAGGTGTGAGAGTATATCACACTTCCTACGAAATAAGATATCTAGGGTCAGAATTTTGATTATACTAATTATCTAACCAGTACTGTTTCTGTACCTAAACTTAATTTTTTGTCAACTAAGCTGTCCATACATTACTTTTGCAAAATTATGAATCCTAAGGTTCTCTCTGCTGAGTGTTAATACAATGTTTTTCTATTTATTATGATCCTAAAGTGCAACCTAAACATTCAACTAAAACAAGCAAATCACAACTCAAAGAGGCAACATAAAAGAAACACAATCAATTGATCTAGAGAAGTAACGAAAGAACGAGCAAAAAGTAAAGTACAATAAATTAACCCAATACGGATCAATGAGAGAATATGACATGGATTTGTTATTAAGCTCCAAGACAACAATCCCTATGAGCTTGACTTTAGAGAGTATCCTATCTTAAAATGGGTAGTGTGGGTTATCGAAACTTGTGGAGAAAAGTGAAGCCCGGTATTTTGTCATTCTAAGTTGGGGTCTCAATTTGAGTTTAGGATATTAGGTATTCATTTAGTCCCCCTCAAGTTGCTCCTAGGTTATGGCACTTCACATTACCTATTCAATTATTTGAGGTGAACCCCAAATTCAACTAAGCTATTTCTATGATTTTTTTTTTAAAGTGATGTTTCTAGAGTACTATTTTTTCTTCTTCTTTATATTTCTCAAACTAAATCTATTACTAATCCGCTAAACTAATCCTAAGTGATCCTAAATTAAACTAAGAATTAACAATCTAATCGAAAATGAATACGCAAATCATCGATCAATCAAGTAGAAGTCATGAATTACACTAAAGATTAAGAAATATAACTTTTCTAACCATATGAATCCTAATGAAACTAAACTAAGCTAAATCTAATACCAAAATATAACAACCTAAACAAGGCCTATTTTCTAACCAAATATCCAATTTTCTATTTTTAGGATTTTTTTTATTTTTTATTCTTATTTCCGAAAAGTGGGGACTCGAGCCAGGTCCCTGGGCCTGGCCCGTGTGTGGAGTCGAACTTGGACTCCAAGGATGTGGGCTGAACTCTTGGGTTTAGTCTACATGCAAATGAGTCAGATTTGGGCTACGCAAGGGTAAGCTGAAAAGGGCTTTATTAATCAAGCCCCTTTTCGATTAATAAAAAAAAACAAGCCTAATTTTAAGTGTAACCAAACTCAGCCCACGCTCATCTTTGACCATTTTAAGCCCATTATACTAACACTAAGCCTATCCTATTATCTCTTTTCCTTCAGCCCACGCTCATCCTTTGCCTAGGAAAATTGTACAAAAAGTCCTAAATCTATTATACGGTGACCAATTTAGTTCTAAACCTTTTGACAACTTATCAATTTAGCCTTAAACCTTTCAATTGTGCTAATTAAGTCATAAACCTTTTGACAATTTGCAAAATTTAATCCTACACCTTTTAAAGAATTGCCAATGTAGTCATTCCAGCTAGTTTTGGCAAAAAATCGCTAACATGGTAGTCAAGTCGACATCGATCATCCTATGTGGGGCGGACAATGCTGATGTGGATTATTTTTTATTTTTTAAAAAAATTCAAATTTTTTTATTATTTTCTTTTCTTTTATTATTTTATTTTTTTCTTGATTTAGCTGACAAGGCCACCGGTCACTGGCCGAGGGCCACAATGCCCTCGCCTTGCCAGACTCGTCCTCACTGTGGTCGGCGGGGGCTCGCGATGCCCTCGCCTAGGGGCTGGCACAAGTCAACAGTCCTCGCCTAGTGGGCGGCAGCTCTGCCGGCTCAATGAAAAAGAAAATAATAAAAAAAATCAATAAAAAATTATCCACATCAGCACCAGACACGTAAGATGGCCAGCGTCACTCCTGCCAAAATTAGTTGGAATGATTATATTGGTAATTCATTAAGGCTACGTTTAGTAGTCGAGATAAAATTCAGGATAGGATAAAATTTATCATATCTCGTGTTTGTAGCCTACCCAAGATAGGATAAAGTCGGATATAGGAAGGATATAACCCGGATAAAATTATCCCATTGGGTATGTGTGATAAAGGTGGATAAGATTTCTAATATTCACATAAAAGTTATTTTTCTCAAATAACAAACTTGTTAAACTAATAAAATTAAAATAATATATGAATATCAATAATATTTGAATTTTAATATATAAATTCAAAATAACAAAAAATGACAACAATTTCGTTTTTATTTATTCTTATTTTTATTTATAAATTATTTGCTTAAACAAAAAAAGAACTCTTACATGAATGATTATGCAAGCTCTTCATAAAACCTAATCTCTTAATTTCTCTTCCTTCCTGGAGATGAATGCAACTCACTAGACTCACGTGTCTGACTCTTCTATCCAAGTAGTTATCAAGTCATAGAGATCCTTAGGCAATTACTCACTTTTTTCCATGCAGTCTTCCAACCATTTGAAATCAACACATGCAATCTCTTCTTACTTAGAAGACGCTTCTCTGGTGCATTTAAGCTGTGGAACATAGAGAAATTAAGCCTCGCGAAAGAGATAATTAATCAACTTCCCCAAGGAGGAAACAAAACCATTTCAGCACACGCACAGGCACGCTACTTCTTAACTTGAACCAACTAGCTTCCCCTAAGCTATCACATAAAAGTTAGAACAGTAATGCTTATTAATGACTACCAATAAATTTACTGCCTCAAGGATAGAGTAGACCTTCAACATATTTGATAAACTAGCTCAAAATGCGGGATTCCGTATAACTAGATATACAGTCATAACTCAATTTTCCATTACCACATTTTTCCAACTAAAATTTGGGAATCATATTCTAGTTGTCTTCAAAACCTCTTAATATGTTTCAGTTATAGAAAGAAGGAATGTACATACATGTTTTTTACTGAGTATAATAACAATCCCAGAATATGTAAAACTGTCGTGTTCCCATATATGCAAATGACTTTGAAGTACATAATATATTTACAGAATGCTAGTACACCACTCAACGGCAGTAGATTTCAAGGTTACACGATTGAATGGCTAAGAGACAGAGAAAAGGAGATAAGGAAGGGAAAGGAAAATGAATAAAATGTAGAAAAAAAGGAAAAAAAAATTGAGAATCCTCAGTCACCCAAGCAAGTAGCCAAAATAAGACCACTTGCTTGGAATAGCAAGTAATTCCTTCTCTTTACTCTTTTTATAATGATGCCACCTGTCGAAATAGAAAAGAAGAGGTTGGATTGTCAATTACTACATAAATTGAACTTGTATGGTAGGCCACTGATATATTACAAATTCACTTCTAATAGCAGGTGAGCCACTGATATATTACAAACTTTATGACAGAAACTTTAGAGCGACAAGCATCCTCAAAAGCTTTCCATACAACATGTAATGAATTACCTTCTCAAGATCACATCAAAATTGACTGAAGTTCCAGGTTTTGACACTACAACCGCCTGAGTAGCATGTTTAAGATGATTGCTGACTTCGCCACCACCCCACTGTACTTCCAGTTCCCACCTCCTTTGCATTAGCCTCAACAAGAGATCCCATTTCCGGTTTTCTTCAACATAATTAACAAACAGAAAAAAGATGGAAGCAAATTTAGGACATAAAATTTAGAAAAAAGTAGAACAAGTCAGTGCAACAATCTAATCGATAGTCTAGAATCTACATGTATTACAATGCCTTCATTGAAGAACAGAGGTAAATGCAGCATCCGTGAAAGTGTGACCACTTCTGTGATGGGCAGAATTTTTTCTTGTAATAATCAACACGATGAGGGTCTTCTGATCTTTCCACATTATTTAAAAGCTGTGAGATATAAAAAGAAAATATCAAGTTTACTATCCCGACAAGTATCCAGAATTTATCAACATTGGAAGCTCGGCAATGGCCATAACAAGACTTCCTAATTTCTTGAGAATGCCCATTGGTAAATCTCAATCATCGTGTGAGGTTTCACATATCACATTAAACTCGTAATAACTTGTATGTTGTAAACTACCGCGTCGAAATAAATACAGAACATAAGGATTTACGTGGTTCGATCACAAGGTAATCTATGTCCACGGGCGAGGCAAAACAAGATTCCACTAAAATCAAAGAGAGAACAGTTTTCAGAAATCGAAAAACGACTTAATAAAACATCATGGCTCACAAATCTCTTACAAAACGAAAATTTCACTATCAATGAAAAAACCTAGCCGCAATATAAATAGTACTCCAAAAAAATTTTCTCGGGGACGTAGCCCCCTGAACCCCCCAAGACATTGATTCGCTTACTCCAGCTTGGGTGGTCCGCCATAAAAATTTGTTCGTTTGCTCCGGGTTGGACCTATCAACCCAACCCTCCCGTCACAAACTAAATCTCAATTTTTTCTTCACTTTTCGGTCGCGCAAAATATATGTCGAGTTGGATTATGAACCGGACTGAGTACATAAAATTCAAGACATAGCTAACATAAGGTATTAGAACACACCCTCTACATGAATACTTCAATTTTTATGACAAAAAAAATGAGTACTTCAATTTTGGGAGGACAATCAATTAGCGCATTTCCACAGCTTCTTATCAGTAGCTCCGGAAGAAGGACACCTTCTTGCGGATTTCTTGAACAACTATTTAAGAAAACAGTAGGCACATTAGGAGGGCTAACAAGTCTGCAATTTTTATTTCAACATGCCGTTACACGCATGCCCAAACCCCCCTCCCCCAATGAAGAGAAAGTTTTTATTCCCTCTCCCTAAGGAATACCCTTAAATTTTACGTCCTAGAGTTCAAACAAAACAATTTTAGGACTTACTCAGGTCCAAAATGACCCCTTCTTGCAGATTTATTAAACAACTCTTTAAGAAAACAGTAGGCACAATGTGCAGATAAATCCCCACATTCACATAAGGCTACACAAGGTCATGTTCATCCTGAAATAGCTTCTTCAATTCTAGTGTCCTATCTACGAGTGGTGTCAACATCCTGTCCTTTTTAGGAATCGTTCATTTATCTTCCCAATTGCAAAATTTTACCACATAGCTCCATTCTTTGTAATCTCTCTTCCTTCTGATATGCAACTCCTTGTCCAACATGCTTTTGACACCTTTCCTGGCCTTATAAAACTCCTCATGAGGAGGATAACAACCCTTTTCGGCAAGGTTTCCCCCTGCTAACTTATCCAGCAAGGCTTCCTGGAACACGACAAATCTCTAAAGACCAGTCACCACCATGCTTTTGCTTTCCGTGAGATCATCCCACTTTTGTCTCTTTTTGACCCAACACAACTTAGCATGATGCCATTAACTTCTGAAAACCATTCCTTTAGATACAAATATAATGATGTTAATTTTCATTAAGAATTAACTTCTTCTTTTTCTTTATTTATGTCAATACATATACATCTCTATATAAAATAGAATATATCAGTTTTCTCATGTAAGTGGCATGTATTTTTATCTTTGTACACCTTTGAGTAGCATATGAATTAAGGAAAATAAATTACAGGAGGCTTTTTCCAATGACCACCATTTCCACATGAGAAAGGAAAGGTGGGAGTTCGAAACTCCCCACCTCCAAGTAAGGGGGTTTATGAGTTTATGGGGTTTATCCAAATGGGCTCAATAGGGGCCTGCCAAACTTCTCGCAGAGGAGCTCCAGAGTCTAGAAATACACGTGGCATACAAAAGAAGAAGAAGAAAAATATGTAATCATATTACAATTTAAGAATACTCATTTATACCCCTTTTGCTTTTGGATTATTATTTTTTTTATATTTTTCCGTGATCTATAACTATTATAAATTATGCCCATTTAGGAAGACCATGATTTAGATTTTTTGCCTTCCAAAACTCAATTATTATAATACTATAAAATTCATAATACTATATAATATATATATAGATTTCTCTTTTCCATGCACAGTACTGTAGCGCGCATATCACCTAATTATAAATGGTAAAATCAACCGCGGCTTTAGGAAATGATCGGTTTGATCACTCGCAGCTGAACTCTCTCCGCCTCTCTCTCTCTCTCTCTGTTCGGTTGCACAAAGCAGAGCAGCGAAGATCGAAGCCAGTCTGCATCTTTCGGTTGGTGCAAGGGTGATCGGCGATGAAGAAGCGACCGTTGGACCGAACGAAGGTGGTTTGGCGTCACTTGCCACCCTCCATTACGCGGGCGTTTCTGACCGAGCAAATCGACAGTGTCTTCTCCGGGCGGTACTGCTGGGTCTCTTTCCGTCCTGGCAAGAGCAGTTTAGGGGGGCCTGCGCTTGGTCTGTGCTTGGTCAGGCATTGTCTCGTTGAGTTCCATGCATCGCCGTTGCCTACGGGCTGTTCTTGCGTTTCTTTTTCTTTTTTTTTTTTTTTGTTCTTGAGGTGAGGGGTGCTCTTGAATAGCTCTGTAGCTACTCATGCAAACACAACAGGGCAAAGTGAGAATTAGGACTGAGAAGTCCATGACAATTGAGGTTGAGGTGGAAGTTGATTGGCACACATGCCAGTTGTTGCTCCTTGGAAGTTGTCGAATGCGAGGGGATGGGGTCCTTTGGCTTGATTGCATAATTTGAATGAAAGTGAATCCATTAGGACAATCATGGCAGTTTGTCTGTTATGCACGTGCTGATAGATTCGACATGATTATGCGTTGGACATTAGAGTCAATTTGCGAGGAGTGAGTTGTCTTTACCAAAGGTAGCTGTAGCTTTATTGCTATAAAGTTCGACCCCTTGCCACTCTGAAGGTCTTTCCGTAGATTTTCTCCTGTTCTTGTAAAATGGGGGTGATATTGTATGATCCTCACATCTTAGACTCAACGATCTAGTTATTGATGATTATCGTTAGTGTAGACTCAACATTGCGGTTCTTAAATATGGTTTCTTTTGTTATTTCTCGGCAAATTCTGCTGGAACTTCCCTCACCCCTTCTCTTTTGTGCACGCTTCCTAATGTACATCCCCATCTGTGCACCGTAATTTTGTCTGCATGTGAACCTGCATGGTCTACCTAGCATCTATGGCTTAGCTTTAGTTGAATTCCGGCCCACTGTTTTGATGCTTTCCTCTATGATCTTGAAGATAATGTTGTGAGAGGACGTGCATCATCTCACTCTGTTTTCCTTGACATATTGTAGCCAGAAGCGCCATACTTTTTCTAGAGCCTATATCAAGTTCGAGAGGCTGGAGGATGTAACAGAATTTGCGGGGTTCTTTGATGGGCACGTGTTTGTGAATGAGAAGGGTAATCTTGACTAGATTCGTTTCAAATACTTTCTTATGGTGCTGTTTCTGCATACTTGAGAAAGCGAATTTAGTTCCAGTTGGTCATCGTGGAACTCTTCAACTAAATCTCAGTAACACCGATCTGCTTGAAGTGGTGAACTTTAGAAAGTGTTCTTCTGCTTAACTTAGTGGTTTCGCTTTTTTCCTGGGATATACTTCTGCAGAATTGGATTCTGGGTCATGGAAGTCTTTTTGAAAGTATACTTCAACAATTTACACAAAGAAAAAACCTTTTAAAAGTGAAAAAAATCGTAACTATTGGCTCTGTCTAATCCATTTCAGGTGCCCAATTCAAAACAATTGTTGAGTATGCTCCTTTTCAACGTGTTCCGGCCCAACGTTTAAGGAAAGATAGTCGTGAAGGGACCCTAATTACAGGTACCACCTTACCAGCTTTACCGTGCTGCATGTTTGCATGTTTGTAGAATGATTAGTTAATAATTCCTCCATACCTTCCAGATCCTGAGTATATTGAATTCCTCAAATTATTGGTAACGCCCGTTGAGAATCTTCCCAGTGTGGAGATACAGCTGGGGAGAAGAGAGGGGGAGGGATCCGGTCTGTTAAAGTACTCCTGAATATCACTTTGTGAAAAGCAATCTTAAGAGGAGCTGACTGAAACATTATTTGATCTTTCACTATGTTTTCATAGGTGCTGCAGAAGGTGTTCCTATTGTTACAACGCCTCTAATGGATTATGTTCGTCGAAAAAGAGCTTCTAAGGTAATTACAGTGGGTATTATTGGATCAAATAGATCTTTGCACCCGTGAGGAACAGAGAATTTGGGTAATGTCTGGGTTACGTACTGTAGCCATACTAAATTTACTTTACTTGGTAATGAGTTGTCACATAGTCAAACGCTGAAAAGTTTACTGGAATGGGGGTAAAGAAATCGAACTGACTATGCTGTTAATGGATGCTAGCTGTTGCTCAAGTTTTATGAAACCTGAGCAGAATTAACTTAAATATGATGATAAAAATAATACATTAAGTCATAATGATCTGCACTTGGGGCTTGGACGATGCTTTAGCTTGTTGAGCATGAAAATACAAATCATGGTTGGAAGAATGGTTCACGGTGAAGTTCCTTTGAAAGTTTACTTTTGTTGACAATGAAAGAGTTGGTTTCAGTGCCTGTGTTACCTGATTTTGAGGTTATATTATTTGGGTTATAATATACCTTGTTTGATGTTTGCATGCAACATGGATATGACCTCCATCTGACTCCAATTGTTGCCTGGAATGGAACTACAAGACACCATTATGCTATGTGATAGTGACAATTATGAAGTGCTCGTCTTCCAGGATAGTTTTGATCTTCTTTCCCATTTGTCAGAGTTCAAGGACAAGAGGCAAATTGAAGGAAAAAGCTGGGAAGCCATCAGCTGAAACTAAGCCTTCATTATTATCTAAACTCAATACCAAAAAAAGGACTTCCACAACAACGGTACGCATTTTATTATTTATCAACATATGAAGCATTTTCATTCCGCTGTTAATTAATTTCTGTTGATCTGTATATAGTAAATGGCAGATTGACCATGGAAAGGAACTCATGTTGTCTAACTCTCGGATTCCTTTCATGTCTCTTAGCTTCTTTGTTTTCTTATCTATCTTAGCTGGTTGCATGTGTAAGTGTGGTGTTATATGCACTCATCTTGACTTATGTAGGTTTCTTCTCCAAAGTTAGTAAAGGATGTATCATGAATTCAATCATCTTAACTTTTGTACTTTATGATATTAAGCATACTTCTTTTTCAAAAGTTTGTACACATGCTATTTCTAGTTTATTTGGTAAGAGAATTGAAAAAGTATCCATTATTAGACATAATCACCACCAGTATAGATGGTTATGCTTGATTTTCCTTGACTAGTACTTGTCACTTGCTAGTTAGGGTTTTTCTAATCTCTTCAGGCCTATGATTGGTGTTGCAAGTCGACTTATTTTATGTGCACAAGAAGGAGAATAATGGAATTTTTACAGTATATTGACATTTTTCTGTTTTTAGTGGCAGTGTGTTCTGACTGACACCGCAAGAAAAAGTCGTAGCATAGAGAAAGTGACTTGCAATTTGATTGCAAAAGTAGAGAAGTTACAGCTTTCTAACAAATCTAATACCTTGGGGGCCTCGTTTCAAGCTGAACTCTTGGGTGGCGACAGTGGTATGGCTAAGAAAGTGAATTTGTTCTTTTTTTTTTTTTTGGTAAGGAAAGTGAATTTGTTCTTTGAGTGATTGCTATGGCAATCTATCTATTCTTAGGATGGTCCCTAAATTTCAGTTGAAAATCTATTATCTTAGGCAAAAGATCAGGTGCTAATATGTTTAACATATACAGGATGGCCTGGAAATTAGTTTCTGGTAGTGAACCTAAACAAACTGTTTGCTTATTGAATCATGTGCCGGCATATGTGGAGGGTTCTATAGGCCTGCACATGATTGTTTTTACTGTTGGAGATGACTCTTACAGGGCTACTGGCCCCTCTGAAACATCTCGTTGTGTTTAGACTGGGGTCATTTCATGCAGAGGTTTTCATTAGATTTTTCTCTCCTATCTGTCTAAATTGCCAATGAAAGTTGAACCTGGTAGGAAATTAAAGACCGTGAAGAACATCCTAACTTGTGCTTGCTGGCTGCTGTGAGCATCTGGCGCCTGGCAGATTTCTCTGTCATTGACTCCTTGTTGTGGTCATAGCAACAACTGTGGGGACATTTTCATATGATCCTGGAGCTTTCTTCAAATCTTTTTAAACCATAATTTCCAATGGGTTGACACCAGAGAAAAGGACATCTGACTTCGATTTTTATCTCTTATAGTTTTATCTATTTTCAATGCGTTTCTGAAAAGTGATACTATCCCCAAAAGAATGAAGCAGTCTCAAGCATTTGAACTGCAGATAGATTTCGCTGGTCAAGCAATCATTTATCAATCCCTTTAGTTTGTTCTGAGGAGATGTCCATGGAGGCATGGCAATGATCGAAGAAACCAAGAGGAGGAAAAGGGATGAAACAACCTTTGCTCATATCATTATCGCCGAAGTGCTGAATGCTTTTCATTTTGGATTATGACAACTGATAAGCTCTTTCTTTTGTGTCTGGGGAATGATCTGATGCAAACTTCTATCAAACGCGCTTCATTTCACTGGAAACTTTCTCTGATCAAGCTAGATGAGCTGCCTTCTTTATTGAATCTCAATCAAGAGTCAACCTTTAGACTTTTAGGAAATTTACTCTTGGTTTTCGGTGTATGCATCTGCATTTCCTGGTATAATTCATTATGATTAAAGCATGACACTGTATTTCTTGATTTCTGCCCTACCACTGAGGAATTCCTGTCGACATATTCCAGGAGTAGCTGGTTTTGACAATTCCAGGAACAGGAAAATCCGCTTTCAGAAAGGAAGGTGAGACAAATTCATGAGGTGGCTGCTATTCCTATGTCTCTATCTTGTTATTGTTCAGCATTATATCTTCTGGTGCGGTGTATACAAGAGGCTAGTTTCATGTTTGGTTAGGACTAAATATTTTTGAAGCCTTCAAATTTCAATTCCGGTGTTCTTATTGATGTTTGGCGTTCGTAGTACTCTTTTAATGTCCTCCATGTAAGTGGCTGTTAACTGTGAGATTTCGAAGTACCTTGTAAGCTATTTCTAGAACTGCTAAGTGACTTCTAACCATTTCTTTGCAGGTCTTTGGTGGTATTGCACTGCGGCTATTCCAAGAAAAACACATGACGGTTCCATCTGCTAAAAAGCATCATCACCGAAGTGAAAAACGTAATCTTGGAAATCAATATGTGCATAAATATCTGCCTAAAATTCATCTAGGAAATGGAAAAAGACCTCCTGGGGCCCCACTTGTACAACCATCTGTAAAAGATGCAAACAGTGCCTCTGATGTGGTTGTTGGGAATGACCTACTTAATTTGGGAGATGAGAAACTGAAAACTCGAATAAGGTAGAAGGATCAAGTCACTAGACCTGACCATGGTGTAAGGTGCCTCTGCTTTGTCAATCGGAGGGGATCAAATGCAAACAATGAGATTTGATCCTTCTCGGCATTTATATCTGCTAAGTGTCTCTTAGAGTCTTCAGATGGTAAGGAGCATTTCTCTCTATCGTAGTGTTTTAGATTTCGTCGTCTCCTCTGCATTCATGTGGGACGTTATCCTCCAGGAGGCAATGCAGATCCTCAAGTTACCATTTCAGCAGTTAGGAGCTCTTGAGTGAGAAGTAGAGGCAGTGGTCAGTCTTCTGTAAACAATGGCTGGTTTTTGTTTTGGGGATGTCAATTACTTCCCCTCCTAAGGCCTTCCTGTCCCCAGACTCCTATCATGTGATTTTGGGGTTAGTAAATGGTCGAGTATAGCTTCATATGCTTTTGATGCAGCTATCATTGTGAGACTTTCCTAGAAAGGAATAGATGCCAAACATGAGTATGGCTGGCCTGGCAACTAATTTTTCCTTGTGACGTTCTTTTTTTTTTGTCATGAATATTATATGTTTATTAATCATGCCATGACTTTAAAACTTGAACTGTACATATTTAATTAAAAGGGTAGCACAATAGGCAACAAATTTATCACATTTGAAGATATTATATTTGAACATGCAAAAATGCGTCTAAACATACATAATACATATGTCTAAATGTAAATAAACTTGCCATGTTGATATAAAGTACACGCTTGTGTTTGATTAAACCTGCGCCATGTTTAGATTGGTAGAAAGGTCAAATGTTTATTGTTCATATTTGGTGTGTAAGAGGTTTTAATCTTTTTAGGGGATGAACATGATTCAACTAAATCAGAACTGTCATATTTACGTGTTAATGTCCTGTCGCAATCCTCTCGACAGTGAGAAGACGGGTTTAGTGGTAATGCCAAGTTGAGGACCAATATCCCTCGATCGGCACGGGTTCTCCCGAACCCTAACCTTGCGCGACGTTGGAGTTCATTTTAAATGATTAATCTTTGAAAATTTTGTCGATTATGAGCTATGTGAGATGTGGGAGTATACTTCATATGCAACTAGAGATCTAAGTTCGGGGACTTAATTATTTTAATTATTCAACTAATGTCCTTTCGGTACATAAACTCAGTCATTCATCAACTAAGTGTCATATAATATTTTTCGTTTATTATGATCCTAAGGTGGGTCCTAACCATCCAATTAGGTTAAACGAAATAAGAGAAACACAATCAAGAAAACAACGTAAAGAAATAGAAACCAACACATCAAAATATAACGAGAAGTAAGTAAGAAATGAAGTGCGGAAATTAATACGATACAATGTTGGGCAAATAATATTGCACGGACTCGGTATTAAGCTCCTCGACAACAACTCGTGTGAGCTAATCCCAAAAATCAAAATTTAAGTTTAAGTTTGATATACGAATCTCCAGCTAAAATCCTCATTAATGATATAAATGCTAAAAAAAATTCCAAAGTAGATCTGACATAAACTCTAATGATTTTTTTTAATCTTTTTATTATTATCATTTAAATCTTTTCAATTTTTTTATTTTTTATTCTTTACCTTTTTTTGTTTGTTTTCGCTTTTAATTCTTATTTGTCATTTCAATTTCTTTTACTATCCCTTTTTGGGTCTCCTGCTTCCAGGGCACGAGTTTCTCCATATGGAAAATCTCTCTCTTTCCCTTTCACCTAAAACGCATAGAGCCTCACTTCTCTAAACTGACCTTTTCCATATATTTCAGCAGCACGTGAACTTCTTCCTCTGCAAATCTTTCATTCATCTTCTTTTATTTATTTTTTTATTCTAACCAAATTCATCTTCATTCACTGCATATATTTCAAGTTTATTTACCACAATTTGTTTCGTTCATTTTTTTAATCTCATTATTCACATTATACCCTGTCTCGAGCTTAATTTTTTCACTCAACTTCAACAACTTGAAATTTTCACGTATCATCATCTAAGCAACGTTTTGATTGAAGCTACAATATTTTCATTTGAGCGATTAACATGCAGCTAATGAATTCATATCTCAACCCAGAAAAAAAAACGGCTAAGTGGGTGCTAAGATCAATGTGACATGGCTCATAATGAAGCCATCACAAATACTTCAAATGACTTTGAGACCTGCGGGTAAAGTACATCTCGAGGTACGTCCCTTACCCAAGTTCATTTTTCAATCAACGAGTATCTTTTCATGTTCGTTGACAAAATTCGGGTATCGTTATAATCTTTGGAAGGAACCTTTCGAGCTCCATTTCAAAGAGGGGCAGCCATTAACACCGTGAAATTTTTTCTCAACAAAATCAAGCACCGATTTTTTTGAATTAAAAAAAAAAAAAGAATAGTAGTAAATAAAATAAATAAACAAAAAAATAACAAATAAGTTTAATACCACGAAAAGTCCCAAAACTGATACACCAGTGATAAATTTACCCAAAACTAACTTTTTTACAACGAAAAACCCTAAACTAGAACACTTATAACAATTTTACCATCCGTTAGTTTCCGTTAAATTTTACTGTCAACCGTTTGAGATTTTTTCATGATATTAATCCAATTTAACGGAAGGTAAATTTGTCACAAATGTACTAATCTATGTATTTTTTAAGTCAAAAAATTAGTTTATGATAGATTTTTCACGAGTACACTAGTTTGGGATTTTTGATGGTCAAAAGTTTGGGATAAATTTATCACATACGTACAAATTTGAGATTTCTTCGTGATATAAACCCAAAAAGAAATAAAGACCTATTCAATTTGGGTTCAACTCGCACGGCCCACAAACAGTCCCAGCCCTTCTTCATTCCGAAGGAGTTTTAAGCCAGAGGCATACTGATGTGAGGCGCTCTCTCGGATTTTGAAAGAAAGATTTTCCACCCACGTACCTGAGTTATCTCCTTGTTGCTCTATTTTCGGTTGTTATCACCGGAGATTTGGAGTTGCAGTCGCCGCTGTTTCTCTCACTGATTCAAGTTTGTGTTCCTGTTTCCGAGGATTTCTTCATCACACCTAGAGAGAAGATCAGATAACCGAAGGTTCCGATGAAGGGGAAGGACGAACTCTAAATGGCTAGAGAGAATCTGGATCGTGACCATTGAAGAGATTCGAGCTTGTGATGATACAACAATGGATGTCAGTTCTGCATCGCTCCGAGAGAGCGAGAGAGAGCCAAACCTGAGAGAAAAATCGCTCAAATCCGTAGCTATTCGGACGCTTCTGTTATTGATGAATGGAAACCATGTCCTGATGAATGGAAAAGAACCCAAATGACATGCTCCGAATCGGAACTGGAATCAAACTGTAAAGTATGGGTTTTAAAGGTCAAAAAGTCAAAGGGAAAAAGGAAAAGAAAAGAGAAGAAAAAGTTTGAAAAGTCAAAAAGAATAAAAGGAAGTATTATAAAAGGGGAAAAATGAGACCATCAGCTGAGAGAAGCGAGAGCTCACCGAGAAGAAGAAAGAGAGGAAAGAAAGAAGAAAGAAGGGAGAAAGAAAGGGTTTTTGCACGTGCTCGCCACAGGAGTCTCGCCAAGCCGGAGTTCGTTCGTATCGCCACGCTCAGTAAGTATTCGCGCCCATTGTTCGTTCAATCGGAATATTTTTCGGGGTTAGGGCTTATATTTTGGAGTTATGAGTTATTCGAGCGGCGAAGTCTGATTTTTGAGTCGTTGAGCTGTGAATATATATAGAATTGGTAGTTTAGGGTGCTGCAAGGCTGTGAGATCTTACGGAACTCGATTTGGACTTTCGGTTTGCCGGATATGAATTTTTGAAGTTGAGCGCGTGCAATGAACAGTGTGCGACCAGAGGTTTTTAGGCTGATTTTCGTCCGTTTTTGGCTCGATTTTGAGACGGCCAAGTTGGGGCTTTTGTAATACTCTGAACGGGCTTTCTTTTGACTATAAGTTTGCTAGGATCAGAGTTCGATGGAGAAAGTTATGGCGCGATCAAGTTTCGCGTTCAAGTTTTGCGTTGCGGACGGTTTGGATAATCGTTTTGGATGAGCAATTTGTGAACGCCTTTGAGTTGTCCTGTTAGCGTTTAAGCATCGTTTGGCCGTTTTGTAGTTGTTGTAGTATTTTACTTGGTTTTGACGTCGATTCTCGTTTAATTGTTAGGGTTACGAGATCGTCGGTTCGAGTGAGCGTCGTTGTGTGATTTTTGGGGATTCCAAGTGAGTGGTGCTATCTCTTCTTCGGTTTTGTAAAACCCATGCCTTGAAATATATATAGAACTTAAAATAGTATTGTTATTGCATAAAAGTTCGGATCGGGCATTTACTACCCTGTTGATTATTTGAAATGTTATGGTAAAGCATTTCTAGAAATGGCTTATATATTGATTATCGTGAAATGAATTGAGAAAATTCTTTATGAAAAGAATTCTTTTGTTGAAGGTTATACATATTGATTTATGAAGAATTATGAAATGGTTATGGAAACATATTATGAAATGTGTCGTGAAAGTTTATATATATGTATTGTCTTGTGAAGCTGGCTTATGAATGATTTGAGAAATGGTATGAGAAAATAGCGGATGGGCTATGTTGTGAAAAGTTAATTGTTTGGTTTATGAGATTGATTTGTAGATTGGATTTCTGGTATTGGAAAATGATTGTTTGATGCTCAATATCGCTATGAGCCCATTGAGGGGCTTGAGGGTATGCATACCGGGTTTAGGATATCCTTCTGGGCCGAGCCACCGGCTTTGTAGGTGGAGACCTTGCCAAGGGGGGAATCTTGGTAGCCTTGTCACAAGGCTTTGTGTCGTGACCATGGTTAGATATTGAGCAATAGATTGGTCGATGGAATGGACCATCGATGTGTGATGTTGTATGAGATTAGCCAATGGAATGGACCATCGGCATGTGCTTTTGATGAGATTCATTAATGGAATAGACCATTGATGTGTGATTTGAGATTAGTCAATGGAATGGACCATTGATGTGGTTTTTATAGAGATTGATCAATGGACTTGACCATTGATAGTTTGAATTGTGATGATGGATTTAAACGTATATTTGGGACTTGTATAAAGCTTTGATGAAATAAAATAACTCGTATTTGATTGATATATATATTATATCTTTGGATTGAAGTACGAGTTTCTGGTATGGCTTTATGTATACATGCATAGTGGTTGCTCGATCTGCTTAGAAGAGATACGCACTGCTTACTGAGCTGTGGTTGCTCACCCCTCTCTTTCCCCAATCTTTTCAGGTTCCTTGGTTAGTAGCCAATAGAGCGAGAGCGATGTTGTTGGGACTTTTTGGGAGTCGGATTCCTTGTGGTTTGAGGCTGCGTCCTTCGGGTGGAAGGACGGCCGTGTCATCCCTCATCTTGGTAGGTTTTGGGGTGTGACACAAACTCTATTCGAGTACATTGTTAGCGATTACAGACATCCTTAGGCTGATTTCGTTTGGATTTGGTCTCTAATCCGAGGCCTTTGTGCTCTTTCTTTGCTGATTTAAGTTTGTGTTTCTGTTTCAGAGAATTTCTTCATTGCTTGTCGACATCATTAAGCCAACATCCGTGCCGGTTCTCGAAATTCGGAGCCCGCGACCATCTCCTCTGTTTAAGCTTGAAGACTTGATCTTCACCGGCAATGATCTCCAGAAACTCCTCTCGTAATAGCTTGACCGATCGAAATTTCTCTACGGCAAGGTAAGACTCCGAGATGCTCTGTATCGTTTATTTCGCAAGCTGCATTTGAATAATAGAAATTTCTCCACCTGAAAAATGCTGTGACGTAATTTCTTTGCAAACGAGTAAAACCATTTGTTGAGGATTTCGTTGAAGATGTGGTTTGAAGATCTCTCTCGAATGTGTGCTTTTGTTTAGAAATTGTGCTCTACGTATCTATATGGGTGCGAACAATGTTGGTGTTCGGAGCTGGTTGTCGGATTGGGCAGGCCGGGAGTTGATACCATGATTGCGGGGAAAAAAGTACCAAAAAAATTATCAACTTATTATTGCCTAGGAAACACAACACTCTCCAGGGGCCTCCGTGTTGTGTCGGACACCGACACTGGTCTGACACTCTTTTTATTATTATTTATTTATTTGTGGATTTAAATCAAATTAATTTGATTGAAATAATTATAAAAATGATAATTTATCATGTATATATAAAAATATACACGTAATATATAACGTGTCCCAATGTGTCGGAATTCTCATTTTTTGAGAAATGGTTTGTCAGCGAGTCGTATCGTGTCATGTCGTGTGTTGGTGTCGGTGCTACTTAGCCTATTACATTAGTACCAATTTAGTTCTAAACATTTCAATTGGACCAATTTAGTCCTAAATCTTTTTACATTAATACAAATTCAGTCCATCTTGCCAATTTAAGCTAGAAATCGCTGATGTGGATGCCAGCCGTCCTACGTGGTACAACCAGAGCTAACATGGACATTTTTAAATAATTTATCAAATTATTATTATTATTATTTATTAATTTTTCTTTTATTTTCCCTTTTTCTTTTTTTCTTTCTTTTTTTTTTGTTTCCTTCCTCTTCCCTTCGCCAGCCTCCACGATGACCGGCAGAGGCCACCGGCAGCCAAGGAGAGCGAGGGCTGGGACGCCCTTGCTGGCCTTTAGCGAGGGCTAACCTCGCCGTTGCCAAAGGCCAGCAAAGGCCGGGATGCCCTTGCCAACCTCATCCAACCCTCGCGACGAGGTTTAGGACTGATTGCGAGGGCTGGACGAGGCCGATGAAGGCGTGCGAGGGTTGGGCAAGGGTCCCCTTGCCGGATCTGGCGAGGGGCGGCCTCGTCCAACCCTCGCTAAAGGCTGGCAAGGGCGTCCCTGCCCTCGCCCTCGCTGGCCGCCACCGATTTCCACTGATCATCGTGGAGGCTAGCAGAGGGAGGAAAGAAAAAAAAGAAAGGAGAAGAAAAAAAGAAAAAGGAAAATAAAAAAATAAAAAAATAATTTTAAGATGTCAACGTCTGCTTTGGCCATGCCACGTAAGATGGCCGATGTCCAGGTCAGCGATTTCCTACTTAAATTGGCCAGATGGATTGAATTGATACCAATGTAAAAAGTTTTAGGATTAAATTGATCTAATTGAAAGGTTTATGACTAAATTGGTACCAATGCAATAGGTTTATGACTTTTTTAATAATTTTTCCCATGATTGTGTGAGGTTGAGATTGTGGCCCGTGGACGGCGGCGGCAGTCCGATGACCCATAGATGGATGAAGGCAACGCTCAGATTTAAGAGTTGGAAGCATTGGTCACAGATGAAGTTTCAAGGCTCCTCTTTGGAAGAGGAAAAAAGTTCAAGTCCTGGAAAAAGGGATCAGGGAAAATAAAAATGAATAATTGAAATAATAAAAGGAGAGAAATTGGGAATAATACAATTTGGATTTATTAGTAGTGTCGTGATGGAAAATGGGCTTTATGTGGGCTTAGTGTGGTTTTAATAGAAAATGAGCTTAGAGTGGTCATGTTTGGAAATGGGCTTGGTGTGTTTATATTCAAAATTGGGCTTGTGAGGTTTTAACTGAAAGAGGCTTGATTAGTAAGCCCATTTTCATTTTTGCCCCTGGACTTGTGAACTTCAAATGTGCCCCCACGCATGGACCGGGCCCAAGGACTCTGCCCGTGTCCTTTTTTTTAAAAGAGCAATAATAATAAATTAATAAAAAAATTTAACAAATCAGAAATTAAAAATTTTAAAAAAAGATTAGAAAATAGTTCTTGATTAGGTAGTTAAATCTTAATAATAGATTTAGTTTAGTTCAGGTTCAAATAGATTAATCTCTTAGAAGAAATTGAATTCGATTTAAATTTAGCTCATGAGGTTGGTGTTTTAGAGTTTGACCTACTTCATATCGGGTTACTTTACTGCACTCTATCTTTCATTCGTTCTTTTATTATTTTTTTGATGAATTGGTTGTGATTCTTTTATATTAATTTTGTGTTGTGATTTGCTTGTTTTAGTAGAATGGATAGTTTACATTTTAGGATCATAATTGGACCAAAAGATTATATGGGACACTTAGTTGACAAATAATCAACTATAGGTACCAAGAGCTTTAGTTGAATAATACTTAGATCTCTAGTTACGTAGGAAGTAAGATATACACATGTATCTCACTTGACTCTTAGCTGGCTTCAATGGACTAGTGGTAACTCCTTCACATGGACTTCTCTTAGGCTAAATTGAACTAAAATGAAAATTTTAACGTTGCACAAGGTAATGGTCTGAGAGAACCTATGTCGATTGAGAACCATTGGTCCCCAATCCGACATTGACTCTAAACCTACTTCTCCCTTCGAGAGGGTTGAGACCTGAATATATTATCCATAATGGCCAAATCGATTATGGTCAATACTTCATAATGCCTTGAAGCCATTTAAAGTTTACTTCATACTCACCGTTGATGTTCTAGAATCGATTGAATGGCGCACCTTACTACCTCCAAGCGTGGCATTGATCTTGAGAGTTAGATACCGATTGTTTGCTTTATTGGCTTGCATGGAAAGACAACACTGTGTGACTCACCCGAACCAAGTTTCACATATCCATTTAAGGTGCTTGTAGCCGTTGTCCCACCTAGACATGACGTAATGAAAGAATTTTGTACCCGACTCTACAAACACTGTTGTTGACATGCTCTAGTAGCTCAATCAATCAAGCCATGTTGGAGAAATGCTCATCTAGGAATCTTGATAAAAGAGTAGTTCTTCCATCCGAATCTCCAAGTTTATGTATGGCTGTTTTTGGATGAATGGCTTACAATTGAGTTGATTTCGATCGGACATGCTAAAATCGACAATGACCAATCTTTCGATCAGCTTCCTAGCCACTACTGATTTTCCATTAGACACCAATTGTATTTGTCTTCATCAACTTCTATCTTGATCACCTTGCCATTCGGAGTCGCCGGCTACTAGTTGACAGGTCATGTTTCTTGTCAACAACTTTCCCATTATCTTCAATCTAGAAACCATCGTAAGGCATTGCCATGCAGACATCAAGCCCAAGGCACCTGTGAAATACACGCCATCCCGTGAGACTATCAAAAGCCACTCTATATCAAATTAAGGAAAGTTATTTTCTAATGATCACATGCAGTTCCCTATATTCATGTTCGCGTATGGCAAGAAAAACATCTTTAGTGTGATCCCATTGCCTTGCAAGACGTACAATTTGAATATGTTTTTCGGGAAAGACATCGAGGACTTCTCATATTGATGCACCA